>NC_056739.1:576799903-577042403 GCF_019279795.1 Protopterus annectens | reverse complement strand
CAGCCATACTCGGGCTGCTAGTTTGACGCAGCCACATCTGCACATAGTGACCACTACTCATATCTAGTAGGCAGTCTCACCCTAGGCAGTGTCAGGATTGCAAACTATGTATCCCTTGCATGTATAACCCTATCACATTTTCTTAAATCCAAAAATATCGAAGTTTATTGGCTTGTTCAATTTTTGGATATCCCTCATGGGATGAGTATCCTGTGTAAACATCAGACTTGGTGTCACAACACGATGTCCAGTCCTGTAGACATCTGGACACAAGTTGTATGTGCAGTAGTGGTTCACGAGATTGCTCAGCCTCCAGCCGGTCATGCAGAACCTACTACCCAGGATTAAACACCTGACCGTGATGCACGGCTCCCCACATGTTTATCGAGAATATATACTTTACACATTCGCATAGTGGCAGTTGGATATAGGGTGATTAAGGTGTTGACATAAGCAGAGTACCTCCTGTCCCACTATGTGAGGGACAGTCCCTGTTTGGGTAGGTGTGTCCTGACCAAAAATAATACAACGGCAAATGTCCTGTGATTGTAGGAAATAATTATGTACCATATTTCATGTCACAGTTGCATAAAACAGTTATTTCTGAAAGTAAAATACGTAAATCTTACAAGAAACAGAATAAGCAACTAAACTGCTACAAGAATAAGCTCTCATCTAGGAAAATAAGTAAAGTTCTAAACCCTGTACTGACCGTGGGTATGTGTTGGCCTGAAAAATCTGGTGTGTCCCGAATATATTCCATCCTGGCCATATGAAAAGGTGGCAACCCTAACAATGGTCAGAGCATTTGCACAATAACTGGCCAGCCTCTTAATCCCCCCTAAAACCAGTGACCTTTGGAGGAAAGGTGGTGAATTACACTGAATGAATAATGACAATAATTAAGAGTAATATACGTCTTTTACTTCAGTAAATAAGTATTAATACATATGCTCTGATTCTGTCAATGTTTCAAGTTAATAGTACTAATATTGTAAAAGTTCCGTGATTGTCCCTGATTTGTCCTTGCCTTGTCGCTGTTACTGTTGAAATTAGTCCCTGAATGGTTGAGAGGTCCGTACACATATGTACACCAACCAACTGTCACATTTGTTGCCAGTACTGTTGAATACCTGTAGTGAAGTCATATATCCCAGCTACCATCCATGCAGAATGTACCACGAATGGTGTAGTGGTCAAACCGGTGACTAAGGTGTGTCTGTTTCTGGGTCCAAGCCATGCAAGGGCCGCTAATTTTATGTGATGGGGAGGTAAAGCCAGCGGGGATGCGCGGCGGACATTCAACAGTATGGGAAATGTAAATAGGTATGTAGGTGTATATGTATGTTAATGTACAGACAGATGTATATATATATATATATATATATATATATATATATATATATATATATATAAATGAACATGGTCACAATAAAGCAGTCTAAACGAATGTGAAGGGAAACACCAGCGGAACCCCCCCACCACCACGTATCATGTAGTGCCGACATATCAAGCCGGTCAGAGGTGGGCAAACCCCTGCGTCTGTAAACACAGGTAGAATGGTAACATTGGGACTAACTCTGTCCATGTGCTAATTCTGACTTTCAAATGGGTACAGGGCTGTTCCGGTCTCCAGTCGGACAAGCCTAAACTCAGATGACTACATGAACACCCTGACAATCAAACACATGTATGTGCCAGGACTATAAGCTTTGGAGTTCTGAATATCCTCGGAATGAGTAAACATGCAGCACAGGTCCAGAGCAGTAGGGAATAGGGAATGGCACATGTGTAGTACTGCAGTTTTCCCAGCAGAAGAATGGATGCCTGCTGTGTAAGTAAAGCTTTGAGGTGTGTGTTTGGGTAACTATGAACCATGGGTATACATATAAATGAAGCAGAACACCAATAGTGTAGTGGTTAGAGCATCCGCCTAACATAAAGGCATTCCCGGTTCAAGTTCGACTATAGCACATATCATTTCCTTGTGAAATGAATGTCGCTGTGCTGTAAAGCCAACATTTAAATATGTAAAGCTGAACGTGTGTTTCACATTGGGCCATTAACCGGATTCCTTCAATCAAAGTGATGCTGTCATAATAAATAAGGCACACGTAAGCACAAATAAGCGGCAATAAACATATGTAACTCACAGTAAGCATATGCGAGTGTGCCTGCATGGGTTTAAGCAGCTTCCAGCATATATATATATATATATATATATATATATATATATATATATATATATATATATATATATATATGGGTCCCCTTGACTTGATCGACACGCCAAAACACCGACGCTAAGAAGACCGACTCGAGAAGACCGACGAGACAGGTGATCGACAAGGTGAAATCCCGACAGCCGAAACACCGACATGGGCAATGTGTGAGCGCAAGTCGGCAAGTGTGCGATAGTGAGGGATTTAGCATTAGGGGGCAGACAGGTAAGTGTGAGATAGTGTGGGATTTAGGGTTAGGATGCGGGAAAGGTGAGTGTGCGGTAGTGTCGGACTTAGGGTGCGGGTAAGGTAAGTGTGCGATAGTGACGGACTTTAGGTGTAGTGGCGGGTTAAGTGAGTTAGGGTTAGGGTGCGGGTAGGGTAAGTGTGCGATAGTGACGGAATGTAGGTTTAGTGGCGGGTTAAGTGAGTTAGGGATAGGGTGCGGGTAGGGTAAGTGTGCGGTAGTGTCGGACCTTAGGGTTAGGGTTTGCCACGGTTAGTGCATGTATAGTTGTGTGTAATGTAGTTTACGTTTGTGTGTCGGTGTTTTGGGTGTCGGTGTTATGGTGTTCGGTTTTGTGAGTTGTCAGTTTTGCTTTGGTGTGTTGGTGTCGGTGTTTTGAGTGTCGGGTTTGTGGCGTGTCGGTGTTGTGATAGGGATCCATATATATATATATATATATATGTGTGTGTGTATAGATATATATCCACAGACATGAAATATATATATATATATATATATATATATATATATATATATATATATATATATATATACATATATATATATATATATATATATATATATATATATATATATATATATATATATATATATATATATATATATATATTTGAAGAATGAACGCTGTAAGAATAAAGCATACACAAGGGTTGTGAAGGGAATCTAGAGCAACTAAGGTATTATATAGTGCTTACAGCACATGTCAGATAAAGCTTCCCAAGAGTGAGCAGAGCACTGCTATTCACACCAGAGGCAGGGTTCCACCAGTGGGTAAAACATTGTTGAACTGCTACATCTACATTACACACAGACGGAATGTAGTCCATGTTGAGACCACCTACACTTGTAAACCGCAAATGACCACAATCCATAACACCAGAAAAGGCACGTATGTGCAAATATAAATGGCGGGAGAACCTGTGAATACATGAGGCTGTACAAAATGTGTGTAGGGCCCCAAACGCTCTGGAGAGGGCAATGTGTAAAGGTGTGTCATGGCTACGATATCAGGTGGATAATGGCTGTTAAGTGTGGAAACTCAACACGGGTGGGGTGAAGGAATTATGGGTATGCAATTATGGATCCAGGAGTGCCAGGGTTGGTTGGGCTGGTTCCAATGGACCGCCCTGTGTAGGTCAGCTAGTACGTAATAGGTATATATGCATATGCACATGCAGACAACAATATGTTGAAGTACATTCTCTGTAACACATGCATTCCATTTATTGACATAAATAATATGAATGTGCACAGACAAACAAAGACAGTAGCTGGAATAATAGGCTGTGCAGACAAGGAACAGGTCAGATGACACTGTATCACATCCCAATTACCATCGGTAATCCGTACATGAACATATTGCAACATCTGTCTGCTGTATAACGTGCTAAATACCGATTACAAGATAACCGGGGTGAAGTGTCAGTGTCATAATGACTAAGGCAATAGTATGCTGGTGAAGCATATATAAAACCCAATACGCATGTGTAAGTGCGTATGAGTGGGAAATGTATTGGACACAGATGTATATATATTTATATATATATATATATATATATATATATATATATATATATATATATATATATATTTACACACACATATACACACACACACACACATATATATATATATATATATATATATATATATATATATATATATATATATATATATATATATATATATATATATATATACACACACACACACATATATATATATATATATATATATATATATATATATATATATATATATATATATATGTGTGTGTGTGTGTGTATACACATATATACACACAAAAGAATGTATACATATATATAAATATATATATATATATATATATATATATATATATATATATATATATATATATACATATGTCACTGTAAATATACACATGTACATACCTAGGTTACGTTACAGCAATTACGGGTAACATATGGTCAGACCAGGCATATGTTAGTGGGAGGTCCAATAAACAAACGTCTACCTCCCACACCCCCCTCAGCTAGGACGGTGAGACATACAGACATGCAATAAAGGTAAATACACCGCTGCTTTCCAGACCACCAGCAGGAAACTACCAGTGGGAGAGATTTGCAATGTCTACACTTTTAAACATGGATCATGGGGTCCCTTGCGGGACACCAAAAATTTGCCTTGTAGATGAACCAGTAATGACTGACGTGACCAGGATGTAGCTGTACAGTAGGTTGTGCAAGTCTGATAACACATGGGTTAACAAAACGTACGACATGTGTCCCGACACGGGAAGAGTGGGCAGTGTGTAGTGGTGTGTTCATACGCCAGCTGCGCTCACAGTAAGGATGAGTGCTGTAGAGGGGTGTCAGGTAGGGGAATCATGGGGTATGCAATAATGGGCCTAAGTGTGCAGGTGTTGGTTGGCAGAGATGTATTAGGCCCGCCCCGTGGAAGTAATTAATATTCCTATGTAGGTATAGCAGACGCCCATACCTCCCAAACCGTAAGAGCACATCTACTGGATAGTCCATAAACCATTGGGGGAACACATAGGTACTATATCAGTGAACTGTACCCGATTATCATGGACGTCCGTGAATACGAATCAGAATCTAACACAGTCCCAACTAAACCCTTCCAGAACTAGTGATATTAGGTGGACAGGTGGCGGAATACACGTAATGACTAATGAAAACATGTATGAGTCATAAACAGCATGTACTTCAACAAATGTTTATGAATACATATACTCTGGGACTGTCACTGTGTCAGGTTAATAGTACCAATCATCTAAATGTGTCCCTGAGGGTGTTATGCAGTGTCCCTGATTCAGTGTTCATTCTCCCCTATTCGTATGTGAGGTCTGCTAGTGACGGAAAGTGCATATTCCGCCGACTACCTTAGGTAGATGATAGCATAATAGGCTGGGGTTACCACCTGTTCACCTTTGCGAGGGACAGTCCCCTTTGGGTAGTTGTGTCCTGCAAAATAAATGTTATTATGGCACATGGCTGTGATTTAGGGAAAGAATCCATTTACTGTCTGTAGTGGTTGCATAAAACGATTATGTTGTATCTGAAACACCTACATGTTATAGGAAACAGTTTTAGCAACTATAATGCTACAAGAATAACCTTTACTTATGCAAACTGGTGAAGTAGTCTATTTTCTACTGGCTGTGGGTATGTGTAACCTTGCCAAATCTGACATCTCTACATACAGGTCCTATAGGGCTGCCACCTTTCCAAATGGCCAAAGTGGGACCTGCTCCATAGAAATGTCAGACGTACCAGGTCAGAACATACCTACAGCTGTGCACAGTACAGAACTATACGTATTAGCACAAATAAAAGTTTAGTCTAGTAGCAGTCCAGTTGCTTATGCTACTTCACATAACATATAGAAGTGTCATATATACAATAACTGTTACATGCAACTATTAGAGAAACATAGAATATAATATTATCCTGTAATCAGGACATTTACTATGTCTTGATTATTTTCTCATGACACATACGCCTAAAGAGGGACTGTCCCACGCAAACTGGGGCAGGTGTTAATCCTAAAGTCTCACCTCGGCCAATTTAAAAGGTGGCAAACCTACAATAGGTATGTGGTAGCATGACCCGGCACAGTGAAAAACTTCTCTAAAGCAAATTTCACATTCCTCAAAACCGAGGTGGAATCCTTCAAAGCCCCCGGGCCTGTGGAAAATATGGCCCAGATCGCAGAATCCTTTATAAATGCATTCTATGAACACCTTCAGGAATGCATGGATCATGCGATCCCAAATAAAACCAAGACCCAATCCTCCAAAGGCAGACGTCCTGTCTGGTGGACCCCAGCCATAAACAAACTATACAATAGAAGGAGGAAGCTACTAAATGATAGAGCAAAATCCCAAAAAGGGAAGGCATCACTGATCAGTATTAGCAAAAAACTACGGGCACTCATAAAATTGTCTAAGGCCAGCTTCGAGAAAAATTGCACAGGACACTAAGGATAATCACAAGGCTTTCTTTAGTTGTTAGGAACCTGGGTGGTAATTCCCAGATATGCTCAGAATTAGTCCAAAATGACAAAAAATACACTGAACCCACAGACATTGCCAACATCCTAGCTGACAGGTTCAGCGCAAACTTCTTCCCCGCCAAAAGGCTAATATCTGCCCCAGCAGAGTGCTGTCCCCTGACATCTCACATGCTCAGGTAAGAGCCGCCTCTCCAAAGCAAAAACACAGCATCAATGGGACTAGACGGTGTCCCGGCTGCGCCCTACATGAACTCCAAGAAGAGCTAAACCCAAACATAAAACTACTGTTCAATCTCAGCCTTACTACAGGATATGTGCCCAAAGAGTGGCGTACAGCAACAGTGGTCCCTCTCCATAAAGGTGGTGCCTCAACGGATCCTGGAAACTATCGCCCATAAGCCTGACTAGCTTGGTCTGCAAAGCTATGGAAAGGATCATCATGGACCTCATAAATAAAGATATTGGGGACCTACAGACACAGGATCCTACCCAGTTCGGTTTTGTTAAGGGCAGATCCTGCCTCTTAAACCTGGTTGATTTCTTTGAAACAGTCATCAAGGCCATTGACGAGGGGAAGGTGGTCCACACAGCCTACCTGGACCTCGCAAAAACCTTCGATACAATACCCCACTCGGGCATTACAGATAAGCTCACCAGCTTAAATATAAACCCCTATGTCACTAGATGGATTGCAAACTGGCTCAAGGACAGAACCCACATGGTTAGAATTGCTGGAGCCATGTCAGACTCCAAACCAGTTACAAGTGGTGTCCCACAAGGCTCAGTCCTGGGACCTCTCTTGTTCGGTATATATTTCTCGGAGGTACAGGCCAACATGGAAGGACTGTAGCTGACCAAGTTCACAGATGACTGCAAACTGGGCACCATAATCGACTCTCCAGCCGACACAAGCATCCTCCAAAAGGGCCTCATAGAAACAGACAACTGGTGCCAGAGCCATGGCCTCAAGCTAAATGCCAAAAAGTGTATAGTCATCCCCTTTGGCAAAAACAAAGTGCCCACAAATTACCACATAGGTGGCAATCCATGAAGTACAGAAGTAATTAGGGACCTGGGGACCCAAGTTGATAGCAATCTCTCATTTGACAACCACGTGACCAAAGTGGTTAGAAAACATTTTATATAGCCCACCTAATCATGAAGGGATTCACATCTAGATCAGGGGAGGTCATCGTGCCTCTTTACTCATCCCTCATCAGGCCCATAATTGAGTACAATGCCCCTTTTGGGATGTACCTTACCAGAAACCTGCAGCAACTGGAAAGACCCCAAAAGTACCTCACCAAGAGGATCAAAGGGCTCAAACAGATGCCATATGCTGCCCGGTTAAAGAAACTCCAGCTCTACTCAGTGGCATACCGCCTGTTCAGAGGCGATCTGTGTCTGACGTATAAAGCCATGTCCAACCTGGAATTAATGGACATGCTGCACCTCAGAAAATCCAAATCCCATCGAGCTACGCCGAGAGACTTGAACCTCAGCACTGAAATAAATAGGACATGCTGGAGGGACAGATTCATAACCCAGAGGCTCCCTTCACTCTGGAATAAAATCCCAGTCCAGGTTAGGCAGAGTCCCTCATTGACTCTTCAAGAGGAATCTTGATGAGTGGATGGGAGATCGTAGGTTTACCCCAGGTATCACTTCTGTGTCACTGTTAGACAGAGGCACAGTATACTAACCTCAAAAAAGGGCATAGCAAAATAAATTTAAAATGGGTGGCGAAAGCCAAACACATTCTGGCTAGGCTTATAAATGCCCTAGGGCAGATAGCCTAGTATGAACCTATGAACCTATGAACTTATGTGGGTCCCAAAACACATTTACCTGTCTGCATTGCAGAGTATCAGTTCCCATGTATCAGCCAGATGGGAGCAGATTGTATGAGGAACATGCATATAATATGATTAACTCACTGGACAGGCCGCCGATTCTGTACAGTCAAACGCCATGCCGTCACCTAATGGTCAGCCATACCCGATACTGTAGTCATGTAGTCCGATGTAATAGGCATCACAAGGGTTTGCGCCCACCCAGCGTGAGTGACACATGCAAGCACCAATGTCGGTGCATGTGCAAGTGAGGGAGCGAACGGGTGTAAGCGTGTTTGGCTACCAGTATGCGAGCATTGCACTGGTAAAGAAATGTGGAGTCTAACCAAGTGTAAGAAGCTGTAAGCAGAGGTCAGCAGTGCTTAACACCGCGCAAATACATGCACAACCGCTCCCAACTGCTTCAATGTGCCTTACTCACTCCATATCCAATGGGCTTGTTCTGGCTGCAAACAAATAACTGTCCTTTGCAAGTGTTGGTAGCAACACCCTGCACACACAGCTAATGTGAATTACCAATACACCATGGCAAATATACAGACAATAGACAGTACCACACACATACCATACAGCACAGTCATCCAAAAGTATAGCAATGTACCGGCAGATATGTCCGGACCACTGGTGTTTGCAGACCTGGCCATCTCATGTTTACTTGTGTGAGCATGCCCGGTATGACCATTCTACATATTATCGACTGACATTGCCATCATACCTTCATGTGTTTGAGCATGCCCAGTATGGCCAACTGTATCACATGTGTTACTTGTCCAGGTAGCCAGTACTGTGGTGCCGACCTCTGTGTTGAACACTGACAGGTGGCATGCTGAGTCTGCAGGGTATCCATTGGTCATGTGGCATTGACTGTTGCTACATTTCTGCACAGCGTGGGGGGACATCCGACTGTATGAACATTCCTACACAGCACTGGATGGGGGCGCACCTGACTGTTGTTACATGTGTACGTTGGAAGGGGGGCACACCTGACACTTGTACACTTTTGCTACTACTGTACTGGCATGTCAGGTACTCCATTTCATTGTGTAGACCTACCTATTGTGCTGGATAGAGCCATACTAGTGTACTCCAGATCTTATCTTTAATTACCAACATATTAGTTTCAGACATCCTAGCCTTCACAACCTACATCCAACTGCCTGGCCTGCTGTAGTCTGCCTGTGTGGGTCAGTGGGGGGGGGGTTCATCCATTGGGCATATTCAGAAGCCATAGTACAGCATTTGTCTGTGTTGGTCTACACCTGTCCAGCTGGTTGAGACTTGTGTGGGCTGTATGGACACACATGATGCTCAGCCCATTACCTGCAGTGGGTTATGACACCCTGTGTACTACTGGCTACTGTGGTGATCCCGGTATGTACTACAGATGTCATGGTGCACTATGGATGTCTACTGTATGCTGCCTTAACATTCTGCCACCAAATTCCCTTGCATGCTCACATCCATACCATAGCTACAGGTAACAACACATTCTAATACAACTGGCCGTTTGTAGGTTGATTGACTTACCTTGAGGGTGTGCCAGACCTGAGGATGGTGCTGGAGGGCTGCCTATGTTGGATGCACACAGTGCACTTCCTATACATGGCTGAGCACAGATAGTGTCATGTTTGGCATCCCTTTTACTGTCTGTGTGAGTCAGAAAGGGTGACATTCCCTGGGTACCTACTGTGTCAGTGCATATGCTATGCATTGCCTCTTTGCCAAGGCCAGGTCATACTGGGCACACCTCCTTCTGCCTACTGGGTCCGGCTCAGGTAGTTCCTCCTCTGAGTCACTCTGTGCCTGTACAGGCCTTGGCATCGGTGGGGGGCTGTGTGTCCCTGCCCCATGCTGTTCCTGCTGCAGCTGTTTCCGCAGGATCATATTGTGTAGCATAGCACATACCATAACAATTTGGGTACATGTAGCTGGTGAATACTGCAAGGCTCCACCGGATGTGTCCAGACACTGGAACCGTGACCTGAGCATCCCAAACACACGCTCTATTATATGTCTGGCCTGTGCATGTGCCTCATTATGGCATAGTTGTTCAGGTGTGTGTGCATTTCTGATGGATATCATCAGTCAAGGCTCCAGTGGGTACCCAGCATCCCCCACTAGGTGACCATAGGGGATGTCCATATTGGCAAAGCTGTGGTACAGCTGCATCAGATGTCATATATCGTAATCGTCATAGCTTCCAGGGCAGCCAGCACACACATAGGTTCATAGGTTGGTACTAGGCTATCAGCCCTAGGGCCTATACAAGCCTAGCCATAACAATTCCCTGGCTATTTCTTCCCACACTATTTACTTCCTTGGACCCGTGTCTAGCAGGGTGACTGACTTGATCCCTGGGGTGAATTTCCTTTCTCCCATCCAATCGTCAAGGTTCCTTTTGAAGAGGGCCAAAGAGGCACTCTGCTTGACATGTATGGGAATCTATTCCAGAGTCTGGGGAGTCTCTGGGTCAGGAACCTATCCCTCCAGCATGTTTTGTTTATTGTGATGGCAAGGTTTAGATCCCTGGAGTGTGTGACTCTGAGGGATTGGGATTTCTTTAAGTGTAGCATGTCCAACAGCTCTGGGTTTGACATGGCCTTGTATGTTAATCAGAGATTGTCTCTGAGTAGACGATATGCAACAGAGTATAGCTGGAGTTTTTAAGGCGTTCAGTGTAGGGCATCTTCTTTAGGCCTGTGATTCATGTAACTTCATTCAATATAATGCCCTGGGCATCACATACGACCTGGCAGTTGATGGAGGGGATGCCCCTGCAGTTAATGTAGGCCCTACCCTGCTCATCAAGTGGTGACTTGATGCATACGTGCGTGCCATTTGGTGGAAGAGATGCATATTGCTGGTCAACACCTCACGTGTGTTGAGGAAATGTACATGCTCATTGGCATGTAGTAACATGGCATCCAGGAACTGGTGGAATACTCTGGATGCAGATGCCTGTGAGATCCCCATGATATCCCCAGTTGTGCTTTGGGAGGTACTTGTGGTTAGTATACCTAGGCATACACACAAACTGGGATGGGTTCCCCTCGGCCTGTTTGATGTGTCAGGTGTGGCCGGCATAGCTCAACAATCTGCTGTAGGAGGTCTCTGTCCACCCCATAGCGCTCCACTATCTCCAGCTCATGTAGCCCCTGGTAGGTTACCCTGGGTCTATACAGTCTTCTCTGTCTCCTCACTGAGGGTTGTTCGGCAGCATTCATCCTCACCACCCTCAGCCTCCTGCAAATGTTGGTCTATGTTGCCTGCTGCAGCCCTTCTCATTTCGTTGGATTGTTTTATAAAATTTCCCCGCATGTATACACCGGTGGTGTAGAGTGTGGAAAAACCCGAGGGTATGGTGCTTGCTCACTTTATCGTAGTGTTCTGGGCCGGGCTTGGCCTGTAATCTGCTGATGGTGATAATTATCACCTGTTTGCCCAGCTTGTTCACCTTGACTACTCTCCTACTGCTGTTGTCCCTCCCAATTGCACTAGGCAGGTATAGACACACCCCTAGCTTAGGCGTACTAAGCCAGAAGCAATCCTGAGTCACAGGGCTCCAATCTACGTACAGTACGCCTGGCAACCCCCCCCCCCATGCTTTCACCTATATTCGAGTACTGCACCCAGCTTTCTATACACATACACTCTTGGGATCTGCATCACACCCTGGGGATAAATGGGATTCACTATTTTCCACCTCGTTTGCATAGTATTGTCTTCTAATGCATAGTTACATGACCCATACTGAGCCTCCCCAAAAATAACCACTGCTTACTGTTGCACAGACCCGCACACAATTGGTTAACAGCACCTAACTATCACCGTATTCGATGTCCCTTGTTCTTCCCAGCAACAAAACAACCGGCCTCTGCATGGCTCAAACCTGGGACCCTTCACACCACAAACAATTTGCTTTCCCACTAAGCCATGGCAGATATAGAGACATCTGAGGTTATCATGTACAGATCATCCAGTACAGGCATTCAACAGTATAGGACATTTATTCCATCATGTAGATTTATGTGTGCTAATGTCCACACATATATATATGTATATATATATATATATATATATATATATATATATATATATATATATATATGTACACACACACACACACACACACACACACACACACACACACACACACACACACATACATATACACACACATATGTAGATATAGAATATATATCTCAACAGCGGACCACTTGTCACCAAAGCATTAGACAAGAATGAAAAGGAAACCACATGTGCCTCCTGCATTATGTACTGGTGTTAATATCAAGGCAAGTATGTTTCTGTGCATCACACAGGTTCAGACTGTATTAAGCGTAAAATTAGGGCTGCTGACATTACTCACCAGACCTATTGCCGAATGTATGTGTATGACTTGCCAACCCAGTCTCTTGGCCGATTGTGACATTTATGGCCACTATATAGGAAAACAACAAAACACGCTCCTCAACACATCCAGTAGCTACCCACTCACAGACACCAACACATAGGATATGACTGCCAAACACACACACATGTCATGCCTTGCAATAGAACACCTACTTGTCTATTCTATCACACTACAGCAATACGCAGTTACAGAGCACGCTACCGAGATTACTGGGACACAACACTCCCAGAGGTGTACTTCTAGGTGGGTGACATCATCAGCAATGGAAAAGTCGGCGATAGGGATTGTATGGAGTGTGAGCAGTCTAAAAGCATTATTCTGTCCCCAGGCAGACGGAGACACACACACACACACAGTTGGCATGGCTGGGATTAGAACACCGACCTAACTACCTTATCACACTACAGCATTACATAGTTACAGAACGCACTATCGAGATTACTGGGACACAGCCCTCCCAGAGGTGTACTTCTACGTGGGTGACATCATCAGCATTGGCAAAGACAGCGATAGGGATTGTATGGAGTGTGAGCAGTCTAGAAGCATATTTCTGTCCCCAGGCAGACAGAGACAAACACATGCCAGTGGTGGGATCAGGACAACTGCCTATCTATGGACCACTATTACAATACTACATAGACATGAGCTGCGTCACAGACACTACACGTTTCAAGACTGTCAATGTGACCTTCTACGAATGCGGACATCGACATGGATGCTGGCAGTTATGATGTACATACCTGTGAACCTGTGTGTTCAATGTAGGAATCCATCCTGAAGTGGGGTATGGCCATCTGTTGACTGGATGACTACTATCACTATACAAGGTTACAATGGCCATGCGCATACACATAGAGACACATAACTGACACAAGGTGTCACTGGGCATGCTCACACACTTAGTAACACATGGCTGTCTGGAATGCACTATGTATCCATCTACACAATGCTATACTGGGCATGCTCACACACTTAGTAGCACAGGGCTGTTTTGTATGCACTCTGATTCTAAACACGGAAGGGCACAGTGGCCATGCTATTACAGTTAGACATGAACAACACATTGTAATGGACTCCAGTGTCGATAGTTGTCATTGTTAGCAGGAACGCTGCACTACATATATCTGATACCGGTCTCCTACACAATGTCTGCTGCTGTCCGTCACCTTAGATGTACCAATCTAAACCTGGCACACTACTACCACCCATGGTGATGTCCTGCCAGGAGTGGCTACTTTGCCCATATAGTGCCATTCATAGTCGAATGTCCTGAGACCAGGTCAACACCCTGACACCTAGAGGACAACTGCATTGTATGTGCATGCTAAACAGTGCTAGATGTGTAGCATTCATAATCACAGCTGCCCAATGTAGATCCAACAATGGGGAATACTGACATCTGTGCAGTGAGGAACACCTGGCTGAAGGCTCAGTTGTGCACAATAGCACTACCACCGTATACCTCAGATACAGACATGTGGGCCATAACACTGGTACGGACCGCTCCAGGTGGTGGTGTCCCCACGTACATGAAGGCCACTCACATGTACTGACCAGTACACCCTCAAAAGGCATCACAGATGTGTCAGGTGCAGATCACAGTGTCAAAAGCCACATTCTAGGATGTAGTCCTCAGACATCACCATGTCCTTGGACCAGTAACACACATCCATACATGTGGTAGAACATATAACAGTACAACACCATATGACCCATGACCAGTGGACTGTACCTAGCTCTACATCAACTGTGCAGACTACCCATGTACCGACACAGTTGCATCATGTGTTATACAATGCAATGATACCACTGTTCATAACCAGGTCGGCTGTACACATAACAGGGGCCCTGGGTCATATACAGCAGTAACAGATGACTGTTGCTGTACACCAGTAAACACCCTCATGTTTATATATGACATAGATGTACCTGCCGTGGATATGTACATGGGACACACACACATACACACACACACACACACACACACACACACACACACACACACACACACACACACACACTCACACACATAACACATATGTACATAGCATAGCTGTTGCTGTCCTTCGTGCAGACAGGTGGCTACAGCAATTACGCACATGCACATGGAAGATAGGTCCATGGCTGTTGAATGCTAACAGTACATAAGGTGTGATATCAGTGTTGACTGAGTTAACATTCCCTCTGTACTGGTTACTCATGACAACTATCATATCATACAACAGCTCATGAGTCATGCATGTCATCACACATGTCCACCAATTGCAATGCCTACAAACATGGCTAAATGACAGGAATGTAGGACCTACACACATGTACATGTAGTGGTGTGCATTCAGCTACCATGTGTGTGCAGTAGCTGATGTTTGCAGGTGACTTATGTCTTACTACAACATGCAGTTACAATGCAGCCCCATCATTGCCAACTGTATATGGCGATATACTGACAGTATGGTAAGATGTCCATCAGGTATGGACGGATGTGTGAACATAACTAAGTGGTGGGCCATCTTTGCAGATGGATGTTTGCTGAAGACAGCTCACATGTGTGTCACAAGCCATCCTACAATAACATGTACAAACACTAAGCTATGTTTTTGTTAATTGAAGGGGAACACATACAACCTACACAGCGGTCATGGTGTCACTGACTGTAAATTACTTGATACCTGTAACACTTAAGACCTCCCATGTGCATATATCAGCACAATTACCAAAGGTAGCATCGGTACACATTGTAATGCGGGCAATACTGCTGCATGTCTGTCATACATATCATAAGATAGCAGGTGTTTGATTCACAGTACTGCCATGTGTGTTTGCTTGTGTGTCCATATATGCCATGTATGGTGGGGAATACATCCCAATTGTTACTCACTCTCCCGTACACTGTTGTAGAGATCTATACATACTGCATTGTAGAAAGCAAGACATAGGCAGGGGTGGGGTGTGTATCACACACATGTGAGCTATCTGTATGTGCATGACATAGGTGCATTCAATTGTGGACTCCACAGTGTGTGTGTGTGTGTGTGTGTGTGTGTGTGTGTGTGTGTGTGTGTGTGTGTGTGTGTATGTATGGCTGTCTGGTCCATGGATTGAAGATGTATGTTACCATAGTGAACAGATAGGACCCCTAACCCCTCTAGGTGATGCAATCTACTACCCTGTTGATGCCGTCGATCTTAGGCATTACTGACTACCTGTGCATGTGTATTCTCTGTGTCGCGTCATGTGGGTGTACAGTACTGTAATGGTGATTACCACATAGGCAGGGGTCCTCACCTCAACATTATCAAGTGTGTGTGTGTGTTACAGTGTTGTTGACCCCGTGAGTGTGGGCGTGTTACTGTGTGTCTGAATACATGTGTGCTAATATGTGTGTGTGTGTGTGTGTGTGTGTGTGTGTGTGTGTGTGTGTGTGTGTGTGTGTGTGTGTGTGTGTGTGTAGTTGTGTGTTCTCATCCTTTAATGTGAATGTGCATTACTGCTACACAGTGAGGCCTCAAGCTATCAACTGGCCTCTACCCTTGTCATCAGCTAGACTGCTATGTAAACTCTCCGCCCCATGTAACTGTTCCAGTGATGTCACCCAGTATGGATGTCACGTCTCTAGCCACTGTAGTTTAGTACACAGCACCCATGCTCCTGGATCAGTAGATGTGTAGACATCTTTGGAATATCAGCCTTTCTAACAGTGAGCTTGAAGCTACAAATAGCATGCTGGTATTGCCATACATACCTGTGAGTAGTCCAAATTTACACATGGGAAACTGCAAACACTGACACTCAACGGCACATGCAATTAGACCTGAAGGAAGGAAGCAGGACATCATGACCAACATGCTGTTACTGTTGTTACCAAGACACATACTGTGAACAGTAAACAATGCATTCTAAACCTGTACTACATGGTATGTCTGCTGCATGTCAACAGTACACAGCAATTGTAATCTACACTTATCTCCCTATTCAGTTCACCCTGTGCATCAGACCATATGAGCATGTGCCTGCACCGATGGTGTAAGTGACAGGGATGCAGCAGAGGCATCATCATATGCACAGGGCGATAATGTTTGCCAAGGGCCTAGGCTGCACCAGTGGATGACATCATGTGTGTGGGTTAGGGCCTGTGATCTAAATGGCCATGTGTGGTTGTTATGCATGTGTGAGTAGCGGTGCCCTACAGATGTTTCTGGTGTGTGCGTGTATGTGTGCACACAGTTCTGCCATGTGTCTAGCCTACACAGGGGTATTATTGAAGCTCCAGACTGTACAGACCAGATTTTACAGCTTACGGTGTCCGGCCATGGCCACGTGACCTGTGCCTGCAAGGGGTTGGCATGGGCACTACCAGGCAGAGGTGCAGATTGGGTACTGTCCAATGACACATGTCCACTTGAACCGTGTCCACGTTGGGACCTTCCAGGGCCACGTGCATGTGGCCTGCTGTGTCCTGGTGTGGACAGCGCAGCAACAGATGCACTGCTGCTGCTACCGCCACTATGAGAGCAGGCATGTGAGGTAGCTCGTTCACGTAGACCTGCACCAGGTGATGTAGCTGGCCTATGTCCACATGCCCTATGCCTCACTCCTACCAGATGTTCCAGCACAGACAGCTCACACTTGCGGATTGTCATGTCACAGTCAAGGATTCCAACCATGTCACCCAATCATCTGTCCAAAACCTCAGCAATCTGCTGTTGAGCATTTGCCATTGCCTGGATGTTGTCATTTAAAGAACGGATAGTAGCCCTCTGAAGCCGCTGCTCTTCTCTGTTCTGCCATTCAGCATGTGCCTGTGCTGCCATTACAGCCTGAAACATGCATCTGGTGACACCAGCTGCTGCGCTCTGTCCTACAGGGGCATGTCAGCCAGAGGTCCTCCTACAAGCAGCACTGGCCACATGCCTGTGTGGCCCATCTCCAGTCATTTGCCTGACACCATGGTGTGAATACACACCTTCCGTAGCCACCACACTTTCCTGTTCCAAGCTACCACATGCCAACTGTCCTTCCTCTATGGCCACTGGTGATGGGGTATGTGTTGGCATGAGATCTGCGTGCGAGGATGAGGGGGATATAGGTGGAATGGCAACCAATGGCACAGATTCGGCCCCTGACAACCCTGCCTGTGCCTCAAGCATATGTTCATCATCACTGCTAGATTCTGTGGGGACACTAACATCAGATGGACCTCAGGAGGGTAACACACCTACATCACCTGTGAGGGCAGACAAAGACTCTACATTACAATACAGACACACACACACACACACACACACACACACACACACACACACACACACACACACACACACACACACACACACACAGACACACACCATGCATGGGATTTGACAGAAGGCATGCAACATGCATGTAATACAGCAGACGGCATGCAGCTCAGACAATAATAGTGGTAGTTATCATACATCCCTGGGTTGCACACAACAGCATGCATGTGTCATAGCAGAAGCCATGCATTTCACACAATCATGGTAGTAAGCATGCATCCCTGAGTTACACCATGTGGACCAGCACAGGTTAACAGTACACATGGCTGATGTGTGGCATATGACCTTGACATTAACATGTAGTATGACATGTAATCTGCTGACGTGTGCATTGACATGCATACATGTTTAACACAATGGTGTCCTGTCACGTATACAGTGGGGTAATGGTGTCACACTGCAGTGTTGTCTGTCTGCCCTACAGATAAAATGCACATTTAGCAGATGTGCATGACCATTGCAGGGTATTATGAGGCGTCTATATTGCTATACAGTGTGAAGTACAGACACAGTGCCATTGCATGGAATCATGAGGCGTCTCTTTTGCTATACAGTGTGAATTACAGACACAGTGCATAGCCATGACTGTGTGCATACACAATACATACATACTGTAGATTGTGACCCACATCGCTGAGGTGTATACACACTAAACCATGATGTGGAATTTGTGACACAGGACACCGAAGGCCATACGGATGACACCCCTGCACATCTGTGAACATATTTTAGCTGCCTGGCAACCATGTCCACACATGGCAGACTTGTCAGTACACCATGTCCCACATGACATTTGTGTACCACACACACGAGGTGCACGGCTGACAGTGAAGTCCAACAGCAGTAAGGGAAATGTACTGTATCTGTGGCCTGATGTGGTTGTCTATGTATGTATGTGGATGCTGTACAGGTGACTACTGTCATGCTGTGACACAGTCATGATGTTCAACACATCTTATGTGGTCGAATGATGTTATGCCTTCACAAGCTGTGCACAGGCCTGTAGGATGTCCAGTGTTCCACATCTGCAATATAACCATTCAACAAAGGCTATAGTTGGACCATGTGTAGCCAATGTACAACAGGGTGTACACACAAACACATCACATCTACTGTGTGTTGCTACATGTCACTGGCCATCCTCCATGGCCATGTGTGAACATGTGTTGGCCAAATGGTTGTGATGGCCATCTATCTCACATGTCTGTGTTGTCCCATATGACATACACCCATAGATGTAATATACTCCACTGTCCACAAGGTTATGCACACAAAGGGTTGTATGTTTGGTACGTGGGGTATGTTTTATGGGATAGTGAGACAATGCTGCAGCCAGCCCACTACATGTCATGGACATGTCAGATGGCACATCACAATGTGTGCACTCATAGCAGGGGCATAATCCACAATGGTGAATCCTGTGGGCTGCCCATACTCCAGCTCACTGTGTATTACTGTTTGTGTACCCCACATGTGTAGTTCTGATGTGTAGTACATGTTCCTGCATTGAACAACACCTCCACCATTGTATGCACAGCTGTCCACACATCTAGCAATGACAGTTTCTGAGGTTTCATGTTGGTGTTTCACTTAGTTTGTAAGTATTGCACATGGGTAGCCATTGTGATGGATTGCAGATGCGACCTGTATATTGTGACCGGACCATACATTATGTGTACATGTGTTAACTGGCCACATGGCGAATAGATCTGTGCATTAACATACCTGATACTTATAACTGTCTCACCTGCAATGGTCTGCTGCCTTAGCGGAATGCCAGAGGTACCTATATAGGGGTGACACAGCAGTATGATCATTATCCATGCCTGTATGACAGCTACAGGGTGCAATGTGCATGTTAACACATTTGCCAGTACAATAGGATATACTATGGAGTATGCACATGCGTGCATACACAGAGTAGCATACTATAGTATGCGGCATGTGTCTATACATACCTTGCATATGATGTTACATTACATATTGTATAGTGCCACATGCAACTATATGGGATATAATAGTTATATGTGCAGTAGTAGTGACTTACCAGGCAACTCCAGGCTCAGTGGTTGAGAGACACCCACCTCCACAATGTCAGCTAAGGCTTGTGGATGCTGTTCTGCTGGTGTCCTCAGGTTGGCCAGCAGCTCCTCGGTATGTGTGAGTGGGGGCTGGGTTGGTGGCCCACCACTTGTTGCACCTTTTTCCCTGGCGATTGCATTTGCACACTTTTTCACACATCTGATTATGTCCGTGCAGTGTCTGCGCACCTGCTGGTATGTGCAGTTATGGCCACCCACATAATTAACCCTCCTGGGAAGTTCCTGCCACAGGTCATCCCGCTGCTGTGCATCCTGTGGCACATGGCTAAACAGGACATCATAGTTGTCTTGGAGGTAAGGTATAAGTGCCTCATCCTCCAAGTGTTTATAGGCTGGGAGCCTTGCTCGTGGCATACCTGGAAGACATAATGATGGAGACAGATCACAGTATCTCAGAGATGCACAGGGATACAGCTGCACATACATGTGTATCACATTTATTACATATAAATAGTTGTCTTTGCAAATCTTCATGACACTGACACCACTGACATGTTTGTGTCACACACGTGACACCCAATGGGGATTGGATATTATCACCATATATGTGTGTTACCTGATTACATTGCTCATACTCCATGTGGATGTTGTCTTGATGTGGACATGTCTGTTTGCCTGTACTGGTGTTCTTACCTATCAGCACATGCCTGGATGTGTCCACATTAATGCTGTCGACCTTGATGCTGTGTATATGTCACATATAAATACATACACTGCCTTAACGGACATGACCTGTGTCACTGCAGACATGCACACGGAAGCCTTTACATGCATGTGTTTTGCCATATACATCTACATGGCACTGTACAGCAGTTCAACATCCTGTCACATATCACCTGTGTTGCACATGTGATACACATGGGACACTGGCTAGCCTGATGGTATTTGCAGGGATGGTTATCAACTATAGCATGTACGGCCAAGGTCATCTAGTAGTGTGTATGCCCTGGGCCATGTATGAGCCTAGAATGTAAGGTTACCTAGCTGTAGCTGACAGCCGTGTTTCCAGCGCCAGGTGAAGCAGTGCCACATAACTGATCCACACAGTTAATGATACATCTACCATGCAGTCATCACATCATGTCTGACAGAGGTGAAATGTGCAGCTTTGCTGGACAGGGTTGCATAGTATGGCAGGAGTATGTAACATGTATGGCACAAGGATCTGTCCAGCATGTGGCGATCCTTGTACTAGGAAGGTGGATGTCCATGACATATGTATTTGAGATCAGGATATGTACGTGTAGCATGTCCAACATCACAGTGTTGGACATCTTTATGCAGGGTAGGCATTATGCTACATAGTGGAGAAGAGGATTGTGAAGACTGGTGTCAGCCATCCAAACATGGCCAATACCGCTTAAAAGTGATATGTGATCCAATATAGGTCACTTGAGTGATGAGTATGGCTGTACAGTAATCTCTATATTCATGGATGGCACCCTTTCATGACTAGGGTTGCCTCTTATGACTACCTAATAGGCTTGGTGACATCGCTAGCTCAGGGAGGTAAACTGTACAGCAGCATCCCTTACACACAGTGTCCATTATGTTGACCACTGCCTAGGTGGTAGTTCATGGGTACAGGGTTATTAACCTAGCAGTGACAATGCAATATGCAGCTGTCAGATTGTGCACATATGTCACACACCTCACCCACAAAGCCCATTCTGAATGTTGTCCACAACACTGAGTCAGCTATTGCTCCTAGGTCATAGCCATTCACATACTTACATAGGCAGATGCCTCCCGTTTGTCTGTGTGATATGGGCTACAATGAGGGGGAGTACAATGAATTAACCCTGTTTTACTGTAGCTGGCACTGGTGTGATATGCACATATTACTCAGACACCTTCTGTAGTGTTGGTTCTGTCAACAGTCCACTGGCAGAACACTCCTGTGACATACGAATGTACATCTAGTATACTGAGTGTAGGTGGAACACAGTATGGGTGATGATGTCCTATGACCTGTCACAGGTATGATATGCAGTGTGAAATCATCCATACTGTCATCTACATCTGTACTGCTAACAACATATACGTTGATTAAGGTTCATGGACTTTCAGACCAGACTCAGCAGGGTAGTAGTGCAGTGCCTACCATTATGAGTGGTGTCTCCACTTTGTGGGTTGTGATAACTGTTAGTGTGCACCATTCAATGTTTTCCCAGACTGACATGAAGCTATGTTTACATGATGTGTATGTGTAGAGCAAACTGTTTTGCCATATGTGTATGATACAACCAGGGATGTGGACATGTCCCATGCAGCCTGAGTGCACCTTGTACCATCATAGTTATGGTTACAGGGGCTCTGTAGTGTACATGGATATGTGATTGTGTACCTGTTGGGGGGCAGTGTGTTTATGTTATCCAATACCGTATCTGTATTGCTTATTCATGCTCAGCACTTGTTCAGAACATGTAAGCACTACATGAGCTACTAATTACTATAGTACTCAGTCCTCCTCATTGCCTACAGGTAAACACTGTTTGTACTTACATTTCCCACTTGCTTAGAGTAAAACAGCTCTTGTATACACTTTCCTCACTTATCTAGTGGGAAATGGTTAAATATTCAGGAATGTCCAAGTGTCAATTCCCAGTGTTCTCGCCTTTCTATATGATGAATATGGGCATCATGAGGCAATATAGAAATTGTCTTGTGTACACAGTCAATACTACCCTCCTAACATGCAGCACTACAACCTGTGGGAGATGCACATATCTAGCCATGCTGGAGGTAAAGCTCTCTCCAACCCAGACTGAACCTGACAATCATGTGGGGATGTTAAACGTTTGCACCACACCACACTCATCACATAGTCTCACTAGATCTCCACCACCACAGGCCACACATAGTAAGACAACAACATTTGTGGAGCCACTCAATACTATTCTGTCTAGGCAACAGAGAACTCCAAAGCAGAAATGCAGGCATCCCCCATCCCCCAACACAACACCAATTACTTATAGCCCACAGACTCAGTGTGCCCATCAACCACAGCCAATAGGGCAAAATAACGTACCCAACACACTAGTCATAGGTGACTCTATAGGCGGTCACACTGATGTCCCACTCATCAGGCTACACAAGGAGATAGTTACTGTCAGCTGCCTGTCGGGTAACAGGCTCCACAACATAACCTATGCACTCAGGTCACTCATCAACAGGTACAATATGAATGTGTCATTCTCCATGTTAGTGTGAATGCTCTGAGATGTACCTTCCTGGACTACATGTAAAGAGACATGGAATAGCTCTCCAATCTTGTAGCCCAGGCAGGTATTGCCCTAGCCCTGAGTAGCATTCTGCCATCATCCAGACTGATAATGCAGTGCAAGGACAAAATGATTTACTTCAACAATTGGCTATGCTTCTGGTGTCATTCCAAGGCTATCCAGTATCTGTCTGCTTTGAATGACATGGTCGACAGAACACAATGCTTTGGCACAGATGGCCTGCACCTGTCGGCCCTGGGATTCCAGATAATGGCTAAAGCTCTTGCTGCTCCTATAGTGCCTGTTTTAGGCATGGTTCAAATAACATATTCACCACCATAACAGGAACAGGCAAGCAAAACCTGAGGGTAATGCTACTCAATGCTTTATGTCTTCATCTCAAATGCACTCACCCGAGGCACACCTTGTAATGGACAACTTTGATATCTGTGCAGTGACTGGGACCTGCTTCTAGGCTCCTGAGAGCACCCCTGCACTACCAGGCTATTACTCATACCACACCTTTCAGTCATGTAACCAGGACCGGAAAACCCACAGAGGAGGTGTGTCCATATTTCTTAAGGATATCCACACCTCCAGGCTAGTTGCTTAGCACAATGCATCAGAGGTTATCCAAGTGCAACTAACTCTGGCCATAACTGCTATACAAATTGTAGCTTGCTACAGATCCCCCACCATACCCCACGGTTAACGGTCCTCATTTCTTAGTGTACTGGAAAGTAGGGTTCAAACAGACACATTACTGATGCGTGACTGACACTACCCCACCATTAACTGGGATACCTACTCATGTACCGACACATTAGACCAACGCTTTCTGGGATTCATAAACTCCAATCGCCTGGATCATCCTATCCACACCTCCACCAGGGGCAACAATATCCTAGACCTGGTCATTACCAACATGTGTGACTGGTGTTCCACACCTGGGGTGATCTCCTCGTTGGTCAGATCCGAATGTACGTGAATCACCCTTATTATCCACATCCAGGCACCACACACTTTATGGAAAACACAGTACAATATTTCTACAAAGCCAACTTCAGGCTTCTTATGACAGCAGTAGTAAACATCATGACACATGTGCAGATGGACAATACAGTTACAGCCGCTGAATCATGCACAACTGCACTTAATTAACACTTACACGACTGCATGGATCATGCTATCTCAAACAGAACCATGACAGTATCCACCAGAAAATGGAGGCCACTCTGGTGGTCCACTGCCATGGACATAATGTACAACAGAAGGAGGAACCTGTTGTAAAGTAGAGTGCAATCCCATGAGTGGAGGAGCTCCCTGGTCAGCCTCAGTAAGAATCTGAGATCCCTTATCACATCCTCCAAAGCTAGCTACATAAACATAGCCAAGACTAATTCCAAGGACTACCACAAAGCATTCTAGAGGTATGTCACTACTCTCGATGGTGATACCCACATCTGCTCTGACATATAGCAGTAAGGCATGAACATTACAGAACCGACTGATATTGGCAACATCCTGCCAGAGAGGTTCAGTGCTAACTTTACACCCCTCTCAAACCCTAAAGGGCCCATATCTATACAGGAACAATGCAGAGTCCCTGTGATCACAACTACGCAGTTCAATGCTGCACTCTCTAAAGCCAGGAACACAGCATCCATGTGACCGTACAACATTCCAGGCTGTGATTTCCATGAACTTCAGAATGAACTGGCTCCCCACTTGGCCACCATATTCAATAATAGCCTTGCATCAGGCATTGTGGCCCCTGAATGGCACACAGCAACAGTTATCACACTCCACAAAGGTGGTGCCACAATGGACCAGGGGAACTATTGCCCTATACACCTGGCTAGACTGTTCTGCAAGGCTATGGAGCACATCATCATGGATCTCATTCACTGAGACATTGGTGGCCTCCAAACCTTTGATCTCACCCAGTTTGGATTTGTTAGGGCCAGACCATGCCTCCTAAACCTAGTGGAGTCCTTTGAGACAGTTACCAAGGCAGTAGATGAGGGTAAGGAGGTCCACACAGCTTACCTTGACCTCTCAAAGGCTTTCAACACCGTTCCCCATTCTGGTATTGTCAACATACACATCCACCTGCACATTAACCCCTATGTCACGAGATGTTATGCAAAGTGGCTCACGGACAGAACCCACACAGTGAGGGTAGCATACCCTAGGTCCTACTGTAAATCAGTTACAATTGGCATCCCCCAGGGCTCGGTCATAGGGCCCCTCATGTTCGGTATATGCTTCTCTGAGGTACAGGCTAGCACAGGAGGACTTACCCTGAAATGGTTTGCAGACGACTGCCAACTAGGGGCCATGATTGATTCCCCAGCTGATACAGACACCCTCCATAAGGGTGTCACTGGGATGGATACCTGGTGTCAATAACATGGCCTGAAGCTGCATGCCACAAGGTGCATAGACATCCCCTTTGGATTACACCAATCACCCGTGGACTGTCACATAGGTGGTAATCCCCTACATACATAAGACATAATAAGGGATCTTAGAACTCAAGTATATAGCATTCACTCATTTGATAACCATATTGGCAAGGTGGTGTGAATATCCTTCTATGTGGCCCCCCTAATCTCTAATGGGTTTGTAGCCAGAACAAAGGCAGCCATTATACCTCTCTACCCATGATTTATGAAACACATTAAAGGGTACAACACCCCATTTGGGATGTACCTTATGAGACAACAGCAATGGCTTGAAATAAAACAACATTACCACACCAAGAGGAATAAGGACCTCTGAAGGATGACGTATACAGCCCAACTACAGAAACCCCAACTGTACTCGTTTGCATACCGCATACTCAGAGGCGATCTTTGCTGAACATACAAGGCCCATGTCCAAAACAGTATTGATAGATATGCTCCACATAAGCAAAAGCACCCGAGAGCCACATGCTCTGGGATATGTACCTAAATGCAACAATGACTAGGACGTGCTAGAGGGATACATTCCTGACCCGGACACTCACCATGCTTTAGAACATGATTCCTATGTACATCAGGCAGGGACCCTCACTAGCACTCTTCAAGAGATACCTCGATGGATGGATGGAAGACAGACATGTACACCAGGGATCACTGCAGTGGCTCTGCTGTACAGAGGCGCAGGAAACTAATGGCTCTGCTGTTTGCAGGCACAGGACACTAATCTAGGGAGGTATCGCAAGTCAAAACACTGTAGCTAGGCTTATGAATGGCCTTGGCCAGACAGCATAGTACCTAACTATGAATCTATGAAGCTATTACATGTCCTTTGTGCATGGATAATTGACTAGCTCATCCATTTCAATTAGCTATCATGCTGATACACTGTCTGGTGACTACAAGTCATATATATCCTGTTATTGTGTATTGTACATGCCAATAGACATACCTGATGTTTACATAACATAACAGTAATGCTATGTAAAATGTTAGACATATCTACCTACAATACTGTACATTTCACATTTTTGCCACAATATCCCACAATGCAAATCATAATTGCACAGCAGGACCACCTTAGACATGTTATTCTCAGTTATACGCCCATACATATGCCTACTGTTACAGTATATCAACATATACTATCCCATTATGGCACGTACTTTTTGGACCAACCCTGCCACTGACAGTGGCTGGAGTGGAATTGTTGTGTTCAAAGTCCTTATATAGCATCCCTTGTGGTGTATGAGGTGTTTACCTTGTGGCCTACAGCAGTACACACAATTTCTATGAGCGTTACTAAGCTCAACAATGCGTCACTACATAATACCTTTTCCCACTATATGCATTGCGTACACTTTAATTATTACAGAACATGTACTACATACACTGACATACTGAGTGTTCTACATACCTTATTAGTAACCCGAGTTGACGGTAATATAAATCCTATTTGTTTTGTGTTGCAATCCTCGTTGTAACGTTTTTCTGGTATGTACATATGGTTTGAATGTATGACAAGCCATCCTTTTATACTTAGATATCAGTAACATGTGGTGTCCTGCCACCAATTGGTGTTCCGGAGTAGATGATTACATGCACATCAGCTGTGCAGCTATTCCATTAGCCAATGACATGGCAACAGTGGCATATAATTGAATACTCCACTTGGGCATTGTCCCTTTGCCCTATCTTCAAGGAAGACGGCCTGGATGTGTTGTTTGTGATGAATTGCAACAGCTATATGGAGACACACAGAGATATATTAACTTCTTGGCCCCCGTGGATTGTGTGTAACGGCTAGAGGATGTAGTTCTACATGTGAGTCTAGCTGCTATATTTCTGAACATTGCTACTTCTGCAGGGCTTGTACCTGATATATCTGCAAATGTTTAGGTGTGGCAAGGATGTTTGGGCAGCTCAAGGCTGTGTGACTATGCATAGAACGTTAGGTGTTTTGAACTGTGCTCACCTGACATCTTTGGTATACTGTACATGTGTATCATACTGTGCTGATAATCAGTAATTGGTAACACTTCCTGGTGTACGCACAGCCGTCTGATACGGGATTATTGCAACCAAACCCTGTAACATCGGCGTCTGTTCCATTGTACAACAGCAATGATTTCACATAGGGCCATTATAGTGTGTCTCTGACAAGGTATGTTAAGGCTTCTGCAGATGTCATAGAGTGAGTGGATGTTTGTGATGTTATTACAGTCTGTATTGCAATTGTTTTGGGTGTGGAGGAGATGTAGGTGGGTGTACATAGTAGATGCAGATGTGTAGGAACTGCATTTATACATATTCGATATGTGTGTGAGGGCTACTTCCCTATTTGAAGACCTATCCTTTAGTGGACTAATACTATGGTAATTGCAGGCTGATTCATTAAGCCATTGTTAATTGGTTCCTGTATAGCATGCAGGTGATGTTGGTCCTTCAATCCCTTCGGAAACACATTGCTATGTAATGAAATGTTGCTACATGAAAGCTGTCTTGTGTATTTCTGTCACATATATTTGCACTCATTGGAGTTGTGTTGGTGACTGAACCTCTTTGGCTTGGGTTGCCACCTTTTCAAATGGCCATAGTGGGACATTTGCAGGACACACATCAGATTTTAGAGGCTGACACATACCCATGGTCAGTACAAAGTATAGAACTTTACATATATGCATATATAAAAGCTTATATTCTTGTAGCGGTTTACTTGCTTATCCTGTTTCTTGTTACATGTAGGTATTTTAAATACAGATGACTATTTTATGCAACAATTACATTAAATATGGAACATGCCAAATGTCTCGAGATTGTAGAACATTAGTATTTGTACTCATTTTGGTCAAGCCACTACCGCACATAGAGGGACTGCCCCTCGCAAGGTGGGACAGGTGGTAACCCGATCTTTGGCTCATGTCCATAGCACATATTTGTAATAGTGTATAGACATATATACTCTCCATATCCTTTGTTCATAACATCCAGTCGTGGCGGAATGTGATTGCTATGGTCCATGTTATACACATATTTGAAGACTTCAACCGCTGTATACAGCATACCCATGGATTCAGGAACGCACACACTTCCAACGACCACATTACCATTCCCAGACTCCCAAACCCCACAATACAGAACACTCAAACTCGCGACAGTCAAACTCCCGGAACTAACACAAACACACACACGCACACACATACACACTGCTACCCATCACATCCAAATAAACCATCCTACACTATGTATGGCCAGGTGGCCATGCCCCCATACACCCCCCATGTGGGTGGCTGCGCTCCCCACACCACACCTACTATAATAATCTACTTCTGAGATAGCACAAGCAGACACATGAAGCAAACACACACACACACATTGCAGTCCCCTGGAAACACACACCGCACTCAGAACACACACTTACACACACTACAGCAATCAGAAACAGACTTACACACAGTACCTACCTGAACCGCAGCACCAGAAGCACTAACTAAATGTCCCTTAACATCGTGATAATAGTACTCATGGTTCTTGTGTTTAGGTACTGTGGTCTTTCGGTCTTTAAGCCTTGTGATTACGCACATCAGTATGTAAAGCATTTGGTATTTGGTAGTATCCTATTTATATGTACCTCCATGGTTATGTAGATGTTGTTAACCTATCTATATATTTGCATATATATGTATATCCATCTGTATCGACATATATCTCTCTATCACCCTTTCTCTCTGTATATTGTATATATATATATATATATATATATATATATATATATATATATATATATATATATACAGAGAGAGAGAGAGAATACACCTTTCATTGGGTACATGGCGGTGTATACTATTTCCCGAACTCCGCCCTTTTGTGTTTTAACCTGTCACAACACACACCTGCTGTTGGTACATCTCAGGTAGCTTAGTGGTAGGTTATTGCAAAGATTGTGTACATGGTTGCGTGTTCTACTCCTGGCAGTGGTTGTTTTACCTCTCAGAGCAGGCACTATTAGTACAAGGTTAAATAACGCACATTTCAGCGGTTCTGGGCAGTTTTGCCTGTGATCTGTGAGATATTCAGCAAAGGTTAGACCTGTGTTGCGCATTTCCGTGTAGTCATGTTTAAACGCTGCTTACTGGCACTTACCGGAGCAAAAACCCGCTAACATGTGCTTAAACGTGCTCTAATGACCTGCATCCAACATCCATTATTCGGGACATCAGAATTACGTAACAGCCCTTGCAGGTCGTGCAACCAGGACCATGAATGACACAGTCAGTGGCTTTACCACTGAGGCATCTGGGATATGTACAAGTGTTATGGTGTTTAGTATGTAGAGTGTACTATGGCTGTTCCTCCATACTACAAACAAATGTGTAACTCAGTTGGTGTACATATGGATGATACCTGTTAATGGTATGTCCAAGTGAGGCTTAATGGATATGCTCCAGCTATGGGAATCCATGTCACAGTGAGCCACACACTGTAATGAGTTACACCTTGCCACAACCATAACTGGAGAATGCTGGGGTGACAGATACATGTCATGGGTACTCCCCATGCTTTGGAACTACATCCTTGATTACATTATATGGAGCCCCTGATTAACACACCAGGGAATCCTTGCAGAGTGGGTGGGGAACAGTGGTTGCACCCCAGGGATCCTGCAATTAGCTCTGCTCCACAGAGGGACAGTTAGTTAATCAATGGGCTGGCGACAGCAGGCACATTTTGGCTAGGCTTATGAATGGCCTCTGACAGTTAGGCATGTATCTACTAATGTACCTAGGAACCTATACATACAGTATCAACACATGCTGTTAGCTTAATTTACTGTTCAGGTATTGACTTACCTTGTGCCAATAGCAGTTGCGTGTGCAATAGTTGAGGGCTGCCTATGTAGGATACACACAGTAGACCACCTATACATGACAATTTACAGGTGGTTGTGTGTGTGTGTGTGCCATCCATGTTTACTGTGTGTGCAGGTGGAGAAGTGTGTCAGTCCATAGGGGCCTACACTGTCAGTGTATGTGCTATACGATCCCTCTTTGCCAAGGCATGGGCATACTGGGCACGCCTCCGTCTGCCTACTGGGGCTGGCACAGGGTGTTCATGGTCTGAATCCCTCTGCGCCTGTGGTGCCCTTGGCAATTGCGGTGGGCTGTGAGGGCCTTCACCATTATGTCCCTGCTGCAGCTGTTTCCGCAGGATCATATTATGTATCATGGCACATACTATGAAGATGTGGGCACACATGCCTGGAGAGTACTGCATGGCTCCACCAGATATATCCAAGAAATGGAACCGTGATTTCAGCATCCCCAACACATGCTCTATGATGATTCTGGTTTGTGCATGTGCCTCATTATGGCATTCTTGCATGGGTATGTGTGCATTTCTGATGGGAGTCATCATCCACGGCTCCAGTGCATAGCCAGCATCCCCCACAAGGTGGCCATATGGGATGACTCCCCTGACAAATACCTGGTACAGCTGTGAGGCATGCCAGATGTGGGAGTCGTGGTAGCTTCCAGGGCTGCCAGCACACACATCCATGATAATGCCCTGGGCATTACACACAACCTGGCAGTTGATGGAGTGGTATCCCTTGCAGTTTATGTAGCGCCTACCATGCTCACCGGGTCGTGACTTGATGTGCATGTGCATGCAGTCTATTGCATCCAGTACCTCTGGGTAGTCTGCCACATGGTGGAAGAGGCACATATTCCTGGCCAACTCTTCCTGAGTTTGGGGGAAGTATATATGCTAAGTAGCATGTGGTAACATGGCATCCAGGAATTGGTGGAGTACCCTGGATGCTGATGCCTGTGAGATCCCCATGATATCTCCGGCTGACCTTTGAAAGGCACCTGTGGCTAGTATTCTCAAGCTTACACATACCTTTGTGTCCACTGGGATAGGTTCCCCTCTGTTGTTTCTGGCTCTGAGGCATGGCCAGCACAGCTCAACGATTTGCTGTGTGATGTCCCTGTCCACCCTGTAACGCTGTACTATCTCCAGATCATCTAGGCCCTGGTAGGTTACCCTTGGTCTGAACACTCTTCTCCTCCTCCGGTGCCTGAGGTGGTTGTCAGCATCATCCTCCACACCACCTTCAGTCTCCAACACATGCTGATGAATCAAAGCTATGGCAGCTCCCAACATGTACATTTTAAAAGTTCCCCATCTGTTTACACTGATGGTGCAGTGTTTGGGAATACACAAGTGTGTGTGAGGTGCCTTCACACTTTATACTATTGTGCTTTGGAAGCTGATGATGTCATAGGGTGTGTATGTACAATCCGAGCTGCAGGATATCTTACTTATGTGTTTTACCGCAGGTACTGCTATTGTGGGGCCTTTGGTGTTGAATTACACTTGGCTGCCGTGGATAACCTCTTGCCCTTGCTTTCATTTTTCAAACTGATTCCCCTCCCATTGTCAGGCATGCATCCAGCAGCCTGCTTTCTTGTTTTGTAGTTTCCCAAACCAGGATTGTGTTGCGGAATGTGTTCTATAGCCAATCTACTGCAGGTTTGCTTTGTTCTGCTGTGACAGTTCTTTTTTGTTTGCAATCCAGCACCTCCCCTTTCCTGTTCTGCAGGTTGCTGCTAGCAGCCTTGGTAGCTACTGTCAATGGCCCACTGTGAGTTAATAGGTGTTAATTACTCAGTTGTACTCCAATTACCCTGCTGCGGCATTTCCTTATTGTCTTCCCATAACCTTCCTGTTTCAGCTGTGGTGTGCACCGCGCACAGCCATTTACCGGGTTTCGAGCGTGTTGTCATCTGCGTAAATATGTGCTTTCGGTCACCTTGTGTGTTCTCAGCTAAGCAAAGTTATGACTACATCCACACCCCTATCCTGCGGCCTTGCTTAGCAACGGGAAACCCGGATTAGCAATGCTCCAATGTGCTTACAGCTACGGTGGCACACCCCTCTCCTGATGTCTTGTATACCTCCAGGCCACTCCTCAGTGTTATAATGCTACCCCGTGTGGTACAGCCTTACACCGGCAAGGCGTTTGCGATTCAGTATTACTTGCCTCATTTGCATGGCATTGACTACTATTTCCTAGTTACCACGCTGAACACTGTCACAGACCCTTAGCAACCCTTGCACCTTGGTTGTGGTGTAGCATGCATACCATTGACTATTATGGCGAAATCATGATTTGTGTTACATTGCAGTTTTATGACATCTATATATATTTTCCTTGTGTTCCCGTTTGCACACGCATGAACTGCGGTTGTTCTTTGCGTTAGTGTGACCATGACATTAAATGTTATTTTTTATGTGTTGTGCATTTTTTTATGCCATTGGTTGTATATTTAGCCATTGGCATATGTTAACTTTGTAATATGTAAGTTTGGACTGCTTTCATGGCTCCGATGTTCTGTTTGAAAAAATGTAAACCTTTTTTTGGTTTACATTTCTGTATGCTTATGCTATGCCTGCACCACTTCATGAATCGCTATGTACCTTCATTTGCATGCTGTGCTACTGTGCATGGGATGATTAGCATACATGCACCGAGAGCTGCACAGCTGTGGTGTCTGCTGGTAGTGCACGTGGAAACGGATCATACCTGTATCGCTTGGTGGCTATATTTGGCGTTAGAATGCCTACGCTATGCCTGCGCCTGGCGCAAGCTTCATGAATCCTGGGGTAGGTCTTCTTACTGCTGACCTTACGTTATGTCCCCTTACTGCTGCTGACCTTATGTTGTGTTATGTCATGTTATATGTTATGTCATGTCATGTCATGTTATATGTCATATGTCATGTTATGTTATGTCATGTTATGTCATGTTATGTTATGTCATGCTATGTCATGTTATGTTATATGTCATATTATGTTATGATATGTCACTTTTCAGGTACCATTTGTGGACTCTGTGATACTGCTTTATTTTGGGCTATAAACTGTGCTTGCTGAAACTCCACTTTTCTTTCATCTGCACCTGATTCCAGCTAATTTTTTTTCTTCTTTTTTTTTAATTTAACTGATGTTCTTCATGTTTCAGTGTTGCAGTCATTACATTTGGGTAATCCTGCTGGCAGGTTGCCCTCAGTTGGCCTGAATTCCAAAGCCCTGGGTCCTGCATTGGCTGCTGTCACCCCTTCCCTGATGTCAGGTCGGCAGGGGTATAAAAAATGCGGCCGACGCCATTTTCTTTAGTCTTTCTTGCCGTGCAGTGCCCGAAGCAGTTCGCAAGTGACGGTCGTCCGACTCCTGAGATTTTCATGTTCGAGTTTCAGATCCAAAGTCTTCAATAAAGCTAAGTACCCCATTAGGGAAACATTTTTCTTGTTCCAGATCGATGTCAGAAAAAGTAAATAATTGTATTTCTTGTGGAAAGCAAATACCTCATAAGGATTTTCATTCTTACTGTATTCCTTGCCTAGGCCCTGATCACAACGTTCTGGTTGTCAGTTTTGTGCTAGATTTAACCAATGCACTATATTTTGCTTTAAACTATTTTGGACGCCGGTTTAATTATCCAGAAATGTCATCGGATAGCCATCCGACTACCGGAGTTCACAAAAAATGCAAAGAAAAGGAGAGAGATAGACAACCGAGGCCCAAAACCGATGACGAAGCTTCTCCTAAGCCAGTCGCTGGTTCGCCGGTTCTCAGTGAGGCGCTTTCGCAGCCCCTCACGCCTGCTACTTTAGAGTCGCAGGCCGCTACCGACTCCCATGTGGAGTCGGCCATGCCACTGGAAACTCAAGGTATTGGAGCCTCGGATACTATTCCTTCAGATGGGTCCAGAGCTGCTGAGCAGGCACCGACTTCTGAGGGTGTATTCAGACCTAAACATTTTTACATTAAACCGACTTCAGCTTCAAAGGCAAAGACTAAAGCATCTTCTAAAGCAAAGAAACAAACTCAAGAGCCACATGGTCAGACCTCTATGCCCAAAAAACGGATGCTCAAAATGGCCAAAGACTTCATTACCTTGATCAGGGGTTCCCATCCCCCTCCTGATAAGAGGCCTAGGCAAGAGACTGACTATGAATCTTCAGATCAGGTTTCCATTTCTTCTGATTCCTCTTCTGATCAGGAATATTCTCTTCCCCCCATGTGGATTCTGATGCTGAAGAATCTATACCTTCAGCTTCTCCTCCAGAGGACTATTCTTTTGGGGAAACCTTGCATACCATGAGGGAGCATTTCCACTGGGAGAGCCAAGATTTTTCAGAATCTAAAAAGAGGCTCAGCGATTTCCTTCTACTACCCCAACACAGGCCACTAGCCATTCCACCTGTGTTAGACATTGTAGATGATGTGTTTTTGGAGTTTAGTCTTACCCCTGACTCCTTACCTCCAGCTCCTGTTAAGCCTGACAGATATTACAGGGTTCCTGACTCTCATAAATTCCTTTTTAAAAACCTTGCTGCAGACCCAGAAACTATTTCACAGGGTCCCAAAGGAGTTAAGGCTTCTGCTGCAAAAAACCCTACCCCCTCTGACAGTGATTCTAGGGCACTGGATAGATGGGGAAAAAGGTTTACACATCTGCTACCTTGGCTATAAGGGTCTTAAACTGTCAGTTTTATATGCTCAAATATCAGCCACATGTCATGGCATTGCTTAAGCAGAAAATGTTGTTAAACTCTGAATGTGCAGAAAACAAGGAAATGCAGGATTTATTGCATGCAGCTGAACAAGTTGGAAAGCATACTTTGCAATGTGGTTTTGATTCTTTGGAGGCCTCCTGCAGGGCCGCAGTTATGGGTTTTGTAATTAGGAGGCATGCTTGGTTAAAGGAACAAAATCTGCCTGATCATGGCAAAGTTAAATTATTAGATGCACCTTTACAACATGATACTTTGTTTGGTGTTAAGGCAGAAGAGGTGTTAAAGAAAATGGAGGACAAAGCTAAATCTATGCAAACTGTCAAAGATTTTTTACAAGTACAGCCCCCTAGGTTTAGTAGACACTGGCCAACAAAGAAGTGGTCCTTTCCTGTGTCAGACAGACCTCAAAGGGGCAGATCCAGATGCCCGAGAGGCAGATCCCAGGTGCAAGGTTCATACAGGTCAAAGCAATGGAGTGCTTCTACCTCCAAAGTTGGAGAAGAAAAATCACAACCATACAGGAAACAGTCCCACTGACTTCCTCCTGCCTGCACCAAGCACTTATCTCCTGGCAGCACCCTTAGGGGGAAAATTAGCACTTTTTTCTCAAAATTGGCACATCATAACCCAGGACAAGTGGGTTCTAAATATCATGTCACAAGGCTACAGGTTCCATTTCCATACCCTACCAAAGGTAAACGGCTGGCCATATCTGCCAAAAAATAAATGGGCAGAGGCACAAAAACAAGTCTCATCCCTCATGGACATGGGGGCCATTCAACAAGTACAAGAGCAAGAGCAGAGGCAAGGATTTTACTCAAGACTGTTCTTGGTACTCAGAAAGGACAAGGCCTGGAGGCCAATACTGGACCTATCTATTCTGAACACATTCCTGGATATACCAAAATTCAAGATGTTGACTTTGCAGCAGCTTCTGCCCATGCTGGGCAAGAACGCTTGGCTTGTGACTTTAGACCTAAAAGAGGCATACCTGCATGGCCCAATCAGACAAATATGCAGAAGATACCTCAGATTCAAGGCTGGCTCAATGCATTACCAATTCTCTGCACTGCCCTTTGGCTTATCTACTGCGCCCAGGGTCTTTACAAAGTGCCTGGCACCAGTAATTGCATTCTGCAGACAAAGAGGAATACAAATATATCCTTACTTGGACGACTGTCTAATTCAAGCAGAGAACAAGGACATTCGTCTGCAGCATCTGGCATTTGTGAAAAGACTTCTAACATGCCTAGGGTACACAGTCAATGAAAAGAAATCAAAGTTAGTACCCTCTCAAGAGATAATATTCCTGGGTGCAAGCTTAAATACAACTGCCCAGATGGCTTATCTCATGCCAGACAAACAAAGGCAACTGACTACCTATTTCAAAATGTTGGCAACAAAGGCCCAGTTATCTGCAAGAAAAATTCTGCAGGCTTTGGGCTTCATGGCATCCTGCATCCTACTAATTCCATATGCAAGACTGCATATGAGGAAACTTCAATGATACCTAAAAAGTGTTTGGACTCAGCATTGCCACAGCCTGGAAACTATGAATACTCTCATTCCCTGCCTGCAACAGGAGTTTCGATGGTGGGCAAAGGCTTCTCACCAAAACAAGGGACAGCCATTCATATTACCCCCAGCCAGGCAGACACTAACAACGGATGCATCAGATTATGCCTGGGGGGCCCACATGGCAGGAAGATGCATTCAGGGCACATGGACCTCAAACCAAATGCATCTATATATCAATCAGAAAGAGATGCTAGCTGTTCAAAATGCCCTGACAGCCTTCAAGGACCTACTTCATCCAGGACAACTACTGATAAAGACAGACAATACCACGGTCATGTTGTATATAAACAAGCAGGGGGCCACACAGTCTTACCCCCTTTGCAAACTAGCCATGACTTTGTGGGGCACAGCATTGACTTACCAAGTACATCTGCAGGCACAATTCCTGCCAGGAAGGAAAAATACTCTGGCAGACGAACTAAGCAGAAACCTCATGGATCCCCATGAGTGGAAGCTGGATCCACTAGTCTTCAGCATGATAACAAGGAAATGGAGATGCCCGGACATAGATCTATTTGCCTCCCCTCATAACTACCAACTAAAAAGATTCTGCACAAGGATTTATCACAGACAAGCATGGAAAGTGGACGCCCTATCTTTCAGCTGGAAAAACCTATCAGTATATGCCTTTCCCCCACTGCCTCTCCTCCCCAAGGTACTCCTAAAGGTCAGACAGGAGAAGCCAAAGATGATACTGATTGCCCCAGACTGGCCCTGCCAGTACTGGTATCCAGTACTAAGGAACTTGTCTCAATGCCCAGCTTGGACCTTACCTCAAATATCTCATCTACTGTCCCAGCAAAACAATCAGATCCTGCACAGCCAACTCAGGACTTTAAACCTGGCAGCATGGCGGATAATGTAGTCATACAAAACACACCTCTCAGTAAAGCTGTGATGGATGTCATTTTGGAAGCCAGAAGGCCTAGTACTAGAAAATCTTATGCTGGAAAATGGAAGAGATTCTGTGCTTGGAACCAGGCACAAGGAACTGATACAGCTGTGCCAAATATTCCTCAGATTTTGAAATATTTAACTGAGATGCTGGACAAAGGCCTATCTTTTTCATCTATTAAAATTCATGCCTCTGCCATTTTGGTTCATTACAATACAGAGCCACCAATCTTTTCTCATCCCTTATTAAAGCAGTACCTCAGAGGAGCCAAAATTTAAGGCCTCCAAGGAGATCACCAATGCCTGCATGGGACCTCAACTATGTCTTGGAAAACCTCACCCTGTCTCCTTTTGAGCCAGCTGCTACTGCTGATATAAAGTTTTTATCTTGAAAAACAGCTCTGCTCCTAGCAATAACTTCTGAAAGATGAGTTTCAGAGCTACAGGCACTCATGGCTGTGGAACCTTTTATCATTTTTTATCCAGACAGGGTCTCTCTGAGGACAAACCCAACATTTATGCCTAAGGTGGTGTCCACTGTGGCTCTTAACCAAACTATTCATCTGCCAACTTTTTATCCAAATCCACAGAACAAAGGGGAGAGAATTCTGCATTCTTTGGATGTACACAGACAGCTTAGATTCTACTTGGACAGAACCAAAGTTTTCAGAAAGACAGAGCAATTACTAGTGGCATATGCTGCAGGATCACAAGGAAAGGCTATCTCAAAGCAGACTATTTCAAAGTGGATAGGCCACTGCATTTGTTTCTGCTACTTACACCATGGCAAGCCAGTGCCCAAGGGCATTAGGCCACATTCAACCAGAGCTGCAGCCACTTCAACAGCCTTTCTCAGGGGAGTACCAACCAAGGACATTTTAGAGGCTGCTACTTGGAGTTCAGTGCACACCTTTACAAAGCACTATCATCTGTCACTCTACTCTAAATCCAGGGCAGGCTTTGCCACTGCAGTTCTGCAGGGCCTCATAGCCACTCCTAATGCTGTTTAGCTCCAGCTTCCCAACCATAGCTTTGGGACTTTACCCAAATGTAATGACTGCAACAGTGAAACACGAAGAACATAGTACAGTTGTGTACACTTACCATAAATGTAGATGTTCGAGTGTATTCACTGTTGCAGTCCAGGTTACCCACCCGCCATCCCCCTTTTTTCTGATGGAGCCTATCTTTCCTTCTTTGACTGATACAACCTATGTGGTGTATTTGCTTGTAGAGGAAGGTAAAGTTTATATTGGTGCATGTATTTATATATATACATTTTGGCTACCCTTTTAGGGGGCACCTGACATCTGGGGCAAGAAAAACTAAAGAAAATGGTGTCGGCCACATCTTTTATACCCCTGATGACCTGACATCAGGGAAGGGGTGACAGCAGCTGATGCAGGACCCAGGACTTTGGAATTCAGGCCAACTGAGGGCAACCTGCCAGCAGGATTACCCAAATGTAATGACTGCAACAGTGAATACACTCAAACATCTACATTTATGGTAAGTGTACACAACTGTACTGTCTTTCTGGTGTTTTTAAGGTTTCCATTTTTTCTAGGATCACTAAATAGATCTATTATTTATGATTTTGCTTTTGGAATATCAGAGAAGCTGTTTATTGACTTACTGATATTCTCCGGTGGATGTTTCCAGAATGCTATTTTGCTGAACTGTAGTGTGCTGTGGTGTTATTTTCTGTTTGTCAGATTCTGCCAAAACACAGACATATAACTATTCACTGACATGCTAAAAGGCTATATTGCAGCTTCATTTATTTATGTGGCTGCATTTTGCCAAGCTGATTTCTTCTCTGTGTCCTGGTTTTTGCCAAGACCCAGACAATAAGTACTTGTATTCATCTACATATTTAGTAGCTATATTGCTGTATACGTACTACACACTGATTAAAGGTGGGCACTGAAGTTGTAAGTACCCATTTTTTCATTGTAACCTGAACTTTAAAACATTTTGCTCTTGAAATAGATACAACTGTAGTGCCTTTTTGGATCACTGTTAAATTGTATCATTTTTTTAAAGCAACATTATCTCTTCTCTTGCTGTGACTGATCTGAAGGATTGTATGCTTTGTAGCATCTTACACTGTATTAATCTGACAGGACATAATTCCTTAGATTATTCATGGTTCATCCTTTCAGCATTACACCCATTTTGTCCTCTTAACATTGACCTTGATACCTTTTCATTCTATAATAGGAACCATGTTGTGAAAAGACATAGGGGATGGTGGCAGAGGTGGAATGGTCTAAGAATTCTTATCTCTTCATGCCTTCTGGCCACTAGAATGTCCATCTGCTGCCATGGATGAAAGTCACACCTTTCAAGATTCCGTTTTATAGAATTTAGCCAGCAGGCAAATATTTATCCTGGCCAGGTATCAGTGACCTAGGTACCTCTGACCTTTATCTGGATACTGTATACCAGAGTGAGAGCCACCCACATTAAGCCTACTATTATTTCAAGCTTGCTGCAAGATGTTGACCTGGCTTTCACCACGGCAAAATGGTTTCTTTGTGGAAAAGTGCCCAAGATCTGATGGAATCAGGGGTGGAATAGCAAACTCATGTTGCTCTCCTGCTCTCTACTGAGGTTGACCAAGGCAAAGTTCATGGCTGCTCAACACTGAGGTTGATCAAGGTTAGGTTTATGGCTGCCATTACCCTTCAGTATACTATGGACATGGGAGCTTCAGGTTTCTTCTCATTTATCATCCATTTGGTTATCTGAAGATAACCTTCCTGGAGTTCACAGATTTTCTCATTGCCATAGTGTTGTTGATAACAGTCTGATTGGTTCTGGGTAACTTTGGCAGTGGGGTTCGGGATGAGTCTTTCACACTTCCATATGATTTCCTTTCTACTATTGAAGTTTTTGGTTTCATTCAGGTTATTTCATCTGATACTCATGATTTTTACATACCCATTACTTACTGTTCCAACATGGAATGTCTATATCAAACTTGGTATAACTGGCTCTGTGGTCTGATCACTAGCATGTTCAATTTTCAGCAGTCCTGCCTCAGCTACAACCAGACAGCCTTCAGATAAAATGCAGGAACTGGAACATTGTAACTCATTTAGCAATTTCAAATATACAAAAAGCACTTGCAAGGTGTTGCAATAAATTCCAAAAGCTGCCAGGTGGTGAATCTCAAAGAAAACTTCCTTTTATTGACACAAATACAGGCTTAAGTGCTTTTGGCCATGAAAATGGCCTTCATCAGAAACACCCATAATCCCAATGGCAAACACTTAAATACCCTTCAGTGACAAAAAATTACTATTCAATTAACCAATTAATGTATTTTATACAAATAACATAACAAATTAAAAACACTACTATAAGACACTTATAAAAACTGCAGTTCTACTTTGCTGCCAATGGACAGGAAGAAGGGAAGAGACATTAGATCTCACTATATGTCCATATCCAATGGATACTCCAGACTTGGCAAGACAGGAAGAAATTGAATTGCCTTTTGAACCAAGCAACAATGGAAACAGCAATAAATGGAGAGAATTGGTTAAAAATATTATAACCGCACCAGTTATCAACCCAGCAGAAGAGGCAGAAGTCTTTTCGGTTGGAGAGGACATGCTGAGGGTATATTTGAATAAAGACTGGTTATTTGAAGACTTGGAATCATCTCCGAATAAGCATAAATGCTTACAATGGGACATTGCCTATTTTAAGTTTTGTTTGGAAGTGCAAAGAGTGCCAAAGGGTTTAAAAGTCAATAACAAACCAAGTGGCATATTTGGTTCAACATTTTTAAATAAACTGAACCAGGTATGTGAAGAAACTGGCTTAAAATTAGTAGAGCTTCTTAAGGAACATCAGGAAGAAGAATAAAAAAAAACTGGGCAAGTGGATAGAAGGTTTACTGGACAAATTAACTTTGGCAGCTCCATCCAGTTCAAGAAATTCAAGATTTCATGAATAAAATGCAAGATAAGATAGAAAAGTTAAGTTCTTTTTCAAAACTTAGAAAAAGAGAAGAAAATCAGTAGAGATCACATTACATATAATGAGAATACTAGCAGTACCACCCTAAATGCTAGACAGGAAGTGGAAGAGGCTTTCAGAGGAAATACCTCATCACAAGTAACTGTTGAATAGTTTGTGGGGCAAGCATTCAGTGATAGTGAAGTGTAAGATGATAAGCAACAACAGCAGCAGGGAAATGGTTGTTTTTTATCTCTCAGATGCTCCAAGAGAATAGAAGAGCAGAGATGCAAGCAAAATCAACCACAGGAAGAAGCCAGCAGACGTATAAGACCAACACCAGAGTGAAGAGGCAGAAACAGTCCAGCAGACAGAACCTGGTCAGTGGTGGTGGAAAAGTTGAACCAGGCAGGGATTTATTCACTTTTCCAGAGAGGGAACAACCTGCAGTCAAACAGGCAAGCCAGGTAATGCCTAATGCATTTAAAATATTCCATTTGTTGAATAAACAGTTAACAATACATGAAAAACAAGTTTTAAGTAAAGGACTTTTGTTTATTCCATCAGGGAGGTCTGATATAGTTACAACTATTATAGACTTGAAAGATTTCACATGCAAGTTAAATTGAAAACTGTTATTTGGTCAAGAACAGGAATATGTAAAGAGTGACTTTAAAGTACCAAGTGTGTTTAACCCACCACTGTATTATACTATTAAAGCCTTTGAAGATATTTGTGAAGTAGACATTAGAAGTTTGTTGCAACAAAAAAGCAAAGGAAAGTATTAAAATTTAACCAAGAAGCAAAGAGAAAGTTTTGAAGCCTTAAAAAAGTGATTCTTCCATCAGAACCGTGAGGGCAGACAAACGGGGGTCTATGGTGGTGGTAAATACAGTTGATTATTTCAATGGTGTATATGAGCTTTTACAGGATATGCATTCATACAAAAAAGTGACCACGCTGGAAATAAATAAAGCATATAAATATATTGATGCATGGCTGGTGGATCAGCTGGATAAAGGAGTTATTTCAGAGATTATGTTTGAATTTTTTCAGGTCAACAAACCCAAGGTTGGGTATTTCTTTGGAATATCCAAAGTGCATAAAAATTAGCAGAATCCGCCATATAGACCAATTGTTGCAGCCAGGGCATCCATGTTAGAGCCCCTATCTAAATTTGTTGACAAGGCCCTAGTAAGGTTGGTACAAGGAACCAAGTCATTTATTAGAGACTCAAAATATTTTTTGGGCAAAATAAGAAATTTAGAGATAGGCAAAGATGACATATTAGTAACATTAGATGTGCAATCCTTGTACACCTGCATCCCTCGTGAAAAAGGTTTGGAATGGGTAGGGTATATATTAGTTGAAAGTCAGCAATTTGAAGTAGGGGAAAATAAGTTTATTTTGGAAAGCATAGAACATAATCTGTCATAATTTTTTTCACTTTTGAAAATTAATTCTTTTTACAGACAAGGAAGGTAGCTATGGGGGCAAGGATGGCACCCAATTATGCCAATTTAGTTATGGCTTATTGGGAGACCAATCTCTTGCCCCACATAGCAGGGTACAACAATATTTTATGTTATTACAGATTTATTGATGATTTGTTTTTTGTGTGGAGGGACACAGAAGGCAATTTAAAGGATTTTGTTAAAGAAATGAATGACAACACAAGTTTTTTTTAATTTTCATTGGAATATAATTTTTTTAGGATTAGTTATTTAGATTTAGACATCATTAAGGAACAAGGACAACATATATTAAGTACAGTTATAAGTTACAAGAATGTGGCTAGCAATAGCTTACTTCATTACACTAGCATGCACCCTACTGGCGTCAAACATAATATAGTGAAGGGGAAGCTGATCAGGGTGGAGAGACTCACAAGTGATGCTAGCAAAATAGATTTGTGGGTGAATTATATGAGAGGTTCAAGCACAGGGGATATCCCAGTAAGATAGTTAGCAATTTATTAGGATTGGAAGGTACAAGAAAAGACACTAGGGAAGGAGAAGAAAGGGTAAAGCAGGATAAGAATTGGCAAGCGGCCATGCCCTTAATCTTCACAGTGGACAGCAAAGCTATCAAAGGAATTATTAATAATAATTGGAGGATTTTAGTAGAAAATAAAAAAGTTAAGGCTGCAGTGGGAGAAGAACCCATATGCATTAGCAAAAGGGCTAGGAAGTTTAAAGAGATTCTAGAAAATAAACATGCTCCCAGTAATAATAGAGTTAAGGATATATGTAAGTGTTTAGACTGCAAAGAGTGTAGATTTATAGCAGAGGAACCTTATGCAGAAGTAAGTACCTATGAAAAAAACATTTAAAGTGAAAGGTAGTTTAACATGCAGTTCAGAATTTGTGGTATACATTGCAAAGGGCCTAGCATGTAATTCCTTCTACATAGGAAAAACTAATAGATCACTGAGAAGGAGGATTTATGAACATTGTCATGGAATAAAAAAGAAATATTACAATAATGCATTGTTTAAACATACATTACAATGTTACAAGTGTTCAAAGTTTTTGTTTTTGGTAATAGACTATTTTTCCTGATTTCAATGGGGACAAAGAAGGAGAGCTTGAATATAAAGAGCTCAAATGGCAGACTCTGCTCAATGCATATAACAAACCTGGTCTCAATAGTGGGGTGAATTATAACATTGTTTTACGTAGAAAAGCAAAATATAATAAATGCAAGTAGAATTGCAGTTATTTTAAGTGTCTTATAGTAGTGTTTTTAGTTTGTTATTTATGTTATTTGTATAAAATACATTAATTGGATAATTGAATAGTAATTTTTTGTCACTGAGGGTATTTGTGTTTGCCATTGGGATTATGGATGTTTCTGATGAAGGCCATTTTCATGTCCAAAAGCGCTTAAACCTGTGTCAATAAAAGGAAGTTTTCTTTGGGATTCACCATCTGGCAGCATTTGAAATTTATTGCAACACCTTCCAAGTGCTTTTTGTATATTTAACTTTGAACCTGCACTTGTACAGAGGCACATTTTCAGTTTGTTTTTCATTTAGCAATTTCCCAATTTTTTGACAGATCCTTTTGGTGGTCCTGATGAGTTACTTGCAGCTTATAATACATCTGTGCATTCCATTCAGGAGCTTCTTGCCCCAGCTCATATACACCTGTTCCTTCCTTGGTGGAGCTTCTTTTCCAAACTCATGTACACCTGTTCATTCTTGCTGGACTTTCTTGCCCTGGCTCATATACACCTGTTCATTCCTTAATGCAGTTTCTTGCCTGGCTCGTACAGACCTGTTCATTCCTTACTGGAGTTTCTTACCCTGGCTCGTACACACCTGCTCATTCCTTGCTGGAATTTCTTCCCTGGCTCATAAACACCTGTTTATTCCATGTAGGGACTTCTTGCCCCAGCTCGTATACACTCTTTATATTCCTTGCTGGACTTTCCTGGCCCAGCTCGTATACACCTGTTCATTCCTTTCGGAGGTTTCTTGCCCTGGCTCATTCACACGTGTTCATTCCTTGCTGGAGTTTCTTGCCCAGCTCATACACACCTGTTCATTTCTTGCTGGAGTTTCTTGCCCCGGCTCGTATACATGTGTTCATTCATTGTTACAGCTTCTTGCCCCAGCTTGTATACCCCTGTTCATTCCTTGCTGGAATTTATTGCCTCAGCTCATGTACACCAGTACATTCCTTCCTTCAGTTCCTTGCCCCAGCTTGTATACACCTGTTCATTCCTTGCTGGAGTTGCTTGCCCCAGCTGGTATACACCTGTTCATTCCTTGCAGGAGTTAATTTCCTAGCTTGTATACACCTGTGCATTCCCTGCTGGAGCTTGTTGCCCCAGCTTGTATACACCTCTTCATAACTTGCTGGATTTTTTTTGCCCCAAGTTGTAAACACCTGTTCATTCTATGCTGGAGTTTCATGCCCTGGCTTGTATACACCTATTCATTATTGCTGGAGCTTCTTGTCCCAGCTCGTATAAACCTGTTCATTCCTTGCTGGACTTTCTTGAACCAGCTCATATACCCCTGTTCATTACATGCTGGAGTTTCTTGCCCAGCTCATATACACCCGTTCATTCCTTGTTGGAGTTTGGTGGACCGCTTCGTATGCACCAGTTCATTCCTTGATGGAGTTTCTTGCCCCAGCTCATATACACCTCTTCATTCTTTGATGGAGTTTCTTGCCCTGGCTTGTATACACCTATTCATTCTTGCTGGAACTTCTTGTCCCAGCTCGTATACACCTGTTCATTCCTTGCTGCAGCTTTTTGTCCCAGCTCGTAAACCCCGTTTTTTCCATGATGGAGTTTCTTGCCCCAGCTTGTATATGCCTGATCATTCCTTGCTGGAGTTTCTTGCAATGGCTTGTATACACCTATTCATTCCATGCTGGAGATTCTTGCTCCACCTCATATGCACCTGTTCATTCTTTGATGGAGATTCTTCCCCCAGCTCATATACACCCCTTCATTCCTTGCTGGAACTTCTTGCCACTGCTTGTATACACCCGTTCATACCTTGCTGGAATTTCTTGCCCCAGCACATATACACCTTTTTTCTCAAAAATGGAGTTTCTTACCCCAGCTCATATACACCTGTTTATACATTGCTGGAATTTCTTGCCCTAGCTTGTATTCACTTGTTCATACTTTGCTGGAGTTTATTGCTACAAGTTGTATACACCTGTTCATTTCTTGTTGGAGTTTCATGCCCTAGCTTGCATACACCTGTTCATTCTCGCTGGAGCTTTTTGCCCCAGTTCGTATACACCTGTTCATTCCTTGCTGGACTTTCTTGGCCCAGCTCATATAACCCTGTTCATTCCTTGCTGGAGTTTCTTTCCCAGCTCATATACACCTGTTCATTCCTTGCTGGAGTTTGTTGCCCCGGTTCGTATCCACCTGTTTATTCCTTGCTGGAGTTTCTTTCCCCAGCTCATATACAACTTTTCACTGTTTGATGGAGTTTCTTGCCCCACCTTATATACACCAATTTCTTGCTCGGCATTCTTGGCCCAGCTAATATACCCCTATTCATTCCTTGCTGGAGTTTCTTGCCCAGCTCATATACACCTGTCCATTAAATGCTGGAGGTTGTTGCCCAGTCTCATACACACCTGTTCATTCCTTGCTGGAGTTTCTTGCCCTGGCTCATATACACCTGTTCATTCCTTCCCAGAGCTTCTTGCTCCAGTTCGTATATCCCTGTGCATTCCTTGCTGGAATTGTTTGCACCAACACGTATACACCAGTACATTGCTTGCTGGAGTTTCTAGTCCCAGCTCGTATACAATTGTTCACTCCTTGCTGGAGTTCCTTTCCCAGCTTGTATACACCTGTTTATTCCCTGCTGGAGTTTCTTTCCCAGCTTGTAGACACCTGTTCATTCCTTGCTGGAGTTCCTTTCCCAGCTTGTATACACCTGTTTATTCCCTGCTAGAGCTTTTTGCCACATCTCGTATACCCCTCTTCTTTCCTTGCTGGAATTTTTTGCCCCAGCACATATAAACCTGTACATTCCTTACAGGAGCTTCTTGCTGCCGCTCATATACACCTCTTCATTCCTTGCAGGAGTTGCTTGACCCAGCTTTTATACCCCTGTTCATTCTTTGCTGCAGTTTCTTTCCCAGCTTGTATACACCTGTTCATTCAATACTGGAGCTGCTTGCCCCAGCTTGTATACACCTGTTCATACATTGCTGCAATTTCTTGCCCGAGAAAGTATACATCTGTTTACTCCAATATTGAGTTTCTTACCCAAGCTCTGGCTTGTATACACCTCTTCATACTTTGCTGCAGTTTCTTACTCCAAGTTGTATACACCTGTTCATTCCTTGCTGGACTTTCATGCCCTAGCTTTTATACACCTGTTCATTCTTGTTGGAGCTTCTTGCCCCACCTCGTATACATCTGTTGATTCCCTGCTGGACTTTCTTGGCCCAGCTTGTATACCCCTGTTCATTCCTTGCTGGAGATTCTTGCCCAACTCATACACACCTGTTCATTCCTTGCTGGAGTTTCTTGCCCCAGCTTGTATACACCTATTCATTCCTTGATGGAGTTTCTTGCCTCTGCTTATATACACTTCATTCCTTGCTGGACTTTCTTGGCCCAGCTCATATACCCCTGTTCATTCCTTGCATGTTTTCTTGCCCAGCTCATATGCACCTATTCATTCCTTGCTGGAGTTTCGCTCCTCAGATTGTATACATCTGTTAATTCCTTTCTGGAGCTTCTTACCCCAGCTCATGTACATCTGTTCATTCCTTGCTAGAGCTTCTTGCCCCAGCTCGTATACCCCTCTTCATTACTTGCTCTCATTACTTGCTCGAATTTCTTGCCCCACCACATATATACCTGTACATTCCTTGCAGGACTTTCTTGCCCCAGCTCATATACACCTCTTCATTCCTTGCTGGAGTTTCTTTCCTAGCTTGTATACACCTGTTCATTCCATACTAGAGCTTTTTTCCCCAGCTTGTATGCACCTATTCATACATTGCTGCAATTTCTTGCCACAGAAAGTATATTCCTGTTTACTCCAAGATGGAGTTTCTTACCCAAGCTCGTATACACCTGTTTATTCCTTGCTGGAATTTCTTGCCCTAGCTTGTATACACCTCTTCATACTTTGCTGGAGTTTCTAGCCCCAAGTTGTATACACCTGTTCATTCCTTGCTGGACTTTCATGCCCTGGCTTTTATACACCTGTTCATTCTTGTTGGAGCTTCTTGTCCCACCTCGTATACACATGTTTATTCCCTGCTGGACTTTCTTGCCCAGCTCATACACACCTGTTCATTCCTTGCTGGAGTTTCTTGCCCCATTTGGAGTGCACCAGTTCATTCCTATCTGGAGTTTCTTCCCACAGCTCAAATACACCTTTTCATTACTTGCTGGAGCTGCTTGCTCCAGCTTGTATACACCCGTTCATTCCTCGATGGAGTTTCTTGCCCCTGCTTATATACTCTTTTTCATTCCTTTCTGGACTTTCTTGGCCCAGCTCATATACCCTGTTCATTCCTTGCAGGAGTTTCTTGCCCCTGCTTATATACTCTTTTTCATTCCTTTCTGGACTTTCTTGGCCCAGCTCATATACCCTGTTCATTCCTTGCAGGAGTTTCTTGCCCCTGCTTATATACTCTTTTTCATTCCTTTCTGGACTTTCTTGGCCCAGCTCATATACCCTGTTCATTCCTTGCAGGAGTTTCTTGCCCCTGCTTATATACTCTTTTTCATTCCTTTCTGGACTTTCTTGGCCCAGCTCATATACCCTGTTCATTCCTTGCAGGAGTTTCTTGCCCAGCTCATATACACCTATTCATTCCTTGCTGGAGTTTCTTGCCCCAGCTTGCATACACCTGTTAATTCCTTTCTGGAGCTTCTTGCCCCAACCAATATACACCTGTTCATTCTTTCCTGTAGTTTCTTGCTCTGGCTTGTATATCCTGTTCATTTCTTGCTGAGGTTTCTTTCCCCAGCTTGTATACACCTGTTAATTCCTTTCTGGGGCGTCTTCCCAGATCATATACACCAGTTCATTCCTTGCTAAAGCTTCTTGCCCCAGCTCATGTATACCTGCACATTCCTTGGAGGACTTTCATGCCCCAGCTCATATACACCTCTTCATTCCTTGCTGGAGTTGCTTGACCCGGCATTTATACACATGTTCATTCTTTGCTGGAGTTTCTTTCCTAGCTTGTATACACCTGTTTATTCCATACTAGAGCTTCTTGCCCCAGCTTGTATACACCTATTCATACCTTGCTGCAGTTTCTTGCCACAGAAAGTATACACCTGTTTACTCCAAGATGGAGTTTCTTACACAAGCTCGTATACACTTGTTTATTCCTTGCTGGAATTTCTTGCCCTGGCTTGTATACACCTCTTTATACTTTGCTGGAGTTTCTTGCCCCAAGGTGTAGACACCTGCTCATTCCTTGTAGGAGTTTCTTTCCCAGCTTGTAGACACCTGTTCATTCATTGCTGGAGTTCCTTTCCCAGCTTGCGTACACCTGTTTATTCTATGCTAGAGATTCTTGTCCCAGCTTGTATACACCTATTCATAACTTGCTAGAATTTCTTGCCTAAAGTTGTATATACCTGTTCATTCCTTGCTGGAATTTCATGGCCTGGCTTGTATACACCTCTTCATTCTTGCTGAAGCTTCTTGCCCCAGCTCATATACATCTGCTCATTCTTTGCTGGACTTTCTTGGCCCAGCTTGAATACCCCTGTTCATTCCATGCTAGAGTTTCTTGCCCAGCTTATATACACCTGTTCATTCCTTGCTGGAGTTTCTTGCACCAGTCTGTATGCACCAATTCATTCCTTGATGGAGTTTCTTGCCCCAGCTCATATACACCTATTCATTCCTTGCTGGAGCTATTTGCTCCAGCTTGTAAACCCCTGTTTATTCCTTGATATAGCTTCTTGCCCCAGCTTGTATATGCCTGATCATTCTTTGCTGGAGATTCTTGCCCCAGCTCATATACACCTGTTCATTCCTTGCTGGACGTTCTTGGCCCAGCTCATATACACCTGTTCATACCTTGCTGGACATTCTTGACTCAGCTTGTATACACCTGTTCATTCTTTGCTGGCTTTCTTGTTCCAGCTCATATACACCTGTTCATTTCTTGCTGGAATTTCTTGCCCACCTCTTATGCACCTGGTCATTCCTTGTTGGAATTTGTTGTCCCAGTTCATATGCAGTAGTTCATTCATTGCTTGAATTTCCTCCCCAAGCTCATATACACCTGTTCATACCTTGCTGGACATTCTTGCCCCAACTCATATACACCTGTTCTTTCCTTGCTGGAACTTCTTCCCCCGGCAGGTATACACCTGCTCAATTTTCGATTGAGTTTCTTGTCTAAAATCGTATAGACCCATTCATTCCTTCCTGGAGTTTCTTGATGTGGCTTGTATACAACTGTTAATTCCTTTCTGGAGCTTCTTGCCCCAGCTCGTATACCCCTCTTCATCCCTTGCTGGAATTTCTTGCCCTATCACATATATCCCTGTATATTCCTTGTAGGAGTTTCTTGCCCCATCTCATATACACCTCTTCATTCCTTGCTGGAGTTGCTAGCCCTGGCTTTTATACACCTTTTCATTCTTTGCTGGAGTTTCTTTCCCAGCTTGTATACACCTGTTCATTCCATATTGGAGCTTCTTGCCCCAGCATGTATACACATATTCCTACCTTGCTGCAATTTCTTGCCCCAGAAGGTATACACCTGTATACTCCAAGATAGAGTTTCTTACACAAGCTCGTATACACCTGTTTATTTCTTGCTGGAATTTCTTGCCCTGGCTTGTATACACCTCTTCATACTTTGCTGGAGTTTCTTGCCCCAAGGTGTAGACACCTGTTCATTCCTTGCAGGAGTTTCTTTCCCAGCTTGTAGACACCTGTTCATTCCTTGCTGGAGTTCCTTTCCCAGCTTGCATACACCTGTTTATTCTATGCTAGAGATTCTTGTCCCAGCTTGTATACATCTGTTCATAACTTGCTAGAATTTCTTGCCCGAAGTTGTATATACCTGTTCATTCCTTGCTGGAGTTTCATGCCCTGGCTTGTATACACCTCTTCACTCTTGCTGGAGCTTCTTACCCCAGCTCATATACATCTGTTCATTCTTTGCTGGACTTTCTTGGCCCAGCTCATATACCCCTGTTCATTCCATGCTAGAGTTTCATGCCCAGCTCATATACACCTGTTCATTCTTTGCTGGACTTTCTTGGCCCAGCTCGAATACCCCTGTTCATTCCATGCTAGAGTTTCTTGCTCAGCTCATATACACCCATTCATACCTTGCTGGAGCTATTTGCTCCAACTCATAAACCCCTGTTTATTCCTTGATGTAGCTTCTTGCCCCAGATTGTATATGCCTGATCATTCTTTCCTAGAGATTCTTGCCCCAGCTCATATACACATGTTCATTCCTTGCTGGACTTTCTTGGCCCAGCTCATATACACCTGTTCATACCTTGCTGGACATTCTTGGCTCAGCTTGTAAACACCTGTTCATTCCATGCTGGAGCCTCTTGCCCCAGCTCATATACACATGTTCATTCTTTGCTGGCTTTCTTGTTCTGGCTCATACACACCTGTTCTTTCCTTGCTGGAACTTCTTCACCTGGCAAGTCTACACCTGCTCAATTTTTCATGGAGTTTCTTGTCTCAAATCGTATACACCCGTTCATTCCTTCCTGGAGTTTCTTGCCGTGGCTTGTATACACCTGTTAATTCCTTTCTGGAGCTTCTTGCCCCAGCTTATATACACATGTTCATTCCTTGCTGGAGTTTCTTGCCCCAGCTTTTATATTCCTGCTCATTACTTGATGGAGTTTCTTGCCCCAGCTCATATACACCTGTTCATTCCTTGCAAGAGCTTGCCCCAGCTCATATACCCCTCTTCCTTCCTTGCTGGAATTTCTTGCCCCAGCACATATATACCTGTATATTCCTTGTAGGAGTTTCTTGCCCCATCTCCTATACACCTCTTTGTTCTTGCTGGAGTTGCTTGACCCGGCTTTTATATACCTGTTCATTCTTTACTGGAGTTTCTTTCCCAGCTTGTATATACCTGTTCATTCCATACTGGAGCTTCTTGCCCCAGCTTGTATACACATATTCCTACGTTGCTGCAATTTCTTGCCCCAGAAAGTATACACCTGTATACTCCAAGATGGAGTTTCTTACCCAAGCTCGTATACACCTTTTTATTCCTTGCTGGAATTTCTTACCCTGACTTGTATATACCTCTTCATACTTTGCTGGAGTTTCTTGCCCCAAGTTGTATACACCTGTTCATTCCTTGCTGGGGTTTCATGCACAGGCTTGTATACACCTGTTCATTCTTGCTGGAGCTTCTTGCCCCACCTCGTATACACCTGTTCATTTCTTGCTAGACTTTCTTGGCCCAGCTCATATAACCCTCTTCATTCCTTGCTGGAGTTTCTTGCCCAGCTAATACACACCTGTTCATTCCTTAATGGAGTTTCTTCCCCCAGCTTATATACACCTCTTCATTCCTTGCTGGACTTTCTTGTCCCAGCTCATATACCCCTGTTCATTCCTTGCTGGAGTTTCTTGCCCAGCTCATACACACCTGTTCATCCCTTGTTGGAGTTTGTTGCCCTGGTTCGCATGCACAAGTTCATTCCTTGCTGGAGTTTCTTGCCTCAACTCATATACACCGATTCATTCCTTGCTGGAGTTTCTTACCATAGCTTTTATACACCTGCTCAGTCCTTGATAAAGTTTCTTTCCCCAGCATGTATGCCCCTGTTCATTCCTTGCTGGAGTTTCTTGCCCTGAGTTGTATACACTTGTTAATTCTTTGCTGGAGATTCTTGCCCCAGCTCATGTATACCTGTTCATTCCTTGCTAGAGCTGCTTGCCCCAGCTTATATACATGTGTTCATACCTTGCTGGAATTTCTAAACATAGACATATACACCTGTTTACTCCAAGATGGAGTTTCTTACCCCAGCTCATATACACCTGTTTATTCCTTGCTGGAATTTCTTGCCCCGGCTTCTAGACAACTGTTCATTCCTTCCTGGAGTTTGTTGCCCTGGCTTGCATACACCTGTTAATTCTTGCTGGAGCTTCTTACCCCAGCTCGTATTCACCTGTTCATTCCTTGATGGAGTTTCTTGCCCTGGTTTGTATACTCCTGTTCATTCCTTGCTGGAATTTCTTGCCCCAGCACATACACCAGTTCACTCCAAGCTGGAGTTTCTTGCCCAGCTCATATACACCTGTTTATTCCTTGTTGGAATTTCATGCCCCGGCTTTATTCACCTTCATGCCCCAGCTTGTATACATGTGTTCATACCTTGTTGGAATTTCTTGCCATAGCACGTATACACCTGTTTACTCCAAGATGGAGTTTCTTCCCGCAGTTCATATACACCTGCTCAATTCTTGATGAAGTTTCTTGCCCCAGTTCATATTCACCTATTCATTCCTTGCTGGAGTTTCTTGCCCCAGCTCATATACACCTGTTCATTCCTTGCGGGAGCTTCTTGCCCCAGCTTGTATTCACCTGCTTATATTTTGATGGAATTTCTTGCCCCAGCATGTGTACACCTGTTTACTCCAAGATGCAGTTTCTTATCCCAGCTTGTATACACCTGATCATTTCTTGATGGAATTTCTTACCCTGGCTTGTATACACCTGTTCATTCCTTGCTGGACTTTCTTGGCCCAGCTCATATAACCCTGTTCATTCCTTGCTGGAGTTTCTTTCCCAGCTCTTATACACCTGCTCATTCCTTGCTGGAGTTTGTTGCCCCGGTTCATATACATCTGTTCATTCCTTGCTTGAGTTTATTTCCCCAGCTCATATACAACAATACACTTCTTGATGGAGTTTCTTGCCCCACCTTATATAAACCAGTTCAGTCCTTGATGGAGTTTCTTGCCCCAGATCATATGCACCTTTTAATCCTTGCTGGAGCTGCTTTCCCCAGCTCGTATACACCTGCTAATTCCTTGATGGGGTTTCTTGCCCAGACTCTTATACACCTCTTTATTCCTTGACTGGAGTTTCTTGCCCCAGCTCATAAACCCCTTCTTATTCCTTAATGGAATTTCTTGCCCAAACTTGTATACACCTGATCATTCCATGCTGGAGTTTCTTGCCCCGGCTTGTATACCCGTATTGATTCCTTGCTGGAGTTTCTTACCCTGGCTTGTATACACCTGTTCATTCCTTGCTGGATTTTCTTGCCCCACCTCATATGCTCCTGTTCATTCTTTGCTGGAGATTCTTGCCCGGTGGAGTTTCCTACCCCAGCTCATATACACCTGTTTATTCCTTGCTGGAATTTCTTGCCCTGTCTTGCATACACTAGTTTATTTCCCCAAGGGATATACCCCTGTTTATTCCTTGCTGGAGTTTTTTGCCCCAGCTTGTATAAACCTGTTCATTCCTTGCTGGAGCTTCTTGCCCCACCTTGTATGCTCCTGTTCATTTTTTTGCTGGAGATTCTTGCCCCAGCTCATATACACCTGTTCATTCCTTGCTGGAGTTTCTTACCCCAGCTCGCATAGAACTGCTTATTCCTTGCTGGAATTTCTTGCACTGGCTTGTTTATACCTGTTCATTCTTTGCTGGAGTTTCTTGCCCCAAGTTGTATACACCTGTTCATTCCTTGCTGGAGTTTCATGCCCTGGCTTTTATACACTTGTTCATTCTTGCTGCAGCTTCTTGCCCCAGCTCCTATACACCCGTTCAGTCCTTGCTGGACTTTCTTGCCCCAGCTTGAATACCCCTGTTCATTCCATGCTGGAGTTTCTTGCCCCACTTGTATACACCTGTTCATTCCTTGCTGGGCATTCTTGGCCCAGCTAATATATCCCTATTCATTCCTTGCTGGAGTTTCTTGCCCTGCTTATATACACCTGTCCATTAATTGCTAGAGTTTGTTGCCCCGGCTCATATACACCTGTTCATTCCTTGCTGGAGTTTCTTGCCCCAGCTCGTATACGCCTGTTCATTCCTTCCTAGAGCTTCTTGCCCCAGCTCATATATCCCTGTGCCTTCCTTGCTGAGATTTTTTGCCGCAACACGTATACACCAGTACATTCCTTGCTGGAGTTTCTTGCCCCAGCTTGTATACACCTGTTAATTCCTTTCTGGAGCTTCTTGCCCCAGCTCATATACACATGTTCATTCTTGCTGGAGTTTCTTGCCCCAGCTCTTATATTCCTGCTCATTCCTTGATGGAGTTTCTTACCCCGGCTCGTATAAACCTGTTCATTCCTTGCTAGAACTTCTTACCCCAGCTCGTATACCCTCTTCATTCCTTGCTGGAATTTATTGCCCCAGCACATATATACCTGTATATTCCTTGTAGGAGTTTCTTGACTCATCTCATATATACCTCTTCATTCCTTGCTGGAGTTGCTTGCCCTGGTTCATACGCACCAGTTCATTCTTTGCTGGAGTTTCTTGCCTCAGCTAATATACACCGATTCATTCCTTGATGATGTTTCTTGACATGGCACATTTACACCTATTCATTCCTTGCTGGAGCTTCTTGCCCCAGCTCGTATACCCCTCTTCATTCCCTGCTGGAATTTCTTGCCCCAGCATGTATACAACTGTACATTCCTTTTTGAGGTGTCTTGCCCCAGCTCGTATACACCAGTTCATTGCTTGATGGAGTTGCTTGCACCACCTTGTACACACCTGTTCATTCCTTGCTGGAGTTTCTTGCCCCAGGTTGTATACACCTGTTCATTCCTTGCTGGAGATTCTTGCCCCACCTCCTATATACCTGTTAATTCCTTGCTATAGCTTCTTGCCCCAGCTTATATACATGTGTTCATAGCTTGCTGGAGATTCTTGCCCTAGTTTGTCTACACCTGTTCATTCCTTGCTGGAGTTACATGCCCAGGCTTGTACACACCTTTCAATTGTTGCTGGAGCTTCTTGCCCCAGCTCGTATACACCCGTTCATTTCTTGCTGGAGTTTCTTCCCCAGCTCATATACACCTGTTCATTCCTTGCTGGAGCTTCTCACATGAGCTCATACCCAGCAGTTCATGCCTTGCTGGAGTTTCTTGCCACAGCTCATATACACCTGTTCATTCCTTGTAGGAGGTTTTTGCCCAGCTCATATATACCTGTTCATTCCTTGCTGGAGTTTCTTGCCTAAGTTCATATACACCGATTCATTACTTGATGGAACACGGCACATTTACACCTTTTCATTCTTTGCTGGAGCTTCTTGCTCCAGCTCATATATCCCTCTTCATTCCCTGCTGGAATGTCTTGCCCCAGCACGTATACACCTGTACATTCCTTTTTGGAGTTCCTTGCCCCAGCTCGTTCATTCCTTGATGGAGTTGCTTGTACACACCTGTTCATTCCTTGCTGGAGTTTCTTGCCATAGCTTGTATACACATTTTCTGTCCTTGATAAAGTTTCTTGCTCCAGCACATATGCCCCTGTTCATTCCATGCAGGAGTTTCTTGCCAAGCTCATATACACCTGTTCATTCCTTGCTGGAGCTTCTTAGATGAGCTCATACCCAACAGTTCATGCCTTGCTGGAGTTTCTTGCCATAGCTCATATACACCTGTTCATTCCTTGTAGGAATTTTCTTGCCCAGCTCATATATACCTGTTCATTCCTTGCTGAAGTATGTTGCCGTGGTTTGAATGCACCAGTTCATTCCTTGCTGGAGTTTCTTGCCTAAGCTCATATATACGGATTCATTCCTTGATGGAGTTTCTTGACACGGCATGTTTACACCTGTTCATTCTTTGCTGGAGCTTCTTGCTCCAGCTCTTATATCCCTCTTCATTCCCTGCTGGAATTTCTTGCCCCAGCACGTATACACCTGTACATTCCTTTTTGGAGTTTCTTGCTCCAGCACATATGCCCCTATTCATTCCTTGCTGGAGTGTCTTGCCCCAGGTTGTATACACCTGTTCATTCCTTGCTAGACATTCTTTCCCCACCTCATATGCACCACTTCATATGTACCACTTCATTCTTTGCTGGAGATTCTTGCTCCAGCTCATATATACCTGTTCATTCCTTGCTAGAGCTTATTTCCCCAGCTTGTATACACGTGTTCATACCTTACTGGAATTTCTTGCCATAGCACGTATACACCTGTTTACTCCAAGATGGAATTTCTTCCTGCAGCTCATATACACCAGTTCATTCCTTGCTGGAATTTCTTGCCGCAGCTCATATACACCTGTTCATTCCTTGATGGAGTTTCTTACCATAGCTCATATAAGCCTGCTCATTTCTTGATGGAGTTTCTTGCCCCAGCTCATATACACCTATTCATTCCTTGCTGGGGTTTCTTGCCCCGGCTCGTATACACCTGTTCATTCCTTGCTAGACATTCTTTCCCCACCTCATATGCACCACTTCATTCTTTGCTGGAGATTCTTGCTCCAGCTCATATATACCTGTTCATTCCTTGCTAGAGCTTCTTTCCCCAGCTTGTATACATGTGTTCATACCTTACTGGAATTTCTTGCCATAGCACGTATACACCTGTTTACTCCAAGATGGAGTTTCTTCCTGCAGCTCATATACACCAGTTCATTCCTTGCTGGAATTTCTTGCCTCAGCTCATATACACCTGTTCATTCCTTGATGGAGTTTCTTACCATAGCTCATATAAGCCTGCTCATTTCTTGATGGAGTTTCTTGCCCAAGCTCATATACACCTATTCATTCGAATTTCTTGCCTCAGCTCATATACACCTGTTCATTCCTTGATGGAGTTTCTTACCATAGCTCATATAAGCCTGCTCATTTCTTGATGGAGTTTCTTGCCCCAGCTCATATACACCTATTCATTCCTTGCTGAGGTTTCTTGCCCCGGCTCGTATACACCTGTTCATGCCTTGCTAGAGCTTCTTGCCCAAGCTTGTATACCCTTGTTCATTCCTTGCTGGAGTTTCTTGCCCCAGCTTGAATACACCTGTTCATTCCTTGCTGGAGTTTCTTGCCCCAGCACGTATACACCTGTACATTCCTTTTTGGAGTTTCTTGCCCCAGCACGTATACACCTGTACATTCCTTTTTGGAGTTTCTTGCCCAACTCATATACACCTGTTCATTCCTTCCTGGAGTTTCCTTCCCAGCTTGTATACACCTGTTCATTCCTTGCTGGAGTTTCTTTCCCAGCTTGTATACACCTGTTCATTCCTTGCTGGAGCTTCTTGCCCCAGCTCATATACACCTGTTAATTCCTTGATGGAGTTTCCTGCCCCAGCTCATATACACCTATTCATTCCTTGATGGAGTTTCTTGGTCTGGATTGTATACACCTGTTCATTCCTTGCTAGAACTTTATGTCCCAGCTCGTATACTTCTGTTCATTCCTTGCTGGAGCTTCTTGCCCCAGCTCATATGCACCTGTTAATTCCTTGATGGAGTTTCCTGCCCCAGTATGTATACACCTGTTTACTCCAAGATGGAGTTTCTTACCCAAGCTCATATACACCTGTTTATGCCTTGCTGGAATTTCTTCCCCGTGCCTGTATACACCTCTTCATACATTGCTGGAGTTTCTTGCCCCAAGTTGTATACACCTGTTCATTCCTTGCTGGAGTTTCATACCCTGGGTTTTATACACCTGTTCATTCTTGCTGGAGCTTCTTGCCCTAGCTCGTATACACCTGTTCATTACCTGCTGGACTTTCTTGGCCCAGCCCGAATACCCCTGTTCACTCCTTGCTGGACTTTCTTTGTCCAGCGCATATACAGCTGTTCATTCCTTGCTGGACTTTCTTGGCCCAGCTCATATACACCTGTTCATTCCTTGCTGGAGCTTCTTGCCCCAGCTTGTATACACCTGTTCATTCCTTGCTGGACTTTCTTGCCTCAACTCGTATACATCTGTTCATTCCTTCCTGGAGCTTCTTGCCTCAGCTCATACCCAGCAGTTAATTCCTTGCTGGAATTTCTTGCCGCAGCTCATATACACCTGTTGATTCTTTGATGGAGTTTCTTGCTTGCCCCAGCTCATATACACCTATTCATTCCTTGCTAGAGCTTTATGCCCCAGCTCTTATACCCCTGTTCATTCCTTGATGGAATTTCTTACACCAGCACATATGCACCTGTACATTCCTTACTGGAGTTCCCTGCTCCAGCTCGTAAACACCTGTTCCTTCCTTGCTGGAGTTGCTTGCCCAGGCTTGTATATGCCCATTCATTCCTTGCTGGAGTTTCTTTCCCAGCTTGTATACACCTGTTCATACCTTGCTGGAATTTCTTGCCCCAGCACGTATACACTTGTTTACTACAAGATGGAGTTTCTTACCCAATCTCGTATACACCTCTTTATGCCTTTGCTGGAATTTCTTCCCCCAGTCGTATACACCTGTTCATACATTGCTGGAGTTTCTTGCCCCAAGTTGTATACACCTGTTCATTCCTTGCTGGAGTTTCACACCCTGGCTTTTATACACCTGTTCATTCTTGCTGGAGTTTCTTGCCCCAGCTCATATTCACCTGTTCATTCCTTGCTAGACTTTCTTGTCCCAGCTCGAATATCCCTGTTCACTCCTTGATGGACTTCCTTAGCCCAGCTTGTATACACCTGTTTACTACAAGATGGAGTTTCTTCCTACAAGATGAAGTTTCTTACCCAATCTCGTATACACCTGTTTATGCCTTTGCTGGAATTTCTTCCCCCAGTCGTATACACCTGTTCATACATTGCTGGAGTTTCTTGCCCCAAGTTGTATACACCTGTTCACTCCTTGCTGGAGTTTCACGCCCTTGCTTTTATATACCTGTTCATTCCTTGCTGGAGTATGTTGCCATGGTTTGAATGCACCAGTTCATTCCTTGCTGGAGTTTCTTGCCTAAGCTCATATACACCGATTCATTCCTTGATGGAGTTTCTTGACACTGCACGTTTACACCTACTTATTCCTTGCTGGAGCTTCTTGCCCCAGCTCGTATACCCCTCTTCATTCCCTGCTGGAATTTCTTGCCCCAGCACGTATATACTTGTACATTTCTTTTTAGAGTTTCTTGCCCCAGCTCGTATACACCAGTTCATTGCTTGATGGAGTTGCTTGCACTGCCTTGTGCACACCTATTCATTCCTTGCTGGAGTTTCTTGCCCCAGGTTGTATACACCTGTTCATTCCTTGCTGGAGTTTCTTGCCATAGCTTGTATGCACATGTTCAGTCCTTGTTAAAGTTTCTTGCCCCAGCACGTATGCCCCTGTTCATTCCTTGCTGGAGTTTCTTGCCCCAGGTTGTATACACCTGTTCATTCCTTGCTGGAGATTCTTGCCCCACCTCATATGCACCTCTTCATTCTTTGCTGGAGATTCTTGCCCCACCTCATATATACCTGTTCATTCCTTGCTAGAGCTTCTTGCCCCAGCTTGTATACACATGTTCATACCTTGCTGGAATTTGTTGCCATAGCATGTATACACCTGTTTACTCCAAGATGGAGTTTCTTACCCCAGCTCATATACACCTGTTTATTCCTTGCTGGAATTTCTTGCCCTGGCTTCTAGACACCTGTTCATTCCTTGCTGGAGTTTGTTGCCCTCACTTGGATACACCTGTTCATTCTTGCTGGATGTTCTTGCCCCAGCTGGTATTCCCCTGTTCATTCCTTAATGGAGTTTCTTGCCCCGGCTTGTATACTCCTGTTCATTCCTTGCTGGAATTTCTTGCCCTAGCACGTATAACAGTTAAGTCCAAGATGGAGTTTCTTACCCAGCTCATATACACCTGTTTATTCCTTGCTGGATTTCATGCCCTGGTTTCTATACACCTTCTTGCCCCAGCTTGTATACATGTGTTCATACCTTGCTGGAATTTCTTGCCCAGGCTTGTATACACCTTTTAATTGTTGTTGGAGTTTCTTCCCCAGCTCAGATACACCTATTCATTCCTTGCTGGAGCTTCTTGCCCCAGCTTGTATACACTTGTTCAGTCCTTGCTGGAGTTTTTTGCACCACTTCATATACACCTGTTCATTCCTTTCTGCAGTTTCATGCCCAGCTCATATGCACCTGTTCATTCCTTCCTGGAGTTTGTTGCCCTGGTTCATATTACACCTGTTCATTCCTTGCCCCAGCTCATATAAAACTGTTCACTCCTTGATATAGTGCTTGCCCCAGATTGAATGCACCTGTTCATTCCTTGCTGGAGCTGCTTTCCCCAGCTCATATACGCCTGCTAATTCCTTCATGGAGTTTCTTGCCCAGGCTCTTATACACCTGTTCATTCCTTGCTGGAGTTTCTTGCCCCAGCCTGTATACACCTGTTAATTACCTTCTGGAGCTTCTTGCCCCAGCTCATATAAATCTGTTCATTCCTTGTTGGAGTTGCTTGCCCTGGCTATTATACACCTGTTCATTCCTTGCTGGAGTTCTTGCCACAGCTCATATACCTCTTCATTCCTTGCTGGAATTTCTCGCCCCAGCACATATATACCTGTACATTCCTTTTTGGAGATTTTTGCCCCAGCTTGTATACACACCTGTTCATTCATTGATGGAGTTGCTTGTACACACCTGTTCATTCCTTGCTGGCATTTCTTGCCATAGCTTGTATACACATGTTCAGTCCTTGATAAAGTTTCTTGCCCCAGCATGTATGCCTCTGTTCATTCCTTGCTGGAGTTTCTTGCCCCAGGTTGTATACACCTGTTCATTCCTTGCTGGAGATTCTTTCCCCACCTCATATGCACCTCTTCATTCTTTGATGGAGATTCTTGCCCAGCTCATATATATTTGTTCATTCCTTGCTATAGCTTCTTGCCCAGCTCATATATACCTGTTCATTCCTTGCTAGAGCTTCTTGCCCCAGCTTATATACACGTGTTCATACTTTGCTGGAATTTCTTTCCATAGCACGTATACTCCTGTTTACTCCAAGATGGAGTTTCTTACCCCAGCTCATATACACCTATTTATTCCTTGCTGGAATGCTTCTAGACACCTGTTCATTCCTTGCTGGAGTTTGTTGCCCTACATTGCATACACCTTTTCATTCTTGCTGGATCTTCTTGCCCCAGCTCGTTTTCACCTGTTCATTCCTTGATGGAGTTTCCTGCCCCGGCTTGTATACACCTGTTCCTTCCTTGCTGGAATTTCTTGCCCCAGCACGTACACCAGTTCACTCCAAGGTGGAGTTTCTTGCCCAGCTCGTATACACCTAGTTATTCCTTGCTGGAATTTCATACCCCGGCTTCTATACACCTTCTTATCTCACCTTGTATACACGTGTTCATACTTTGCTGAAATTACTTGTCATAGCATGTATACACCTGTTTACTCCAAGATGGAGTTTCCTCCCGCAGCTCATATACACCAGTTCATTCCTTATTGGAATTTCTTGCCACAGCTCATGCACACCTGCTCATTTCTTGGTGGAGTTTCTTACCCCAGCTCATATACACCTTTTCATTCCTTGCTGGAGTTTCTTGCCCCGGCTCAAATACACCTGTTCATTCCTTGCTAGAGCTTCTTGCCCCAGCTTCTATACCCCTGTTCATTCGTTGCTAGAGCTTCTTCCCCAGCTTCTATACCCCTGTTCATTCCTTGCTGTAGTTTCTTGCCCTGGCTTGTATACACCTGTTCATTCCTTGCTGGGATTTCTTGCCCCAGTACGTATGCCAGTTCACTCCAAGATGGAGTTTCTTGCACAGCTCGTATACACCTGTTTATGCCTTGCTGGAATTTCATGCCCTGGCTTCTATACACCCGTTCAAACCTTGCTGGAGATTCTTGCACCAGTTTGTCTACACCTGTTCATTCCTTGCTGGAGTTACATGCCCAGGCTTGTACACACCTTTTAATTATTACTGGAGCGTCTTGCCCCAGCTCGTATACACCTTTCCTTGCTGGACTTTCTTGGCCCAGCTTATATACCCCTGTTCATTCCTTGCTGGAGTTTCTTCCCCAGCTCATATACACCTGTTCATTCCTTGCCGGAGCTTTTTACCTGAGCTTATACCCACCAGTTCATTCCTTGCTGGAGTTTCTTGCTGCAGCTCATATACACCTGTTGATTCCTTGATGGAGTTTCCTGCCCCAGCTCACATACACTTATTCATTCCTAGCTGGAGCTTCTTGCCCCAGCTTGTATACACTTGTTCAGTCCTTGCTGGAGTTTTTTGCACCACTTCGTATACACCTGTTCATTCCTTTCTGCAGTTTCTTGCCCACTTTATATACACCAGTTCATTCCTTGCTGGAGTTTGTTGCCCTTGTTCATATGCACCTGTTCATTCCTTGCTGGAGTTTCTTGCCCCAGCTCATACAAAACTGTTCACTCCTTGATGGAGTTTCTTGCCCCAGCTCATATACATTGTATACATCTGTTCATTCCTTGCTGGAGCTGCTTTCCCCAGCTCATATACGCCTGCTAATTCCTTCATGGAGTTTCTTGCCCAGGCTCTTATACACGTGCTCATTCCTTGATTATAGTTTCTTTCCCCAGCTTAAAAACCCCTGCTTATTCCTTCATGGAGTTTCTTCCCCCAGCTTGTATACACCTGATCATTCCTTGTTGGAGTTTCATGCCCTGGCTTGTATACCCCTGTTCATTCCTTGCTGGAGTTTCTTACCCCAGCTTGTATACACCTGTGCATTCCTTGCTGGAGTTTCATGCCCTAGCTTGTATAAACCCGTTTCATTCCATGCTGGAGCTTCTTGCCCCACCTCGTATGCTCCTTTTCATTCTTTGCTGGAGATTATTGCCCCAGCTCTTATACACCTGTTCATTCCTTCCTGGAGCTTCTTGCCCCAGCATGTATACATCTGTTTACACCTTGCTGGAATTTCTTGCCCCAGCACGTATGCACCTGTTTACTCCAAAATGGATTTTCTTACCCAGCTCATATACACCTGGTTATTCCTTGCTATAATTTCTTGTGCTGGCTTGTATACACCTGTTCATGCTTTGCTGGTGTTTCTTGCCCCAATTTGTATACACCTGTTCATTCCTTCCTGGAGTTTCATGCTCTGGCTTGTATACACCTGTTCATTTTTGCTGGAACTTCTTGCCCCAGCTCATATATACCTGTTCATACTTGCTGGACTTTCTTGGCCCAACTAATCTACCCCTATTCATTCCTTGCTGGAGTTTATTCCCCAGCTCATATACCCCTCTTCAATCCTTGCTGGAGCTTCTTGCCCCAGCTTGTATACACCTGTTCATACCTTGCTGCAAATTCTTGCCCCAGCACGTATACACCTGTTTTCTTCATGATGGAGTTTCTTACCCCAGCTCATATACAGCTGTTTATTCATTGCTGGAATTTCTTGCCCCAGCTTGTATACACTTGTTCATACTTTGCTGGAGTTTCTTGCCCCAAGTTGTATAAACCTGTTCATTCCTTGTTGAAGTTTCATGCCCTAGCTTGCATACACCTGTTCAATCGTGCTGGAGCCTCTTGCACCAGCTCATATAACCTTTTCATTCCTTGCTGCCTTTTCTTGACCCAGCTCATATCCCCCTGTTCATTCCTTGCTGGAGTTTCTTTCCCTGCTCATATACACATGTCTGTTCCTTGCTGGAGTTTGTTGCCCCGGTTCGTATGCACCAGTTCATTTCTTGCTGGAGTTTCCTGTTGCAGCTCATATACACCTGTTCATTCCTTGATGGACTTTCTTGGCCCAGCTTGTATACACCTGTTCATTCCTTGATGGAGTTTCTTCCCCCAGTTTGTATACATCTCTTCATTCCTTACTGGATGTTCTTGCCCTGGCTCATATACACCTCTTTATTCCGTGCTGGAGCTTCTTGCCCCAGCTTGTGTACACCTATTCATCCCTTCCTGGACTTTCTTGGCTCAACTAATATACTCCTGTTCATTCCTTGCTGGAGTTTCTTGCCCAACTCGTATACACCTGTTCATTCCTTGCTGGAGTTCCCTGTCCCAGCTCGTATACACCTGTTCATTCCTTCCTGGAGTTTCCTTCCCAGCTTGTATACACCTGTTCATTCCTTGCTGGAGTTTCTTTCCCAGCTTGTATACACCTGTTCATTCCTTGCTGGAGTTTCTTGCCTAGCTCATATACACCTGTTCATTACTTGATGGACTTTCTCGCCACAGCTCATATACACCTGCTCATTTCTTGATGGGAGTTTCTTGCCCCAGCTCATATACACCTATTCATTCCTTGATGGAGTTTCTTGCCCTGGCTCATATACACCTGTTCATTCCTTGCTAGAGCTTTTTGCCCCAGCTTGTATACCCCTGCTCATTCCTTGCTAGTGTTTCTATCCCCGGGGTTGTATGCACCTGTTCATTCCTTGCTGGAATTTCTTGCGCCAGCACATACACCAGTTCACTCCAAGATGGAGTTTCTTGCCCAGCTCGTATACAGCTGCTTATTCCTTGTTGGAATTTCATGCCCCGGCTTCTATACACCTATTTATACCTTGCTGGAGATTCATGCCCCAGTTTTTCTACACCTGTTCATTCCTTGCTGGAGTTACATGCCCAGGCTTGTACACACCTTTTAATTGTTGTTGGAGATTCTTCCCCCAGCTCCTATACACCTGTTCATTCCTTGCTGGACTTTCATGGCCCAGCTCATATATCCCTGTTCATTCCTTGCTGGAGTTTCTTCCCCAGCTCATATACACCTGTTCATTCCTTGCTAGAGCTTCCTCAATTAGCTCATACCCACCAGTTCATTCCTTGCTGGAGTTTCTTGCCGCAGCTCATGTACACCTGTTCATTCCTTGCAGGAGTTTCTTGCCCAGCTCATATATACCTGTTCATTCCTTGCTGGAGTGTGTTGCCTCGGTTTGTATGCACCAGTTCATTCCTTGCTGGAGTTTCTTGCCTCAGCTCATATACACCTATTCATTCCTTGATGGAGTTTCTTGACACGGCACATTTACACCTGTTCATTCCTTGCTGGAGCTTCTTGCCACAGCTCATATACCCCTCTTCATTCCCTGCTGGAATTTCTTGCCCCAGCACATATATACCTGTACATTCCTTTTTGGAGTTTTTTGCCCCAGCTTGTATACACACCTGTTCATTCATTGATGGGAGTTGCTTGTACACACCTGTTCATTCCTTGCTGGCATTTCTTGCCATAGCTTGTATACACATGTTCAGTCCTTGATAAAGTTTCTTGCCCCAGCATGTATGCCTCTGTTCATTCCTTGCTGGAGTTTCTTGCCCCAGGTTGTATACACCTGTTCATTCCTTGCTGGAGATTCTTTCCCCACCTCACATGCACCTCTTCATTCTTTGATGGAGATTCTTGCCCAGCTTATATATACTTGTTCATTCCTTGCTAGAGCTTCTTGCCCAGCTCATATATACCTGTTCATTCCTTGCTAGAGCTTCTTGCCCCAGCTTATATACACGTGTTCATACTTTGCTGGAATTTCTTTCCATAGCACGTATACTCCTGTTTACTCCAAGATGGAGTTTCTTACCCCAGCTCATATACACCTATTTATTCCTTGCTGGAATGCTTCAAGACACCTGTTCATTCCTTGCTGGAGTTTGTTGCCCTACATTGCATGCACCTTTTCATTCTTGCTGGATCTTCTTGCCCCAGCTTGTTTTCACCTGTTCATTCCTTGATGGAGTTTCCTGCCCCGGCTTGTATACACCTGTTCCTTCCTTGCTGTAATTTCTTGCCCCAGCACGTACGCCAGTTCACTCCAAGGTGGAGTTTCTTGCCCAGCTCGTATACACCTAGTTATTCCTTGCTGGAATTTCATACCCCAGCTTCTATACACCTTCTTTCCCCACCTTGTATACACGTGTTCATACTTTGCTGAAATTTCTTGTCATAGCATGTATACACCTGTTTACTCCAAGATGGAGTTTCCTCCTGCAGCTCATATACACCAGTTCATTCCTTATTGGAATTTCTTGCCACAGCTCATGCACACCTGCTCATTTCTTGGTGGAGTTTCTTACCCCAGCTCATATACACCTTTTCATTCCTTGCTGGAGTTTCTTGCCCCAGCTCAAATACACCTGTTCATTCCTTGCTAGAGCTTCTTGCCCCAGCTTCTATACCTCTGTTCATTCCTTGCTAGAGCTTCTTCCCCAGCTTCTATACCCCTGTTCATTCCTTGCTGTAGTTTCTTGCCCTGGCTTGTATACACCTGTTCATTCCTTGCTGGGATTTCTTACCCCAGTACGTACGCCAGTTCACTCCAAGATGGAGTTTCTTGCACAGCTCGTATACACCTGTTTATTCCTTGCTGGAATTTCATGCCCTGGCTTCTATACACCCGTTCAAACCTTGCTGGAGATTCTTGCACCAGTTTGTCTACACCTGTTCATTCCTTGCTGGAGTTACATGCCCAGGCTTGTACACACCTTTTAATTATTACTGGAGCGTCTTGCCCCAGCTCGTATACACCTTTCCTTGCTGGACTTTCTTGGCCCAGCTTATATACCCCTGTTCATTCCTTGCTGGAGTTTTTTCCCCAGCTCATATACACCTGTTCATTCCTTGCTGGAGCTTTTTACCTGAGCTTATACCCACCAGTTCATTCCTTGCTGGAGTTTCTTGGTGCATCTCATATACACCTGTTGATTCCTTGATGGAGTTTCCTGCCCCAGCTCACATACACTTATTCATTCCTAGCTGGAGCTTCTTGCCCCAGCTTGTATACACCTGTTCATTCATTGCTGGAGTTTTTTGCCCCACCTCGTATACACCTGTTCATTCCTTTCTGCAGTTTCTTGCCCACTTTATATACACCTGTTCATTCCTTGCTGGAGTTTGTTGCCCTTGTTCATATGCACCTGTTCATTCCTTGCTGGAGTTTCTTGCCCCAGCTCATAGAAAACTGTTCACTCCTTGATGGAGTTTCTTGTCCCAGCTCATATACATTGTATACATCTGTTCATTCTTTGCTGGATCTGCTTTCTCCAGCTCGTATGCACCTGCTAATTCCTTCATGAAGTTTCTTGCCTCGGCTATTATACACTTGTTCATTCATTGATTGGAGTTTCTTGCCCTAGCTCATAAACCCCTGCTTATTCCTTGATGGAGTTTCTTCCCCCAGCTTGTATACACCTGATCATTCCTTGTTGGAGTTTCTTGCCCCGCTTGTATACCCCTGTTCATTCCTTGCTGGAGTTTCTTACCCCAGCTTGTATACACCTGTGCATTCCTTGCTGGAGTTTCATGCCCTAGCTTGTATAAACCTGTTTCATTCCATGCTGGAGCTTCTTGCCCCACCTCGTATGCTCCTTTTCATTCTTTGCTGGAGATTATTGCCCCAGCTCTTATACACCTGTTCACTCCTTCCTGGAGCTTCTTGCCCCAGCATGTATACATCTGTTTACACCTTGCTGGAATTTCTTGCCCCAGCACGTATGCACCTGTTTACTCCAAAATGGATTTTCTTACCCAGCTCATATACACCTGGTTATTCCTTGCTGTAATTTCTTGTGCTGGCTTGTATACACCTGTTCATGCTTTGCTGGTGTTTCTTGCCCCAATTTGTATACACCTGTTCATTCCTTCCTGGAGTTTCATGCTCTGGCTTGTATACACCTGTTCATTTTTGCTGGAACTTCTTGCCCCAGCTCATATATACCTGTTCATACTTGCTGGACTTTCTTGGCCCAACTAATATACCCCTATTCATTCCTTGCTGGAGTTTATTCCCCAGCTCATATACCCCTCTTCATTCCTTGCTGGCGTTTCTTGCCCCAGTTCGTATGCACCAGTTCATTCCTTGCTGGAGTTTCTTGCTCATATACACCTATTCATTCCTTGCTGGAGTTTCTTGCCCCTGCTCATATACACGTGTTCATTCCATGCTAGAGCTTCTTCCCCAGCTCATATACCCCTGTTCATTCTTTGCTGGAATTTATTGCCCCAGCACATATACACCAGTACATTCCTTCCTGCAGTTTCTTGCTCCAACTCGTATACACCTGTTTATTCCTTGCTGGACTTGCTTGCCCCGGCTTGTATACACCTGTTCATTCCTTGCTGGAGTTCTTTCCCAACTTGTGTACAGCTTTGCATTCCCCGCTGGAGCTTCTTGCCCCAGCTTGTTTACACCTGTTCATAATTTGCTGGAATTTCATGGCCCAAGTTGTATAGACCTGTTCATTTCTTGCTGGAGTTTCATGCCCTTCCTTGTATACACCTATTCATTCTTACTGGAGCTTCTTACCCCAGCTCGTTTAAACCTGTTCATTGCTTGCTGGACTTTCTTGGCCCAGCTCATATGCCCCTGTTCATTCCATGCTGGAGTTTCTTGCCCATCTCATATACACTTGTTCATTTCTTGCTGGAGTTTGCTAGACCAGTTCATATGCACCAATTCATTCCTTGCTGGAGTTTCTTGCCCCAGCTCGTAAACCCCTGTTTATTCTTTGATGGAGTTTCTTGCCACATCTTGTATACGCCTGATCATTCCTTGCTGGAGTTTCTTGCAACGGATTGTATACACCTATTCATTTCTTGCTGGAGATTCTTGCTCCACCTCATATGCATCTGTTCATTCTTTGATGGAGATTCTCGCACCAGCTCATATACACCCATTAATTCCTTGCTGGAGCTTCTTGCCCTAGGTTGTATACACCCGTTCATACCTTGCTGGAATTTCTTGCCCCAGCACATATACATCTGTTTTTTTCAAAATGGAGTTTCTTACCCCAGCTCATATACACCTGTTTATACATTGCTGGAATTTCTTGCCCTGGCTTGTATTCACTTGTTCATACTTTGCTGGAGTTTATTGCTCTAAGTTGTATACACCTGTTCATTCCTTGTTGGAGTTTCATGCCCTGGCTTGCATACACCTGTTAATTCTCGATGGAGTTTCTTTCCCAGCTCATATATACCTGTTCATTCCTTGCTGGAGTTTCTTTCCCAGCTCATATATACCTGTTCATTCCTTGCTGGAGTTTGTTGCCCCGGTTCGTATCCACCTGTTCATTCCTTGCTGGAGTTTCTTGTCCCAGCTCATATACAACTTCTTAATGGAGTTTCTTGCCCCACCTTATATACACCAATTCAGTCCTTGATGGAGTTTCTCGCCCCAGATCATATACACCTTTCAATCCTTGCTGGAGCACTTTTCCCCTGCTCGTATTCACCTGCTAATTCCTTGATGGAGTTCCTTGCCCCGACTACACCTGTTCATTCCTTGACTGGAGTTTCTTGCCCCAGCTCATAAACTCCTTCTTATTCCTTGATGGAGTTTCTTGCCCCAGCTTGTATACCCCTGTTGATTCCTTGCTGGAGTTTCTTGCCCTGGCTTGTATACACCTGTTAATTCTTTGCTGGATTTTCTTGCCCCACCTCATATACTCCTGTTATTTCTTTGTTGGAGATTCTTGCCAGTGCTCATATGTACCTGTTCATTCCTTGCTGGAGCTTCTTGCCCCAGCTTGTATACACCTACTTATACCTTGCTGGAATTTCTTGTCTCAGCATGTATACACCTGTTTTCTCCAAGATGGAGTTTCCTACCCCAGCTCTTATACACCTGTTTATTCCTTGCTGGAATTTCTTGTCCTGTCTTGTATACACCTGTTCATACTTTGCTGGAGTTTATTGCCCCAGTTTATTGCCCCAAGTTGTATACCCCTGTTCATTCCTTGCTCGAGCTTCTTCCCCCACCTCGTATGCTCCTGTTCATTTTTTTGCTGGAGATTCTTGCCCCAGCTCATATACACCTGTTCATTCCTTGCTGAAGTTTCTTACTCCAGCTTGTATAGAACTGCTTATTCCATGCTGGAATTTCTTGAGCTGGCTTGTTTACACCTGTTCATACTTTGCTGGAGTTTCTTGCCACAAGTTGTATACACCTGTTCATTCCTTGCTGGAGTTTCATGCCCTGGCATGTACACACCTGTTCATTTTTGCTGAAACTTCTTACCCCAGCTTGTATACACCTGTTCATTCCTTGCCAGAGTGTCTTGCCCCAGCTAATATACACCTGTTCATTCCTTCCTAGAGCTTCTTGCCCCAGCTCGTATATCCCTTTGCATTCCTTGTGGGAATTTTTTGACCCAACATGTATACACCAGTACATTCCTTGCTGGAGTTGCTTGCCCCGGCTTGTACACACCTGTTCATTCCTTGCTGGAGTTTCTTTCCCTGCTTGTAGACACCGGTTCATTCCTCGCTGGAGTTCCTTTCCCAGCTTGTATGTTGTTGTGTCTTTCGGCTTTTCCCGGTTAGGGGTCGCCACAGCGGAACTCCGCTCCACTAATGATTGGTAGTTGATTTTTACGTGCCCAGTTACCAGCCCTGATGCACAACCTTCAACGAAGGTATGCCCATTCACGCATGTCTCCACGCAGAAGATGCTCTAGCTGAGAATCAAACCGGACAGCGTCTTACTGTGAGGCGACAATGCTACCGCAGCACCACCACCATGGGTACCCTTTCCCAGCTTGAATACACCTGTTTATTCTCTGCTAAAGATTCTTGCCCCAGCTTGTATACACCTGTTCATAACTTGCTAGAACATCTTGCCCAAAGTTGTATATACCTGTTCATTCCTTGCTGCAGTTTCATGCCCTGGCTTGTATACACCTCTTCATTCTTGCTGGAGCTTCTTGCCCCAGCTCATATACATCTGTTCATTCCTTGCTAGATTTTCTTGGCCCAGCTCGTATACCCCTGTTCATTCCATGCTGGGGTTTCTTGCCCAGCTCATATACATCTGTTCATTCCTTGCTGGAGTTTGTTGCACAAGTTCGCATGCACCAATTCATTCCTTGATGGAGTTTCTTGCCCCAGCTCATATACACCTATTTATTTCTTGTTGGAGCTTCTTGCCCCAGCTCATAAACCCCTATTTATTCCTTGATGTAGTTTCTTGCCCCAGCTTGAATATGCCTGATCATTCTTTGCTGGAGATTCTTGCCCCAGCTCATATACACCCGTTCATTCCTTGCTGGGGCTTCTTACCCCAGCTTGTATACACCCGTTCATACCTTGCTGGAATTTCTTGCCCCAGCACGTATATACCTGTTTTTTTCAAAAATGGAGTTTCTTACCCCAGCTCATATACACCTGTTTATACATTGCTGGAATTTCTTGCCCTGGCTTGTATTCACTTGTTCATACTTTGCTGAAGTCTATTGCTCCAAGTTTAAAACACCTGTTCATTCCTTGTTGGAGTTTCATGCCCTGGCTTGCATACACCTGTTCATTCCCACTAGAGCTTCTTGCCCCAGCTCGTATACACCTGTTCATTCCTTGCTGGACTTTCTTGGCCCAGTTCATATAACCCTGTTCATTCCTTGCTGGAGTTTCTTTCCCAGCTCATATATACCTGTTCATTCCTTGCAGGAGATTCTTGCCCCAGTTTGTATTCACCTGCTTATACTTTGCTGGAATGTCTTGCCCCAGCCTGTATACACCTGTTTACTCCAAGTGGACTTTCTTACCCCTGATCATATACACCTGATCATTCCTTGCTGAAATTTCTTACCTTGGGTTGTATACACCTGTTCATTCCTTGCTGGCGTTTCGTGCCCCACCTTATATAAACCCATTCATTCCATGCTGGAGCTTCTTGCCCCACCTCATATGCTCCTTTTCATTTTTTGCTGGAGATTATTGCCCCAGCTCATATACACCTGTTCATTCCTTGCTGGAGCTTCTTGCCCCAGGATGTATACACCTGTTTACACCTTGCTGGAATTTCTTGCCCCAGCACATATACACCTGTTTACTCCAAAATGGAGATTCTTACCCAGCTTATATACACCTGGTTATTCCTTGCTGTAATTTCTTGAGCTGCCTTGTAGACACCTGTTCATGCTTTGCTGGTGTTTCTTGCCCCAATGTGTATACACCTGTTCATTCCTTCCTGGAGTTTCATACCCTGGCTTGTATACACGTTCATTTTTGCTGGAACTTCTTGCCCCAGCTCATATATACCTGTTCATTCTTGCTGGACTTCCTTGGCCCAACTCATATACCCCTAGTCTATCCTTGCTGGAGTTTATTCTCCAGCTCAAATACCCCTATTCAGTCCTTGCTGGAGTTTCTTGCCCAGCTCATATACACCTGTTCATTCCTTGCTGGAGTTTCTTGCCCCAAGTTGTATACACCTGTTCATTTCTTGCTGGAGTTTCATGCCCTGCCTTGTATACACCTATTCATTCTTGCTGGAGCTTCTTGCCTTAGCTCATATGCACCTGTTCATTGCTTGCTGGATTTTCTTGGCCCAGCTCATTTACCCCTGTTCATTGCATGCTGGAGTTTCTTGCCCATCTCATATATACTTTTTCATTTCTTGCTGGAGTTTGGCGGACCAGTTCATATGCACCAATTCATTCCTTGATAGAGTTTCTTGCCCCAGTTCATATACACTTCCTTATTCCTTAATGGAGTTTGTTCCCTGGCTCGTATACACCTGTTCATTCCTTTCTGGAGCTTCTTGCCCCAGCTCGTAAACCCCTGCTTATTCCTTGATGGAGTTTCTTGCCCCATCTTGTATATGCCTGATCATTCCTTGCTGGAGTTTCTTGCAACGGCTTGTATACACCTATTCATTCCTTGCTGGAGATTCTTGCTCCACCTCATATGCACCTGTTCATTCTTTGATGGAGATTCTTGCACCAGCTCATATACACCAATTAATTCCTTGCTGGATCTTCCTGCCCCAGCCTGTATACACCCATTCATACCTTGCTGGAATTTCTTGCCCCAGCACGTATACACCTGTTTTTTCAAAAATGGAGTTTCTTACCCCAGCTCATATACACCTGTTTATACATTGCTGGAATTTCTAGCCCTGGCTTGTATTCACTTGTTCATACTTTGCTGGAGTTTATTGTTCCAAGTTGTACACACCTGTTCTTTCCTTGTTGGAGTTTCATGCCCTGTCTTGCATACACCTGTTAATTCTCGCTAGAGCTTCTTGCCCCAGCTCGTATACACCTGTTCATTCCTTGCTGGGATATAACCTGTTCATTCCTTGCTGGAGTTTCTTTCCCAGCTCATATATACCTGTTCATTCCTTGCTGGGGTTTGTTGCCCCGGTTCGTATCCACCTGTTCATTCCTTGCTGGAGTTTCTTGCCCCAGCTCATATACAACTGTTCACTTCTTAATGGAGTTTCTTGCCCCACCTTATATACACCAATTCAGTCCTTGATGGAGTTTCTTGCCCCAGATCGTATACACCTTTCAATCCTTGCTGGAGCTGTTTTCACCAGCTTGTATACACTTGCTAATTCCTTGATGGAGTTTCTTGCCCGAGTCTTATACACCTGTTCATTCCTTGACTGGAGTTTCTTGGCCAGCAACCCTTCTTATTCCTTTGATGGAGTTTCTTGCCCCAAATTGTATACACCTGATCATTCCATGCTGGAGTTTCTTGCCCTGGCTTGTATACACCTGTTCATTCCTTGCTGGATTTTCTTGCCCCACCACCTGCTTGTTTCTTGCCCCAAGTTGTATACCCATGTTCATTCCTTGCCTGAGCTTGCTGGAATTTCTTATACACCTGTTCATTCAGCATATACACCTGTCCATTAATTGCTGGAGTTTGTTAGCTTGTGTACGTATACACCTTTCAATCCTTGCTGGAGCTGTTTTCACCAGCTTGTATACACTTGCTAATTCCTTGATGGAGTTTCTTGCCCGAGTCTTATACACCTGTTCATTCCTTGACTGGAGTTTCTTGGCCAGCTCGTAAACCCCTTCTTATTCCTTTGATGGAGTTTCTTGCCCCAAATTGTATACACCTGATCATTCCATGCTGGAGTTTCTTGCCCTGGCTTGTATACACCTGTTCATTCCTTGCTGGATTTTCTTGCCCCACCTCGTATGCTATTTCTTTGTTGGAGATTGTTGCCCATGCTCATATGCACCTGTTCGTTCCTTGCTTGAGCTTCTTGCCCCAGCTTGTATACACCTGCTTATACCTTGCTGGAATTTCTTGTCTCAGCACGTATACACCTGTTTACTACAAGATGGAGTTTCCTAACCCAGCTCTTATACACCTGTTTATTTCTTGCTGGAATTTCTTGTCCTGTCTTGTATACACCTGTTCATACTTTGCTGGAGTTTCTTGCCCCAAGTTGTATACCCATGTTCATTCCTTGCCTGAGCTTCTTGCCCCACCTCATATGCTCCTGTTCATTTTTTGCTGGAGATTCTTGCCCCAGCTCATATACACCTGTTCATTCCTTGCTGAAGTTTCTTACTCCAGCTCGTATAGAACTGCTTATTCCATGCTGGAATTTCTTGCGCTGGCTTGTTTACACCTGTTCATACTTTGCTGGAGTTTCTTGCCCCAAGTTGCATACACCTGTTCATTCCTTGCTGGAGTTTCATGCCCTGGCTTGTATACACCTGTTCATTTTTGCTGAAACTTCTTGCCCCAGGTAATATACACCTGTTCATTCCTTGCTGGTCATTCTTGGCACAGCTAATATACCCCTATTCATTCCTTGCTGGAGTTTCTTGCCCAGCTCATATACACCTGTCCATTAATTGCTGGAGTTTGTTGCCCCGGCTCATATACATCTATTCATTCCTTGCTGGAGTTTCTTGCCCCGGCTCGTATACACCTGTTCATTCCTTCCTAGAGTTTCTTGCCCCAGCTTGTATACCCCTGTGCATTCCTTGCTGGAATTGTTTGCCCCAGCTTGTGTACAATTGTTGATTCCTTGCTGGAGTTGCTTGCCCCGGCTTGTACACACCTGTTCATTCCTTGCTGGAGTTTCTTTCCAGCTTGTAGACACCAGTTCATTTTTTGCTGGAGTTCCTTTCCCAGCTTGAATACACCTGTTTATTCTCTGCTAAAGATTCTTGCCCCAGCTTGTATACACCTGTTTATAACTTGCTAGAGCTTCTTGCCCGAAGTTGTATATACCTATTTATTCCTTGCTGGAGTTTCATGCCCTGGCTTTTATACACCTCTTCATTTTTGCTGGAGATTCTTGCCCCAGCTCATATACATCTGTTCATTCCTTGCTAGATTTTCTTGGCCCAGCTTATATACCCCTGTTCATTCCATGCTGGGGTTTCTTGCCCAGATCATATACACCTGTTCATTCCTTGCTGGAGTTTGTTGCACCAGTTCACATGCACCAATTCATTCCTTGATGGAATTTCTTGCCCCACCTCATATACACCTATTTATTTCTTGCTGGAGCTTCTTGCCCCAGCTCGTAAACCCCTGTTTATTCCTTGATGTAGTTTCTTTCCCCAGCTTGAATATGCCTGATCACTCTTTGCTGGAGATTCTTGCCCCAGTTCATATACACCTGTTCATTCCTTGCTGGAGTTTCTTGCCCCAGCACGTATACACCTGTTTTTTTTTCAAAAATGGAGTTTCTTACCCCAGCTCATATACACCTGTTTATACATTGCTGGAATTTCTTGCCCTGGATTGTATTCACTTGTTCATACTTTGCTGAAGTTTATTGCTCCAAGTCGTATACACCTGTTCATTCCTTGTTGGAGTTTCATGCCCTGGCTTGCATACACCTGTTCATTCTCACTGGAGCTTCTTGCCCCAGCTCGTATACACCTGTTCATTCCTTGCTGGTTCTTGGCCCAGCTCATATGACCCTGTTCATTCCTTGCTGGAGTTTCTTTCTCAGTTCATATATATCTGTTCATTCCTTGCTGGAGTTTGTTGCCCCGGTTCGTATCCACCTGTTCATTCCTTGCTGGAGATTCTTGCCCCAGCTCATTTACAACTGTTCACTTCATAATGGAGTTTCTTGCACCACCTTATATACACCAATTCAGTCCTTGATGAAGTTTCTTGCCCCAGATCGTATACACCTTTCAATCCTTGCTGGAGCTGTTTTCCCAAGCTTGTATACATCTGCTAATTCCATGATGGAGTTTCTTGCCCCAACTCTTATACACCTGTTCATTCCTTGACTGGAGTTTCTTGTCCCAGCTTGTAAACCCCTTCTTATTTCTTGATGGAATTTCTTGCCCCAACTTGTATACACCTGATCATTCCATGCTGGAATTTCTTGCCCCGGCTTGTATACCCCTTGTTGATTCCTTGCTGGAGTTTCTTGCCCTGGCTTGTATACACCTATTCATTCCTTGCTGGATTTTCTTTCCCCACCTCATATGCTCCTGTTATTTCTTTGTTGGAGATTCTTACCTGTGCTCATATGCACCTGTTCATTCCTTGCTGGAGCTTCTTGCCCCAGCTTGTATACACCTGCTTATACCTTGCTGGAATTTCTTGTCTCAGCAAGTATACACCTATTTACTCCAAGATGGAGTTTCCTACCCCAGCTCTTATACACCTGTTTATTCATTGCTGGAATTTCTTGCCTCGGCTTGTGTACACTTGTTCATATGTTGCTGGAGCTTCTTGCCCAAAGTTGTATACACCTGTTCATTCCTTGCTGGACTTTCTTGACCCAGCTCATATACCCCTGTTCATTCCTTGCTGGAGTTTCTTTCCCTGCTCATATACACATGTTCATTTTTTGCTGGAGTTAGTTGTCATGGTTCATATGCACCAGTTTATTCCTTGCTGGGGTTTCCTGTCGCATCTCATATACACCTGTTTATTCCTTGTGGGAGTTTCTTGCCTTGGCTCATATACACCTGTTCATTCCATGCTGGAGCTTCGTGCCAGGCTCATATACACCTGTTCATTCCTTGCTGGACTTTCTTGACCCAGCTCATATACCCCTGTTCATTCCTTGCTGAAGTTTCTTTCCCTGCTCATATACATATGTTCATTCCTTGCTGGAGTTAGTTGCCTTGGTTCATATGCACCATTTCATTCCTTGCTGGGGTTTCCTGTCATGCCTCATATACACCTGTTCATTCCTTGCTGGAGTTTCTTGCCTTGGCTCATATACACCTGTTCATTCTTTGCTGGAGCTTCGTGTCAGGCTCATATACCCCTGTTCATTCCTTGCTGGACTTTCTTGGCCCAGCTTGTATACACCTGTTTATTCCTTGCTGGATTTTCTTGGCCCAGCTCATATACACCTGTTCATTCCTCGATGGAGTTTCTTGCCCCAGTTCATATACACCTCTTCATTCCTTACTGTACTTTTTTGCCCTGGCTCATATGCACCTCTTCATTTCATGCTGGAGCTTCTTGCCCCAGCTTGTATTCACCTGTTCATTCCTTGCTGGACTTTCTCGGCTCAACTTATATACTCCTGTTCATTCCTTGCTGGAGTTACTTGCCCAGCTCATATACACCTGTACATTCCTTGATGGAGATTATTGCCCCGGCTCGTATACACCTGTTAATTCTTTTCTAGAGCTTTATGCTCCAGCTCATATACTCCTGTTCATTCCTTGCTGGAATTTCTTACCCCAGCAAGTATACACCTGTACATTCCTTACTGGAGTTCCCTGCCCCAGCTCATATACACCTTTTCATTCCTTGCTGGAGTTGCTTGCCCTGCTCTTATACACCTGTTCATTCCTTCCTGGAGTTTCTTTCCCAGCTTGTATACACCTGTTCATTCCTTGCTGGAGCTTCTTCCCTAGCTCATATACACCTGTTAATTCCTTGATGGAGTTTCCTGCCCCAGCTCATATACACCTATTCATTCCTTGATGGAGTTTCTTGCCACGGCTCATATACACCTGTTCATTCCTTGCTAGGGCTTTATGCCCCAGCTTGTATACCCCTGCTCATTCCTTGCTAGAGCTTTATGCCCCAGCTCGTATACTCCTGTTCATTCCTTGCTGGAATTTCTTACCCCAGCACACATACACCTGTACATTTCTTGCTGGAGTTCCCTGCCCCAGCTCGTATACACCTGTTCATTCCTTGTTGGAGTTGCTTGCCCCTGCTCTTATACACCTGTTCATTCCTTCCTGGAGTTTCTTAACAAGCTTGTATATACCTGTTCATTCCTTGCTGGGGTTTTTTTCCCAGCTTGTATACACCTGTTCATTCCTTGCTGGAGCTTTTTGCCCCAGCTTGTATACTCCTGTTCATACCTTGCTGGAATTTCTTGCCCCAGCACGTATACACCTGCTTACTCCAAGTTCGAGTTTCTAACATAAGGTCGTATACACCTGTTTATGCCTTGCTGGAATTTCTTCCCCCTGCCTGTATACACCTGTTCATACTTTGCTGGAGTTTCTTGCCCCAAGTTGTATACACCTGTTCATTCCTTGCTGGAGTTTCATGCCCTGGGTTTTATACACCTGTTCATTCTTGCTGGAGCTTCTTGCTCCAGCTCGTATACACCTGTTTATTACCTGCTGGACTTTCTTGGCTCAACTCGTATACACCTGTTCATTCCTTGCTGGAGCTTCTTGCCTCAGCTCATATCCAGCAGTTTATTCCTTGCTGGAGTTTCTTGCGGCAGCTCATATACACCTCTTCATTCCTTACTGGACTTTCTGGACCCGGCTCATTCCTTGCTGGACCTTCTTACCCCAGCTTTTATACACCTGTTCATTCCTTGCTGGACTTTCTTGGCTCATTTCATATACACTTGTTCATTCCTTGCTGGAGCTTCTTGCCTCCTCATATCCAGCAGTTCATTCCTTGCTGGAGTTTCTTGCCAGAGCTCATATACACCTGTTGATTCCTTGATGGAGTTTCTTGCTTGCCCCAGCTCATATACACCTATTTATTCCTTGATGGAGTTTCTTGCCTGGCTCGCATAACCTGTTCATTCATTGCTAGAGCTTTATGCCCCAGCTCTTATACCCCTGTTCATTCCTTGATGGAATTTCTTGCCCTGGCTTGCATACACCTGTTCAATCTTGCTGGAGCTTCTTGCAACAGCTCATATACACCTGTTCATTCCTTGTTGCACTTTCTTGGCCCAGCTCATATACCCCTGTTCATTTCCTCCTGGAGTTTCTTTCCCTACTCATATACACATTTTCATTCCTTGCTGGAGTTTGTTGCCCCAGCTCATATACACCTATTCATTCCTTGATGGGGTTTCTTGCCTCAGCACATATACACCTGTTTATTTTTTTGCTGGAGCTTTTTTGCCCCACCTTGTATACCCCTCTTCATTCCTTGCTGGAATTTCTTGCCCCAGCAAATATACACTTGTAGATGCCTTGCTAGAGTTTCTTGCCCCAGCATGTATAAAACCAAATAAAGAAGCCAGCACCTAGGATGTATGAAGAAATATTTATTGGAACTAGACTGGTTTCAGCACATAGCTTTCATCAGTAGTATGAACATAGGCAATGGGGAAAGACCCAACCTTAAGTACCTGTTCCAATCAAAAATTCTGACATCATATCCTGTTAGGAAATGAAAAACATGTTATAGATATATAATACAAAAGTGATTATTACAAAAACAAAATTGAAATTAAATAAGAAACCCACGGGTATACAGTGCACAAAGACTCAATAGAAGAAGCATTATAATTTATCATTAAGTCCAGGGAAAAAAAGAGCACCTAATTTTACTATCCATTTCCTTTCTTTACTATTAAGTATATCATGCCAACCAGATTTAAAGGATCGATTGCCTGTGATATCATCAATAATAGCAAACAAAAACTTAGCAGTAGGATGATTCAACGTGTGTCTATATAAGGTATTGGTAACCTGGGCATTTCTGATGTCACCCATGTGTTCAGACATTCTCACCCTAAGTTGTCTGGATGTCTGACCCACATAGAATGTTTGGCAAGTGCATGTGGCAAGATAAACAACCCAGTCCGTACTACAATTACCAAAACGGTGTATATTGTAAAGTTGTCCTGTATTTCTGCTGGTGAAAGTTTTGGTTTTGAATATATACTTGCAAAAGGAGGAATGTCCACAAGGATATGATCCAACCAATTTGTCCCCCATAAGAGTTTGCTGTTGATAATTGTCATTTTGAAAATATGCTTTTTTGTAATATGAAAAGTGAGACCCTAGGGTTTTGCCCTTTCTGTATGAAAATAAACATCTGTCCCCCAGGAACTGATCCAACTTCGAATGAGTTTTGAGAATATTCCAATGCTTATTAACTATGTCTAGAGAATTCACTGTATTTCTACCATAAGTGGTCACAAGCCTCAGAGTATCCTGATTGTCACACTTATGTGGTTGATATTGTAATAATGTGTCCCTTGATCTATTTTTTGACCATTGTAAGGCTGAATTGACATTATGTTTAGCATAACCCCTTGCTATAAATCTATTGGCTAGATCCTCATGATGTTGTGTCAGATCCTGTTCAGAGGAGCAAATTCTTTTGAGACGCAAAAACTGAGATTTGGGAATATTATTAATAATATGCTTGGGATGGAGACTGTTGGCATGTAACAAGGTGTTATATTCAGGAAATTTATGATATACACTAGTTTTGAATGTGTTATCAGGCTGGCGCTGTAAGAATACATCAAGAAAATGAATTTCATTTTGGTGATAATCCACCGTAAACTCAGCGCCCCATATATTTCCATTTACATGTTCTACGAATTCGTGCAAATATTGAATGCCTCCTTTCCAAATTAGCCAACAGTCATCCAAGTATCTTCTCCAAATATCAATCTCAGGCAAATATAAATTATGAAGTTCATCATAAATAATGTGCTCCTCCACATATCCCATGTAAAGGTCAGCATAAATTGGGGCAAAAGAAGCACCCATTGTTGTCCCCTGTATTTGCCAATAGCAATCCTGCTGGAAGTAAAAAAACATTTTTAGTAAGAATGTGTTCAGCCATGCAAATAAGAAGGGTATTAAAGCCAGGACGATATATATTAGCTTTATTCAACCAAAACTTCATAGCAGCTAATCCCACCCAGTGTGGAATACTAGTGTATAATGATTTTACATCAAGGGTGCACATAAGCTAATGAGGTTCAAGTTGGGAGTCCGAAATAATTTGCAAAAATTCAGTGGCATCTTTAAGTCTAGCTCTGATGAAGAGAAGTAATGGTTTAAGTTTGTCAGTAAGGAATACTGACAAAGGTTCAGTAAGTGATCCAATCCCTGAAACTATAGGTCTACCCGGTGGTTGATGAGAAGATTTGTGAATCTTGGGTAATAAGTATAAATATTGTTTTGCAGGGTCAACAACTGTTAGATGAGATTTAGTATTAGTACTAATAATGCCTTCCTCAACTGCATCTTGTAAAAAATCATCAATTTCCTTTTTATAGTTAGGAGTAGGGTCAGTGGGCATTTTCATGTAATGATGGGGGTTAGACAACTGTCTATTTCCCTCATCCCAATAATAATCGGAATCCATGACTACCACCATACCGCCCTTGTCAGCAGGAAGAATGACAATGTTAGTATTGCTCCTAAGATCCCTGAAAGCCTGCTGTTCGGCTTTTGATAGATTATGTTTGATAATTGTATCTGAGTCCATATGAAAATGTAGATCTTTGATGACAGCTTGCTGAAAAATGGACACATATTTGTCCATAGGTGGATTGAAATTGGACCGATGAAATCTAAATTCAGAAGATCTTTGAGCTTGGTCTGGTTGATCCTGTTCCCCAAAAAACAATTTCAGATTAATTTTTCTACAAAAAGCTGTAATATCAGAAACAAAAGTACTCTCATCAATAAAAAAGCCAGGGATGAATCCAAGACCTTTATTAAGCAATACTTGTTCATCAGATGTTAAAACATGTTGTGAAATATTATGTACATTGGTGCATTGAACAGCTATTTCACTATTGATTGGAATAGGTCCTCCAAACTTTTTACCCTTATGTTTGCGTCCTCCCCTGTGTTTCCTACTCCTAAAGGTGATCAGAAACACGTCCCCTTTTAGAATCTGGCGAGTCCCCAATGTATATGGATTCTGTGTCCGTGGTGGAGGACTCCTCACCGGAAGTGGTGTTTAAAGAAACACCTTTTTTAAGTATTGATCTTGGTCTCTTTTTGCGAATGGTAGTGGCATTTTTGGTACCATCGGCAAATCTTACCCCCCTATGCGACTCAAACTGTCTACCCAGATCGTAATCTTCCTTATCCCTGGAAAACTTATGCAGTTTTTTAGGCTTTTAAATTGTTTTCAAACCCAATGAGTTCCTTTGACAGTTTGCTCAAGCACTCTTGAAAACTAATCTGTTCTTCAAATTGTTTAAGATCATTACAAATGTTTTCAACTTCACCAATGTTTGCCTGTACCGTTCTTTCATAAAAAGATGCCAATATATTGACAAAAGACATAGAAGCTTCTTGCTGGGCTTGATGCCAGTCTTTAATTAAGTGTCATCAGGTATACTGACCAAAGGCTGTACTTTAGATCTGAGACCTCTGGGAGTAATATTTTGATTTTGATAGGCTTTAAATAATTTCAAATGCCAAATATTTGTCCGTAAAGTTTAAACTTTTTTGCTCAACTGGGTAAATAACAGATTGCAGCCATCAACTGGATCTGAATGAAGACTTTCTGTAGAGCCAACATGCATTGACCTGATGCCAAAAACCTGAATGTCATCCTTATTGGCGCAAAGCCCAGAGAGTAATTTATGAAGATCCATGACAATAAGTTGCCAATCTGTTATGTAACAGTACAGGCTGTAATAGAGGTGAATTTAAGTTGAAACTCCACTGCTAATCAATAGTATAACCTAAGCAACTGTCAAAGGATGGAATGAAATTTCCCCAAAATTTGGTATGCACAAGTTTGAGCCGCAAATGGAAGAAAGGGATTGCCTGATAGGAAACCAATAAAGAAAAGCCACCCACTTGATGTCTTACAAGAAGACAATCATATACTTGTTGTTGATATAGCCCAAAGAGAGACACAAAAAAAATGTATCCTAATAATGGACAAAAAAGCCCACTATTGTATTAATACTCTTGTGGTCAAATTCCTATTGTGACAAAAAAATAGGACTGAACTTTGAGGTTATTCTGCTCATTCACAACGGTCAATTAGTTCTAAACAATAGTTTTGAAGTGATTATCAGATACAAGTTTGAATACTAAAAAGATGCCCATCCGCACCTAATCAGCTGGAATGAGTATTCAAAGTCATAAATAACATCTGTTGGTGTACAAAATGCATAGATTATATGTTGTAAAAAAATTTTTAAAAGAATTAACTGGCTGAGCAGATTAGTATATAAGATGTCACTAGTCACTATCAATCACATAAGCTGAACTTAAAATCAGTCAGATAATGCTATAAACATATACAAATAATATAATTCAGCTATTGGTAAAGGAATTGAAAAAAATTAAAGATAAATCACAAAAAATATATGAGTGAAAACAACACCCAAAGGCAAATAACCAGTTTACAAAAGGTACTGTCCCTCCAACATGCCAAAAATGTATCACTATATTATCTAAACATAGTAAGAAGAGATCAAAAAATATTTCCACATGTACTATTTCAAACTGATTCTTAAATCAATATGATAAAGAATACTATTAGTACTTGAAATGCAAATAACATTTGCTACCAGGGCAAATAGAACATATTGAGTAAGGCACCAATTCAGAAAAGAGATACATGCCGAAGTGGCTACTATCATGTCAAAAGACAAAAAGTGCTAAACATGCCTCTTACCCATATAGGAGCATAGGAATCCTAGCTCAGTTATAAAAATTAAGTTCAAAAGGCAAAAACTATAAGCCATAACATGTATTTAGACATGTAGCCCACTTCACGAAATATACTGACACATTCAAGAATAGGTCCTACGCCGTTAAAACATGGAGGACAGAAAAACAAAAATGTATAGCTGTCTGCTAAACAATTATACATGCGTGTTGTATAACATAAAAATAAATATACACAAATAAGAATGTCCAATCAAGTAGTTCCAAAGTTGTAAATCAGATTGCATATGAAATCACAAATCCGATAATCTCGCCAGTTAACTATAGCATTTTGTATAAGCTTATGTCGAATCAAGATAGAAACATACAGTCAATGTTAAGTCCTTCAACTGCAGAAAATATTCACAAAAGCCACCCAAATAGATGGAAACAAGTATCCGTAATAAAAAAACACCATCTAATGTTATGCCAAGTGTGTGATCGAAAATCACAGTTCCAGATTCCTCCCAAGATGGAAAACAATGATACTCCGTTAGTCCAAATCACTGCCTTACTAAATTAATGAACCCTTGTCCAAGTAAATGTACTTACAGCAATCCTGCTGATAAATAGGTCATTCCATCCATCCGTTGTATCCAAAAAGAAGATTGGTGAAAGAAAAAAAACAATAGTTACCCCTGGTCCCTGGACGGTAATGCTGCCAACCGTTAAAGACAATTCACCAAACCCCGTTGAGAAATAACTGCAGACATATAATCCACTGAAACCTCAATATGTGGTGAAAATAATATCCGAAGCCACATAAGGCTAAATCATTTCCAAACCGAATCAGGATAAATAAAAACGATTACAATCCATACAGCCGGTGAGGAGTCCTCCTCAGTGAGACACAAAAACGCCTAAAAAATTGCGCCCTTCAAGGCATCCACAGCCAACAGCCAGTAGGAAATGCTTAAAGTGAACAGGAAAGAGCTAGCCAGTATGACCGGTGCAAGGCAAACAACCTTGTATATAACCAAATAAAGAAGCCAGCACCTAGGATGTATGAAGAAATATTTATTGGAACTAGACCGGTTTCAGCACATAGCTTTCATCAGTAGTATGAACATAGGCAGTGGGGAAAGACCCAACCTTAAGTACCTGTTCCAATCAAAAATTCTGACATCATATCCTGTTAGGAAATGAAAAACATGTTATAGATATATAATACAAAAGTGATTATTTCAAAAACAAAATTGTAATTAAATAAGAAACCCACAAGTATACAGGGCACAAAGACTCAATAGAAGAAGCATTATAATTTATCATTAAGTCCAGGGGAAAAAAAGAGCACCTAATTTTACTATCCATTTCCTTTCTTTACTATTAAGTATATCATGCCAACCAGTTTTAAAGGATCGATTGCCTGTGATATTATCAATAATAGCAAATGAAAACATAGCAGTAGGATGATTCAATGTGCGTCTATATAAGGCATTGGTAACCTGGGCATTTCTGATGTCACCCATGTGTTCAGACATTCTAACCCTAAGTTGTCTGGATGCCTGACCCACATAGAAGGCTTGGCAAGTGCATGTGGCAAGATAAACGACCCAGTCCGTACTACAATTACCAAAACAGTGTATATTGTAAAGTTGTCCTGTATTTCTGCTGGTGAAAGTTTTGGTTTTGAATATATACTTGCAAAAGGAGGAATGTCCACAAGGATATGATCCAACTAATTTGTCCCCCATAAGAGTTTGTTGTTGATAATTGTCATTTCGAAAATATGCTTTTTTGTAATATGAAAAGTGAGACCCTAGGGTTTTGCCCTTTCTGTATGAAAATAAACATCTGTCCCCCAGGAACTGATCCAACTTCGAATGAGTTTTGAGAATATTCCAATGCTTATTAACTATGTCTAGAAAATTCACTATATTTCTACCATAAGTGGTCACAAGCCTCAGAGTATCCTAATTGTCACACTTATGATGTGGTTGATATTGTAATAATGTGTCCCTTGACCTATTTTTTGACCATTGTATAACTAGTGTATATCGTATATTTCCTGAATATAACACCTTGTCACATGCCAGCAGTCTCCATCCCAAGCATATTATTAATAATATTCCCAAATCTCAGTTTTAGCGTCTCAAAAGAATTTGCTCCTCTGAACAGGATCTGACACAACATCATGAGGATCTAGCCAATAGATTTATAGCAAGGGGTTATGCTAAACATAATGTCAGTTCAGCCTTACAATGGTCAAAAAATAGATCAAGGGACACATTATTACAATATCAACCACATCATAAGTGTAATAATCAGGATACTCTGAGGCTTGTGACCACTTATGGTAGAAATACAGTGAATTTTCTAGACATAGTTAATAAGCATTGGAATATTCTCAAAACTCATTCGAAGTTGGATCAGTACCTGGGGGACAGATGTTTATTTTCATACAGAAAGGGCAAAACCGTAGGGTCTCACTTTTCATATTACAAAAAAGCATATTTTCGAAATAACAATTATCAACAACAAACTATTATGGGGGACAAATTGGTTGGATCATATCCATGTGGGCATTGCTCCTTTTGCAAGTATATATTCAAAACCAAAACTTTCACCAGCAGTAATACAGGACAACTTTACAATATACACTGTTTTGGTAATTGTAGTACAGACTGGGTTGTTTATCTTGCCACATGCACTTGCCAAGCCTTCTATTTGGGTCAGGCATCCAGACAACTTAGGGTTAGAATGTCTGAACACATGGGTGACATCAGAAATGCCCAGGTTACCAATGCCTTATATAGACACACGTTGAATCATCCTACTGCTAAGTTTTTGTTTGCTATTATTGATAATATCACGGGCAATCGATCCTTTAAAACTGGTTGGCATGATATACTTAATAGTAAAGAAAGGAAATGGATAGTAAAATTAGGTGCTCTTTTTTTTTCCCTGGACTTAATGATAAATTATAATGCTTCTTCTATTGAGTCTTTGTGCCCTGTATACTTGTGGGTTTCTTATTTAATTTCAATTTTGTTTTTGTAATGATCACTTTTGTATTATATATCTATAATATGTTTTTCATTTCCTAACAGGATATGATGTCAGAATTTTTGATTGGAACAGGTACTTTAAGGTTGGGTCTTTCCCCATTGCCTATGTTCATACTACTGATGAAAGCTATGTGCTGAAACTAGTCTAGTTCCAATAAATATTTCTTCATACATCCTAGGTGCTGGCTTCTTTATTTGGTTATATACAAGGTTGTTTGCCTTGCACCGGTCGTACTGGCTAGCTCTTTCCTGTTTACTCCCAGCACGTATAAACCTATTCATTCCTTGCTGGAGTTTCTTGCCATGGCTTGTATACATCTGTTCATTCCTTGCTGGAATTTCTTGCACCAGCTTGTATACACCTGTTCATTGCTTGCAGGAGTTTCTTGCCTTGGCTCATATACACTTGTTCATTCCTTGCTGGTGCTTCATGCCCGGCTCGTATACACCTCTTCATTCCTCGAGTTTCTTGCCCCAGCTCATATACACCTCTTCATTCCTTACTGGACTTTCTTGCCCTGGCTCATATACACCTGATCATTCCTTGCTGGAGCTTCTTGCCCCAGCTTGCATACACCTGTTCATTCCTTGCAGGACTATCTTGGCTCAACTCATATACCCCTGTTTATTCCTTACTGGAGTTTCTTGCTCAGCTCATATACATCTGCTCATTCCTTGCTGGAGCATCTTGCCTCAGCTCATATCCAGCATTTCATTTCTTGCTGGAGTTTCTTGCCGCAGCTCATATACACCTGTTAATTCCTTGATGGAGTTTCCTGTCCCAGCTCATATACACCTATTCATTTCTTGATGGAATTTCTTGCCCCAGCTCGTATACACCTGTTTGTTCCTTGCTAGAGCTTTATGCCTCAGCTCGTATACTCCTATTCATTCCATGCTGGAATTTCTTTCCCCAGCACGTATACACCTGTACATTCCTTGCTGGAGTTCCCTGCCCCAGCTCGTATACACCTGTTCATTTTTTTGCTGGAGTTGCTTGCCCCGGCTGTTATACACCTGTTCATTCCTTCCTGGAGTTTCTATCCCAGCTTGTATACACCCGTTCATTCCTTGCTAGGGCTTCCTGTCCCAGCTTGAAAACACCTGTTCATACCTTGCTGGAATTTCTTGTCCCAGCATGTATACATCTGTTTACTCCAAGATGGAGTTTCTTACTCAAGCTCATATACACCTGTTTATTCCTTGCTCGAATTTCTTCCCCCTGCCTGTATACACCTGTTCATTCCTTGCTGGATTTTCATGCCCTGGGTTTTATACACCTGTTCATTCTTGCTAGAGCATCTTACCCCAGCTCGTATACACCTGTTCATTACCTGCTGGATTTTCTTAGCCCACCTCGAATATCCCTGTTCATTCCTTGCTGGACTTTCTTGGCCCAGCAAGTATACAGCTATTCCTTCCTTGCTGGACTTTCTTGGGCCAGCTCGTATACACCTGTTCATTCCTTGATAGAGTTTCTTGCCCCACCTCATATACACCTCTTCATTCCTTGATGGAGTTTCTTGTCCCAGCTCATATACACCTCTTCATTCCTTACTGGACTTTCTTGACCCGGCTCATATACACCTGTTCATTCCTTGCTGGAGCTTCGTGCCCCAGTTGTATACACCTGTTCATTCCTTGCTGGTGCTTCTTGCCTCAGCTCATATCCAGCAGTTCATTCCTTGCTGGAATTTCTTGCCACAGCTCATATACACCTGTTGATTCCTTGATGGAGTTTCCTGCCCCAGCTCATATACACCTATTCATTCCTTGATGGTTTCTTTCCCCAGCTCGTATAACCTGTTCATTCCTTCCTAGAGCTTTATGCCCCAGCTCGTATACCCCTGTTCATTCCTTGATGGAATTTCTTACACCAGCATGTATGCACCTGTACATTCCTTGCTGGAATTCCCTGCCCCAGCTCGTAAACACCTGTTAATTCCTTGCTGGAGTTTCTTTCCCAGCTTGTATTCACCTGTTCATTCCTTGCTGGAGCTTCTTCCCCCAGCTTGTATACACCTGTTCATGTAGAATAAAAGGATGTGATGGCTGGAGAGTAAAAACTCACTTTTATTACCAATAACATTTGCTGGAGTTTATTTCCCAGCTTGTATAAACCTGTTCATCTTGCTGGAGTTTCTTTCCAAGCTTGTATACACCTGGTAATTCCTTGTTGCAGTTTCTTGCCCCACCTTGTATACACCTGTTCATACCTTGCTGGAATTTCTTGCCCAAGCACATATATACCTGTTTACTCCAAGATGTACTTTCTTACCCAAGCTCGTATACACCTGTTTATGCCTTTGAGGGAATTTCTTCCCCCAGCTTGTATACACCTGTTCATACTTTCCTGGAGTTTCTTGCACCAAGTTGTATACACCTGTTCATTCCTTGCTGGAGTTTCACACCCTGGCTTTTATACACCTGTTCATTCCTTGCTGGACTTTCTTGCCCCAGCTCGAATATCCCTGTTCATTCCTGGATGGACTTTCTTAGCCCAGCTCATATACACTTGTTCATTCCTTGCTGGAGCTTCTTGCCCCAACTTGTATACACCTGTCTCATTCCTTGCTGGAGCTTCTTGCCTCAGCTCATATCCAGCAGTTTATTCCTTGCTGGAGTTTTCTGCCACAGCACATATACACCTATTCATTCCTTGATGGGGTTTCTTGCCCTGGCTCGTATACACCTGCTCATTCCTTGCTAGAGCTTTATGCCCCAGCTCGTATACCCCTGTTCATTCCTTGCTGGAATTTCTTATCCTAGCATGTATACACCTGTACATTCTTTGCTGGAGTTCCCTGCCCCAACTCATATGCACCTGTTCATTCCTTGCTGGAGTTGCTTGTCCCACCTTGTATGCACCTGTTCATTCCTTGCTGGAGTTTCTTGCCCAGCTTGTATACACCTGTTTATTCCTTGCTGGAGTTTCTTTCCAAGCTTGTATGCACCTGTTCATTCCTTGCTGGAGCTTCTTGCCCCACCTTGTACACACCTGCTCATATCTTGCTGGAATTTCTTGCCCCAGCATGTATACACCTGTTTATTCCAAGATGGGAGTTTCTTACCCAAGCTTGTATACACCTGTTTATGCCTTGCTGGAATTTCTTCCTTCTGCTTGTATACACCTGTTCATACTTTGCTGGAGTTTCTTGCCCCAAGTTGTATACACCTGTTTATTCCTTGCTGGTGTTTCATGCCCTTGCTTTTATACACCTGTTCATTCTTGCTGGAGCTTCTTGCCCCAGCTCCTATACACCTGTTCAGTCCTTGCTGGACTTTCTTATCCCTGCTCAAATACTCCTGTGCATTCCATGCTGGCATTGCCTGCCCTGCTTGTATACACATTTATTCTTTGCTGGAGTTTCTTTCCCACCTCATATACACCTATTCATTCCTTGCTGGAGTTTCTTGCCCTGGTTCGTATGCACCAGTTCATTCCTTGCTAGAGTTTCTTGTCACAGCTCATATACACCTATTCATTCCTTGATGGAGGTTCTTGCCCCAGCAAATATACACCTATTCATTCCTTGTTGGAGTTTCTTGCCCTGGCTCATATACACCTGTTCATTCTTTGCTAGAGCTTCTTGCCCTAGCTCGTATATGCCTGTTCATTCCTTCCTGGAATTTTTTACTCCAGCACGTATACACCGGTTTACTCCAAGATGGAGTTTCTTACCCAAGCTCGTATACACCTGTCTATGCCTTTGCTGGAATTTCTTCCCCCAGCTTGTATACACCTGTTCATACTTTGCTGTAGTTTCTTGCCCCAAGTTGTGTACAACTCTTCATTCCTTGCTGGACTTTCTTGGCCCAGCTCATACACACCTGTTCATTCCTTGCTGGAGTTTGTTGCCTTGGTTCCTATGCACCTGTTCATTCCTTGTTGGAGTTACTTGCCCCAGCTCATATACAACTGTTCACTTCTTGATGGCGTTTCTTGCCCCATCTTATATACACCAATTCAGTCCTTGATGGAGTTTCTTGCCCCAGATCATATACACCTGTTCATTCCTTGACTAGAGTTTCTTGCCCCAGCTCATATACACCTATTCATTCCTTGCTGGAGTTTCTTGCCCCAACTTGTAGACACCTGTTCATTCCTTGCTGGAGTTCCTTTCCCAGCTTATATACACATGTTCATTCCCTGATCTAGATTTTTGCCCTAGCTTGTATACATCTCTACATAACTTGCTGAAATTTCTGGCCCGAAGTTGTATACACCTATTCATTCCTTGCTGGAGTTTCATGCCCTGGCTTGTATACACCTGTTCATTCTTGCCAGAGCTTCTTGCCCCAGCTCGTATACCCCTGTTCATTTCTTGCTGGACTTTTTTGGCATAACTCATATACCCCTGTACATTCCATGCTGGGGTTTCTTGCCCATCTCATATACACCTGTTCATTCTTTGCTGGAGTTTCTTGCCCCAGCTCATATACAACTGTTCAATCCTTGCTGAAGCTGCTTTCCCCCAGCTCGTATACACCTGCTAATTCCTTGAGAGAGTTTCTTGTCTTGCTCCAGCTCTTATACACTTGTTCATTCCTTGACTGGAGTTTCTTGCCTTAGCTTACATACACCTATTCATTCCTTGCAGGAGTTTCTTGCCCCAGCTCATATACACCTGTTCATTCCTTGTTAGAGCTTCTTTCCCCACCTCGCATACCCCGGTTCATTCCTTGTTGGAATTTCTTGCCCCAGCATGTATACACCAGTACATTCCTTGCTGGAGTTTCTTTCCAAGCTTGTAGACACCTGTTCATTCCCTGCTGGAGATTCTTGCCCCAGCTTGTATACACCTGTTCATAACTTGCTGGAATTTCTTGCCCAAAGTTGTATAACCCTGTTCATTCCTTGCTGGAGTTTCATGCCCTGGCTTGTATACACCTGTTTATTCTCGCTAGAGCTTCTTGCCCCAGCTTGTATGCACCTGCTCTTTCCTTGCTGGAGTTTCTTGCCCATCTCATATACAACTGTTCAATCCTTGCTGGAATTTGTTGCACCGGTTCGTCTGCACCAGTTCATTCCTTGATGGAGTTTATTGTCCAAGCTCATATACACCTATTCATTCCTTACTGGACTTTCTTGACCTGGCTCATATACACCTATTCATTCCTTACTGGACTTTCTTGACCTGGCTCATATACACCTGTTCATTCCTTGCTGGAGTTTCTTGCCCCAGCTCATAAACCCCTTCTTATTTCTAGATGTAGTATCTTGCCCCAGCTTGTATATACCTGATCATTCCTTGCTGGAGTTTCTTGCCCTGGCTTTTACACACTTGTTCATTCCTTACTGGAGTTTCTTGCCCTGGATTTTATACACCTGTTCATTCCTTGCTGGATTTTTTTGCCCCACCTCATATGCTCGTGTTCATTCTTTGCTGGAGATTCTTGTCCCAGCTCATCTACACCTGTTCATTCCTTGCTGAAGCTTCTTGCCTCAGCTTGTACACACCTGCTTATACCTTGCTGGAATTTCTTGTCCCAGTGCATATACGCCTGTTTAATCCAAGATGGAGTTTCTTAACCCAGCTCGTATGCACCTGTTTATTCCTTGCTGGAATTTCTTGCCCTGGCTTGTATATACCTGTTCATTCTTTGCTGGGGTTTCTTGCCCCAAGTTGTATACCCCTGTCCATTCCTTGCTGGAGCTTTTTGCCCCACCTCGTATGCTCCTGTTCATTCGTTGCTGGAGATTCTTGCCCCAGCTTGTATGCACCTGTTTACACCTGGATGGAATTTATTGCCCCAGCACATATACCCCTCTTTACTCCAAGATGTAGTTTCTTACCCCAGCTTGTATACAACTACTTATTTTTTGTGCTGGCTTGTGTTCATCTGTTCATACTTTGCTGGAGTTTCTTGTCCCAAGTTGCATACACCTGTTCATTCCTTCCTGGAGTTTCATTCCCTGGCTTGTATATACCTGTTCATTTTTGTTGGAACTTCTTCCCCAGCTCATATACACAGTTCATTCCTTGCTGGACATTCATGGCCAGGCTAATATACCACTATTCATTCCTTGCTGGAGTTTTTTGCCCAGCTCATATACTCCTGTTCATTCCTTGCTGGAGTTTGTTGCCCCTGTTCGTATGCATCAGTTCATTCCTTGCTGGAGTTGCTTACCCTGGCTTGTACACACCTGTTCATTCCTTGCTGGGGTTTCTTGCCCCAAGTTGTATACCCCTGTCCATTCCTTGCTGGAGCTTTTTGCCCCACCTCGTATGCTCCTGTTCATTCTTTGCTGGAGATTCTTGCCCCAGCTTGTATGCACCTGTTTACACCTGGATGGAATTTATTGCCCCATCACATATACCCCTCTTTACTCCAAGATGTAGTTTCTTACCCCAGCTTGTATACAACTACTTATTTTTTGTGCTGGCTTGTGTTCATCTGTTCATACTTTGCTGGAGTTTCTTGTCCCAAGTTGCATACACCTGTTCATTCCTTCCTGGAGTTTCATTCCCTGGCTTGTATATACCTGTTCATTTTTGTTGGAACTTCTTCCCCAGCTCATATACACAGTTCATTCCTTGCTGGACATTCATGGCCAGGCTAATATACCACTATTCATTCCTTGCTGGAGTTTGTTGCCCCTGTTCGTATGCACCAGTTCATTCCTTGCTGGCGTTGCTTACCCTGGCTCGTACACACCTGTTCATTCCTTGCTAGAGCTTCTTGTTCCAGCTTGTATACCCCAGGTCATTCCTTGCTGTAATTTCTTCCCCCAGCACATATACACCAGTACATTCCTTGCTGGAGTTCCTTTCCCAGCTTGTATACACCTATTCATTCCCTGCTGGAGATTCTAGACCCAGCTTGTATACACCTTTTCATAACTTGCTGGAATTTCTTGCTCGAAGTTATATACACCTGTTCGTTCCTTGCTGGAGTTTCATACCCTGGCTTGTATACACCTGTTCATTCTTGCTGGAGCTTCTTGCCCCAGCTCATATACACCTGTTCATTCCTTGCTGGCATTTGTTGCACCAGTTTGTATGCACCAGTTCATTCCTTCATTGAGTTTCTTGCACCAGCTCATATACACCTATTCACTCCATGCTGGAGCTTCTTGCCCCAGCTCGTAAACCCCTGTTTATTCCTTGATGTAGTTTCTTGCCCCAGCTTGTATATGAATGATCATTCTTTGCTGGAGATTCTTGCCCCAGCTCATATACACCCGTTTACTCCTTGCTTCAGCTTCTTACCCCAGCTTGTATACGCCTGTTCATACCTTGCTGGAAATTCTTACCCCAGCATGTATACACCTGTTTTCTCCAAGATGAAGTTTCTTACCCCAGCTCATATACACCTGTTTATTCATTGCTGGAATTTCTTGCTCCGGATTGTATACCCTTGTTCATACTTTGCTGGAGTTTCTTACCCCAAGTTGTATATACCAGTGCATTCTTTGTTGAAGTTTCATGCCCTGACTTGCATACACCTGTTCAATCTTGCTGGAGCTTCTTGCACCAGCTCATATACACCTGTTCATTCCTTGCTGCACTTTCTTGACCCAGCTCATATAACCCTGTTCATTCCTTGCTAGAGTTTCTTTCCCTGCTCATATACACATGTTCATTCCTTGCTGGAGTTTATTGCCCCAGTTTGTATGCATCATTTCATTCCTTGCTGGAGTTTCCTGTCACACCTCATATACACCTGTTCATTCCTTGATAGAGTTTCATGCCCCAGCTCATATACACCTTTTCATTCCTTGATGGTGTTTCTTGCCTCAGCATGTATATACCTGTTTATTCCTTGCTGGAGCTTTTTGCCCCACCTCGTATACTCCTCTTCATTCCTTGCTGGAATTTCTTGGCCCAGCAAATCTACACCTGTACATGCCTTGCTAGAGTCTATTGCCCAAGCACATATACACCTGTTCATTCCTTACTGGAGTTTCTTGCCATGGCTTGTATACATCTGCTGATTCCTTACTGGGATATCTTGCCCCAGCTTCTATACACTTGTTCATTCCTTGAAGGAGTTTCTTGCCTTGGCTCATATACACCTGTTCATTCCTTGTTGGAGCTTCGTGTCCGGCTCGTATACACCTGTTCATTCCTGCTGGACTTTCTTGGCCCAGCTCATATACACCCGTTCATTCCTTGATGGAGTTTCGTGCCCCACCTCATATGCACCTCTTCATTCCTTGATGGACTTTCTTAGCTCAACTGATAAAGCCCTGTTCATTACTTGCTGGAGTTTCTTGCCCAGCTCATATACACCTGTTAATACCTTGATGGAGATTCCTGCCCCAGTTCATATACACCTATTCATTACTTGATGGAGTTTCCTTCCCCGGCTCATAAACACCTGTTCATTCCTTGCTAGAGCTTTATGCCAAGCTTGTATACTCCTGTTCATTCCTTGCTGGAATTTCTTACCCCAGCACGTATAACCTTTACATTCCTTGCTGGAGTTCCCTGCCCCAGCTCGTATACACCTGTTCACTCCTTGCTGGAGTTTCTTTCCCAGCTTGTATACCCCTGTTCATTCCTTGCTGGAGCTTCTTGCCCCAGCTTGTATATGCCTGTTCATACCTTGCTGGACTTTTTTGGCCCAACTCATATACCCCTGTTCATTCCATGCTGGGGTTTCTTGCCCATCTCATATACACCTGTTCATTCCTTGCTGGAGTTTCATGCCCTGGGTTTTATACACCTGTTCATTCCTTGCTGGAGTTCCTTTCACAGCTTGTATACCCCTGTTCATTCCCTGCTGTAGATTCTTGCCCTAGTTTGTATACACCTGTACATAACTTACTGGAATTCCTTGCTTGAAATTGTATACACCTGTTCATTCCTTGCTGGCGTTTCATGCCCTGGCTTGTATACACCTGTTCATTCCTTGCTGGAGTTTCTTGGCCCAACTCATGTACCTCTGTTCACTTCTTGATGGAGTTTCTTGCTCCAGATCGTATACACCTGTTCAATCCTTGCTGGAGCTGCTTTCCCCAGCTAGTATACACCTGCTAATTCCTTGATGGAGATTCTTGCCCGAGCTCTTATACATCTGTTCATTCCTTGACTGGAGTTTCTTGCCCAGCTCATATACACCTATTCATTCCTTGCTGGAGTTTCTTCCCCAAGCTCATATACACCTGTTCATTCCTTGCTAGAGCTTCTTGCCCCACCTCGTATACCCTAATTCATTCCTTTCTGGAATTTCTTGCCCCAGCATGGATACACCAGTATATTCCTTGATGGAGTTTCTTTCCCAGCTGGTAGATGCCTGTTCACTACTTTCTGGAGTTCCTTTCCCAGCTTGTATACACCTGTTCATTCCCTGCTGGAGATTCTTGCCCCAGCTAGTATACACCTGCTAATTCCTTGATGGAGTTTCTTGCCCTAGCTCTTATACACCTGTTCATTCCTTGACTGGAGTTTCTTGCCCAGCTCATATACACCTATTCATTCCTTGCTGGAATTTCTTCCCCAAGCTCGTATACACCTGTTCATTCCTTGCTAGAGCTTCTTGCCCCACCTCGTATACCCTGGTTCATTCCTTGCTGGAATTTCTTGCCCCAGCATGGATACACCAGTACATTCCTTGCTGGAGTTTCTTTCCCAGCTGGTAGATGCCTGTTCATTCCTTTCTGGAGTTCCTTTCCCAGCTTGTATACACCTGTTCATTCCCTGCTGGAGATTCTTGCCCCAGCTTGTATATAATCTGTTCATAACTTGCTGACATTTCTTGCCCAAGGTTGTATAAACCTGTTCATTCCTTGCTGGAGTTTCACACCCTGGCTTGTATACACCTGTTCATTCTTGCTGGAGCTTCTTGTCCCAGCTCATATACACCTGTTCATTCCTTGCTGGATTTTGTTGCACCGGTTCATATGCAACAGTTCATTCCCTGATGGAGTTTCCTGTCCCAGCTCGTAGACACCTATTCATTCCTTGATGGAGTTTCTTGCCTTGGCTCATATACACCTGTTCATTCCTTGCTGGAGTTTCTTACCTCAGCTCGTATGCACCTGTTTATTCCTTGCTGGAATTTCTTGCCCTGGCTTGTATATACCTGTTCATACTTTGCTGTAGTTTCTTGCCCCAAGTTGTATACCCCTGTTCATTCCTTGCTGGAGTTTCTTGCCCCAGCTTATATAAACCTGTTCATTCCTTGCTGGAGCTTGTTGCCCCAGCTTGTATATACATGCTTACACCTGGATGGAATTTCTTGCCCCAGCACATATACACCTCTTTACTCCAAGATGGAGTTTCTTATCCCAGCTTGTATACAACTGCTTATTCCTTGCTGGCATTTCTTGTGCTGGCTTATATTCATCTGTTCATACTTTGCTGGAGTTTCTTGTCCTAAATTGCATACACCTGTTCATTCCTTCCTGGAGTTTCTTTCCTTGGCTTGTATACAACTGTTCCTTTTTGCTGGAACTTTTTGCCCAGCTCATATACACCTGTTCATTCCTTGCTGGACATTCATGGCCAGGCTAATATACCTCTATTCATTCCTTGCTGGAGTTTCTTGCCCAGCACATATACTCCTGTTTATTCCTTGCTGGAGTTTGCTGCCCCTGTTCATATGCACCAGTTCATTCCTTGCTGGAGTTTCTTGCCGCAGCTCATATACACCTGTTAATTTCTTGATGGAGTTTCTTGCCTCAGCTTATATGCACCTATTCATTCCTTGCTGGAGCTTCTTGCCCCAGCTTGTATACACCTGTTCATACCTTGCTGAAATTTCTTGCCCCAGCACGTATACACCTGTTTACTCCAAGGTGGATTTTTTTACTCAAGCTCATATACACCTGTTTATGCCTTTGCTGGAATTTCTTCCCCAGCTTGTATACACCCGTTCATACTTTGCTGGAGTTTCTTGCCCCAAGTTGTATACACCTGTTCATTCCTTGCTGGAGTTTCATGCCCTGGTTTTTATACACCTGTTCATTTTTGCTGGAGCTTCTTACCCCAGCTTGTATACACCTGCTCATTCCTTGCTAGAGTTTCTTGCCCAGCTCATATACACCTGTTCATTCCTTGCTGAAGTTTCTTGCTGCAGCTGATATACACCTGTTGACTCCTTGATGGAGTTTTCTGCCCCAGCTCATTTACACCTATTCATTCCTTGATGGAGTTTCTTGCCCGGGCTCGTATACACCAGTTCATTCCTTGCTAGAGCTTTATGCCCAGGTACATATACCCATGTTCATTCCTTGCTGGAATTTCTTACACTAGCACATATACACCTGTACATTACTTGGAGTTCCCTGCCCCAGCTTGTATACACCTGTTCATTCCTTGCTGGAGTTTCTTTCCCAGCTTGTATACACCTGTTCATTCCTTGCTGGAGTTTCTTTCCAAGCTTGTATACACCTGTTCATTCCTTGGTGGAGTTTCTTGCCCCACCTTGTATACACCAGTTCATACCTTGCTGGAATTTATTGCCCCAGCACGTATACAACAGTTTACTCCAAGATGGAGATTCTTACCCAAGCTTGTAAACACCTGTTTATGCCTTGCTGGAATTTGTTCCTCCTGCTTGTATACACCTGTCCATATTTTGCTGGAGTTTCTTGCCCCAAGTTATATACACCTGTTCATTCCTTGTTGGAGATTCATGCCCTGGCTTTAATACACCTGTTCATTCTTGCTGGAGTTTCTTGCCGCAGCTCATATACACCTGTTCATTCTTTGTTAGAGCACCTTGCCCTAGCTGATATATGCCTGTTTATTCCTTCTTGGAATTTCTTGCCCCAGCATGTATACACCTGTTTTCTCAAAAATGTAGTTTCTTACCCCATCTCATATACACCTGTTTATACATTGCTGGAATTTCGTGCCCCGGCTTGTATACACTTGTTCATACTTTGCTGTAGTTTCATGCCCTGGCTTGCATACACCTGTTCATTCTCATTGGAGCTTCTTGCCCCAGCTCATATACACTTGTTCATTCCTTGCTGGAGTTTTTTTCCCGGTTCATATGCACCTGTTCATTCTTTGCTGGAGTTTCTTGTCCCAGCTCATATACACCTGTTCATTCCTTGCTGGAGCTGCATTCCCCAGCTCAAATACACCTGCTAATTCCTTGATGAATTTTTTTGACCCCGCTCTTATAAACCTGTTCATTCCTTGACTGGAGTTTCTTGACCGAGCTCATATACACCTATTCATTCATTGCTGGTTTTTCTTGCCGCAGCTCATATACACCTGTTCATGCTTTGCTGGAGTTTCTTTCCCAGCTTGTATTCACCTGTTCATGCCCTGCTGGAGATTCTTGCCCCAGCTTGTATACACCTGTGCATAACTTGCTGGAATTTCTTGCCCGAAGTTGTATACACCTGTTCATTCTTGCTGGAGCTTCTTGCCCAGGCTCGTATACACCTGTTCATTCCTTGCTGGATGTTCTTGTCCCAGCTCGTATACACCTGTTCATTCCTTTCTGGAATTTGTTGCACCAGTTCGTATGCACCAATTCATTCCTTGATGGAGTTTCCTGTCCCAGCTCATATACACCTATTCATTCCTTGGTGGAATTTCTTGCCTCAGCTCATTTACACCTGTTCATTCCTTGCTGGAGTTTCTTGCCCAAGCTCATAAACTCCTTCTTATTCCTTGATGGAGTTTCTTGCCCTGGCTTGTATACACCTGTTCATTCCTTGCTGGATTTTCTTGCCCCACCTCGTATGCTCCTGTTCATTCTTTGCTGGAGATTCTTGCTCGAGCTCATATTTACCTGTTCTTTCCTTGCCCCAGCTTGTATACGCCTGCTTATACCTTGCTGGAATGTCTTGTCCCAGCATGTATTCACCTGCTTACTCAAAGATGGAGTTCTTATTCCTTGATGGAGTTTCTTGCCCTGGCTTGTATACACCTGTTCATTCCTTGCTGGATTTTCTTGCCCCACCTCGTATGCTCCTGTTCATTCTTTGCTGGAGATTCTTGCTCGAGCTCATATTTACCTGTTCTTTCCTTGCCCCAGCTTGTATACGCCTGCTTATACCTTGCTGGAATGTCTTGTCCCAGCATGTATTCACCTGCTTACTCAAAGATGGAGTTTCTTACCCCAGCTCATATACACGTTTATTCCTTGCTAGAATTTCTTGCCTTGGCTTGTATATACCTGTTCATACTTTGCTGGAGTTTCTTGCCCCAAGTTGCATACCCCTGTTCATTCCTTGCTGGAATTTCTTGCCCCAGCTTATATAAACCTGTTCATTCCTTGCTGGAGCTTCTCGTCCCACCTCATATGTTCCTGTTCATTCTTGCTGGAGATTCTTGCCCCAGCTCATATACACCTGTTCATTCCTTGCCGGAGCTTCTTGCCCCAGCTTGTATACACCTGTTTACACCTTGATGGAATTGCTTGCCCCAGTACATATACACCTCTTTACTTCATGGAGTTTTTTACCCCAGCTTGTATACAACTGCTTATTCCTTGCTGGCATTTCTTGTGCTGGCTTGTATTCATCTGTTCATACTTTGCTGGAGTTTCTGTCCCAAGTAGCATACACCTGTTCATTCCTTCCTGGAGTTCATTCCCTGGCTTGTATACACCTGTTCATTTTTGCTGAAACTTCTTGCCCCAGCTCGTATACACCTGTTCATTCCTTGCTGGACATTCATAGCCAGGCTAATATACCCCTATTCATTCCTTGCTGGAGTTTATTACCCAGCTCATATACACCTGTTCATTCCTTGCTGGAGTTTGTTGCCCTGGTTCATATGCACCAGTTCATTCCTTGCTGGAGTTTCTTGCCGCAGCTCATATACATCTGTTCATTCCTTGATATTGTTTCTTGCCCCAGCTCATATACACCTATTCATTCCTTGCTGGAATTTCTTGTCCCAGCACATATACACCAGTGTATTCCTTGCTGCAATTTCTTTCCCAGCTTGTAGACACCTGTTCATTCCTTGCTGGAGTTCCTTTCCCAGCTTGTATACACCTATTCATTCCCTGCTGGAGATTCTTGCCCCAGCTTGTATACACCTGTTCATTCCTTGCTGGAATGTCATGCCCTGGCTTGTACACACCGGTTCATGCTTGCTGGACCTTGCCCCAGCTTGTACACAACTGTTCATTCCTTGCTGGACTTTCTTGGCCCAGCTCATATACCCCTGTTCATTCCATGCTGGAGTTTCTTGTCCATCTCATATATACAGGTTTATTCCTTCCTGGAGTTTGTTGCACCAGTTCGTATGCACCAATTCATTCCTTGGAGTTTCTTGCCCCAGCTCATATACACCTATTCATTCCTTGATGGAGTTTCTTGCCTCAGTTTGTATACACCTGTTCATTCCTTGCTGGAGCTTCTTGCCGCAGCTCATAAACCCCTGTTTATTCCTTGATGGAGTTTCTTGCCCCAGCTTGTATACACCTGTTCATTCCTTGCTGGAGATTTTTGCTCCACCTCATATGCACCTGTTCATTCTTTGCTGGAGATTCTTGCCCCAGCACGTATACACCTGTTTTCTAAAAAATGGAGTTTCGTACCCCAGCTCATATACACCTATTTATTCATTGCTGGAATTTCTTGCACCAGCTTGTATACACTTGTTCATACTTTGCTGAAGTTTCTTACCCCAAGTTGTATACACCTGTTCATTCCTTGCTGGAGGTTCGTGCCCTGACTTGTATACACTGTTGCTGAAGCTTCTTGCCCCAGCTCATATACACCTATTCATTCTTTGCTGGACTTTCTTGTTCCAGCTCGTATACGTCTGTTCATTCCTTGATGGAGTTTCTTGCCTCGACTCATATACACCTGTTCATTCCTTGCTGGAGTTTCTTTCCCCAGCTTGTAAACCCCTTCTTATTCCTTAATGGAGTTTCTTGCCCCAGCTTGTATACACCTGATCATTCCTTACTGGAGGTTCTTGCCCCAACTTGTATACCCTTGTTCGTTCTTGCCTCAGCTTGTATACACCTGCTTATACCTTGCTGGAATTTCTTGTCCCAGCACGTATTCACCTGTTTACTCCAAGATGGAGTTTCTTACCCCAGCTCATATACACATGTTTATTCCTTGCTGGAATTTCTTGCCCTGGCTTGTATACACCTGTTCATGCTTTGCTGGAGTTTCTTGTCCCAAGTTGTATACCCCTGTTCATTCCTTGCTGGGGTTTCTTGCCCCAGCTTATATAAACCTGTTCATTCCTTGCTGGAGCTTCTTGTGCCACCTTGTGTGCTCCTGTTCATTCTTTGCTGGAGATTCTTGCCCCAGCTCATTTACACCTGTTCATTCCTTGCTGGAGCTTCTTGTCCCAGCATGTATAGAACTGCTTACACCTTGTTGGAATTGCTTGCCCCAGCACGTATTCACCTCTTTACTTCAAGATGGATTTTTCCCCCAACTTGTATACAACTGCTTATTCCTTGCTGGCATTTCTTGCACTGGCTTGTATTCATCTGTTCATAATTTGCTGGAGATTCTGTCCCAAGTTGCATACAACTGTTCATTCCTTCCTGGAATTCATTCCCTGGCTTGTATACACCTGGACATTCATGGCTCGGCTAATATACCCCTATTCATTCCTTGATGGAGTTTCTTGCCCAGCTCATATTCACCTGTTCATTCCTTGCTGGAATTTGTTGCAGCAGCTCATATACATCTGTTCATTCCTTGATGGAGTTTCTTACCTCGGCTCATATGCACGTTGTATACACATGCTCATTACTTCCTGGACTTTCTTGCCCAGCTCATATACACCTGTTCATTCCTTGCTGGAAATTCTTGCCCCAGCTCATATACACCTGTTCCTTCCTTGCTGGACATTCATGGCTCGGCTAATATACCCCTATCCATTCCTTGCTGGAGTTTCTTGCCCAGCTCATATTCACCTGTTCATTCCTTGCTGGAATTTGTTGCCGCAGCTCATATATATCTGTTCATTCCTTGATGGAGTTTATTGCCCGGGCTCATTTACAGCTATTCATTCCTTGCTGGAGTTTCTTGCCCCGGCTCGTATACACCTGTTCATTCCTTGCTAGAGCTTCTTGCCCCAGCTCATATACCCCCATTCATTCCTTGCTAGAATTTCTTGCTCCAGCACATATACACCAGTACATTCCTTGCTGCAGTTTCTTTCCCAGCTTGTAGACACCAGTTCATTTTTTGCTGGAGTTCCTTTCCCAGCTTGTTTATGCCTATTCATTCCCTGCTGGAGATTATTGCCCCAGCTTGTGTACACCTGTTCATAACTTGCTGGAATTTTTTGCCCGAAATTGTATACACCTGTTCATTCCTTGCTGGAGTTTTATGCCCTTACTTGTACACACCGGTTCATGCTTGCTGGACCACCTTGCCCCAGCTCGTATAAACCTGTTCATTCCTTGCTGGACTTTCATGGCCTAGCTCATATACCCCTGTTTATTCCATGTAGGAATTTCTTGTCCATCTCATATACACCTGTTTATTCCTTCCTGGAGCTTGTTGCATCGGTTCATATGCACCAATTCATTCCTTGCTGGAGATTCTTGCCCCAGCTTGTATACACCTGTTCATTCCTTGCTGGTGATTTTTGCTGCACCTTGTATGCACATGTTCATTCTTTGCTGGAGTTTCTTGCCCCAGCTCATATACACCTATTCATTCCTTGATGGAGTTTCTTGCCTCGGCTCATATGCACCTGTTCATTCCTTGCTGGAGCTTCTTGCCCCACCTCATATACACCTGTTCATTCCTTGCTGGCTTTCTTGCCCCGCCTTGTATACACATGCTCATTCCTTGGTGGAGTTTCTTGCCCAGCTCATATACACCTGTTCATTCCTTGCTGGAGTTTCTTTCCCCGGTTTGTATGCACCTATTAATTCATTGATGGTGTTTCTTCCCCAGGTCGTATACACCTGTTCATTCCTTGCTAGAGATTCTTGCCCCAGCTCATATACACCTCTCAATTCCTTGCTGGAGCTTCTTGCACCAGCTTGTATACACATGTTCATACCTTGCTGGAATTTCTTGCCCCAGCATGAATACACTTGTTTACTACAAGATGGAGTTTCTTACCCCAGCTCGTATACACCTGTTAATTCCTTGCTGGAATTTCTTCCCCTGGCTTGTATACACCTGTTCATACTTTGCAGGGGTTTCTTGCATAAGTTGTATACACCTGTTCATTCCTTCTTGGAGCTTCATGCACTGGCTTGCATACACCTGTTCATTCTTGCTGGAGCTGCTTGCCCCAGCTCGTATTCACCTGTTCATTCCTTGCTGGACTTTTTGTCCAACTCATATACCTTGTTCCTTTCTTGCTGGAGTTTCATTCCCAGCTCATATACACCTGTTCATTCCTTCCTAAGTTTGTTTCCCTGGTTCATATGCACCAGTTCATTCCTTGCTGAAGTTTCTTGCTGCAGCTCATATACACCTATTCATTCCTTGATGGAGTTTCTTGTCCTGGCTAGGATACACCCGTTAATTCCTTGCTAGAGCTTCTTGAAACCAGCTGGTATACCCTTGTTCATTCTTTGGTTGAATTTCTTGCCCCAGCACATATACACCTGTACAGTCTTTGTTGGAATTCCTGCCCCAGCTTGTATACGCCTGTTCATTCCTTGCTGGAGTTGCTTTCCCAGCTTGTATACACCTGTTCATTACTTGCTGGAGTTTCTATCCCAGCTTGTATACACCTGTTCATTCCTTGCTGGAGCTTCTTGCCCCAGGTTGTATACACCTGTTCATACCTTGCTGGAATTTCTTGCCCCAGCATGTATACACCAGTTTACTCCAAGATAGAGTTTCTTACCCAAGCACGTATACACCTGTTTATGCCTTGCTGGAATTTCTTCCCCCTGCTTGTATACACCTGTTCATACTTTCCTGGAGTTTCTTTCCCCAAGTTGTGTACACCTGTTCATTCCTTGCTGGAGTTTCATGCCCTGGCTTTTATACACCTGTTCATTCTTGCTGAAGCTTCTTGCCCCAGCTCGTATATACCTGTTCATTCCTTGCTGGACTTTCTTGGCCCAGCTTGAATACCCCTGTTTATTCCTTGCTGGGGGCTGCTTGCCCAGCTCATATACACCCGTTCATTCCTAGCTAGAGTCTTTTGGACCAGTTCGTATGCACCAGTTCATTCCTTGCTCGAGTTTCTTGCCACAGCTCATCTACACCTGTTCATTCCTTGATGGAGATTTTTGCCCCAGCTCATATACAGCTATTCATTCCTTGGAGGAATTTCTTGCCCCACCTTATATACAACTGTTCATTCCTTGTTGGACCCTCTTGCCCCAGCTCATATAACCCTGTGCATTCCTTGTTGGAATTTCTTGCCCCAGCACGTATACACCTGTTCATTCCTTCCTGGAGCTTCGTGCCTGACTCATATATACCTGTTCATTCCTTGTTGGACTTTCTTGGCCCAGCTAGAATACCCCTGTTCAATCCTTGCTGGAGTTGCTTGCCCAGCTCATATACACCTGTTCATTCCTTGCTGGAGTCTTTTGGCCCAGTTCGTATGCACCAGTTCATTCCTTGCTTGAGTTTCTTGCCGCAGCTCATATACACCTGTTCATTCCTTGATGGAGTGTTTTGCCCCAGCTCATATACACCTATTCATTCCTTGATGGAGTTTTTTGCCCCGGCTCGTATACACCTGTTCATTCCTTGTTGGTCCTTCCTGCCCCAGCTCGTAATATCCCTGCGCATTCCTTGTTGGAATTTCTTGCCCCAGCATGTATACACCTGTACATTCTTTGCTGGAGTTTCTTCCCCAGCTCGTATGCACCTGTTCATTCCTTGCTGGAGTTGCTTGTCGCACTTGGATACACCTGTTCATTCCTTGCTGGAGTTTCTTGCCACAGCTTGTATACACCTGTTCAGTCCTTGATAAAATTTCTTGCCCCAACAGGTATATACTTGTTCATTCCTTGATGGAGTTTCTTGCCATGGCTTGTATGCATCTGTTCATTCCTTGCTGCAAATTCTTGCCCCAGCTTGTATACACCTGTTCATACCTTGAAGGAGTTTCTTTTCCTGGCTCATATTCACCTGTTCATTCCTTGCTAGAGCTTTGTGCCTGGCTCGTATACACCTGTCCATTCCTTGCTGGACTTTCTTGGCCCAGCTTGAATACCCCTGTTCATTCCTTGCTGGAGTTGCTTGCCCAGCTCATATACACCTGTTCATTTCTTGCTGGAGTCTGTTGCCCCAGTTCGTATGCATCAGTTCATTCCTTGCTGGACTTTCTTGCTGCAGCTCATAAACACCTATTCATTCCTTGAAGGAGTTTCTTGCCCCGGCTTGTATACACCTGTTCATTCCTTGCTGGATCTTCTTGCCCCAGCTCGTATACCCCCGCGCATTCCTTGTTGGAATTTCTTGCCACAGCATGTATACACCTGTACATTCCTTGCTGTGGTTTCTTACCCCAGCTCGTATACACCTGTTCATTCCTTGCTGGAGCTGCTTTCCCCAGCTCATATACACCTGCTAATTCCTTGATGGAGTTTCTTGCCCTGGCTCATATACACCTGTTCATTCCTTGATTGGAATTTCTTGCCCCAGCTTGTAAACCCCGGTTTCTTCCTTGATGGAGTTTCTCTCCCAAGCTTGTATATGCCTGTTCATTCCTTGCTGTAGTTTCTTGCACTGGCTTGTATACCCCTGTTCATTCCTTGCTGGAGATTCTTGCCCCAGCTTGTATACACCTGTTCATTCCTTGCTGGAGATTTTTGTCCCACCTTGTATGCACCTGTTCATTCTTTGCTGGAGATTCTTGCCCCAGCTCATACACACCTCTTCATTCCTTGCTGGAGCTTCTTGCACCAGATTGTATACACGTGCTCATGCCTTGCTGGAATTCCTTGCCCCAGCACATATACACCTGTTTATTCAAAGATGGAGTTTCTTACCCCAGCTCATATACACCTGTCAATTCCGTGCTGGAATGTCTTCCACTGGCTTTATACACCTGATCATACTTTGCTGGAGTTTGTTGCCCAAGTTGTACGCACCTGTTCATTCCTTGAAGTTTCATGCCGTGGCTTGCATACACCTGTTCATTCTTGCTGGAGCTTCTTGCCCCAGCTCATATTCACTTGTTCTTTCCTTGCTGAACTTTCTTCGCCCAACTCATATACCCTGTTCATTTCTTGTTGGAGCTTCATGCTCAGCACATATACACCTGTTCATTCCTTCCTGAGATTATTGCCCTGGTTCTTATGCACCAGTTCATTTCTTGCTGAAGTTTCTTGCCACAGCTCATATACACCTATTCATTCCTTGAAGGAGTTTCTTGCCCGGCTTGTATACACCTGTTCATCCCTTGTTAGAGCTTCTTGAAACCAGCTCATATACCCCTGTACATTCCTTGCTGGAATTCCATGCACCAGCTCGTATACACCTATTCATACTTTGCTGGACTTTCTTGCCCCAAGTTGTATACACCTGTTCATTCCTTGCTGGACTTTTTTGGCCCAGTTTGAATACCCTTGTTCATTCCTTGCTGGAGTTGCTTGTCCAGCTCATATACACCTGTTCATTCCTTGCTGGAGTCTGTTGGACCAGTTCGTATGCACCAGTTTATTCTTTGCTCAAGTTTCTTGCCACAGCTAATATACACCTGTTCATTCCTTGATGGAATTCCCTGCCCCAGCTCATATACACCTGTTCATTCCTTGCTGGAGTTGCTTACCCCGGCTTGTATACACCTGTTCATTCCTTGCTGGAGCTTTTTGCCCAGGTTGTATACACCTGTTCATACCTTCCTGAAATTTCTTGCCACTGCATGCATACACCTCTTTACTCCAAGATGGAGTCTCTTACCCAAGCTCGTATACACCTGTTTATGCTTTGCTGGAATTTCTTCCCCCTGCTTGTATACACCTGTTCATTCCTTGCTGGAGTTTCTTGCCCTGGCTTTTATACACCTGTTCATTCTTGCTGGAGCTTCTTGCAGCAGCTCATATACACCCATTCATTCCTTGCTGGACTTTCACGTCAAAGCTTGAATACCCCTGTTCATTCCTTCCTTGGGTTGCTTGCCCAGCTCATATACACCTGTGCATTCCTTGCTGGAGTCTGTTGGCCCAGTTCATATGCAACAGTTCATTCTTTGCTTGAGTTTCTTGCTGCTGCTCATGTACACCTGTTCATTTCTTGATGGAGTTTTTGCCCCTGCTCATATACACCTATTCATTTCTTGATGGAGTTTCTTGCCCTGGCTCGTATACACCTGTTCGTTCCTTGTTGGACCTTTCTGCCCCGGCTCATATACCCCTGCGCATTCCTTATTAGAATTTCTTGCCCCAGCACATATATACCTGTACATTCCTTGCTGTAGTTTCTTGCCCCAGCTCGTATACACATGTTCATTCCTTGCTGGAGTTGCTTGCCCCAGCTTGTATACACCTGTTGATTCTTTGCTGGAGTTTCTTGCCCCGGCATGTATACACTTGTTCATTCCTTGCTGGGGTTTCTTGCCCCAGCTCATATACACCTGTTCATTTCTTGCTGGAATTTCTTGCCCAAGCTCGTATACATCTTCGTTCCTTGCTGGAGTTTCTTGCCCCAGCTTGTATACACCTTTTCAGTCCTTGATAAAGTTTCTTGCCCCAGCAGGTATATACTTGTTCATTCCTTGTTGGAGTTTCTTGTCATGGCTTGTATGCATCTATTCATTCCTTGCTGGAATTTCTTACCCCAGCTCGTATACACCTGTTCATTCCTTGCTGGACTTTCTTGGCTTAGCTTGAATACCCCTGTTCATTCCTTGCTGGAGTTTCTTGCCAGAGCTCATATACACCTGTTCATTCCTTGATGGAGATTCTTGCCCCAGCTCATATACACCTGGTCATTCCTTGGTGGATGCTCCTGCCCCAGCTCATATACCCTTGTGCATTCCTTGTTGGACTTTCTTGCCCCAGCACGTATACACCTGTCATTCCTTGCTGTAGTTTCTTGCCCCAACTTGTATACACCTGTTCGTTGCTTGCCCCACTTGTATACACTTGTTCATTCCTTGCTGGGGTTTCTTACTCAGCTTGTATACACCTGTTCATTCCTTGCTGGATTTTCTTGCCCCGGCATGTAGACACCTGTTCATTTCTTGCCCCAGCTCGTATACCTCTTCGTTCCTTGCTGGAGTTTCTTGCCCCAGCTTGTATACACCAATTCAGTCCTTGATAAAGTTTCTTGCCCCAGCAGGTATATACTTGTTCATTCCTTGCTGGAGTTTCTTGACATGGCTTGTATGCATCTATTCATTCCTTGATGGAATTTCATTGCACCAGCTTGTATACACCTGTTCATTCCTTGCAAGAGTTTCTTGCCCTGGCACATATTCACCTGTTCATTCCTTGCTAGAGCTTCATGCCTGGCTCGTATATACCTGTTAATTCCTTGCTGGACTTTTTTGGCCCAACTTGAATACCCCTGTTCATTCCTTGCTGGAGTTGCTTGCCCAGCTCATATATACTTGTTCATTCCTTGCTGGAATCTGTTGCCTCAGTTTGTATGCACCAGTTCATTCCTTGCTGGAGTTTCTTGCCGCAGCTCATATACACCTGTTCATTCCTTGGTGAGTTTTTTCCCCCAGCTCATATACACCTATTCATTCCTTGAAGGAGTTTCTTGGTCTGGCTTGAATACACATGTTCAATCCTTGCTGGACCTTCTTGCCCCAGCTCATATACCCCTGCACATTCCTTGTTGGAATTTCTTGCCCCAGCTCGTATAGACCTATACATTGCTTGCTGTAGTTTCTTGCCCTGGCTCCTGTACACCTGTTCATTCCTTGCTGGAGTTGCTGGCCCCACTTGTATACACCTGTTCATTCCTTGCTGGAGTTTCTTTCCCAGCTTGAATACACCTGTTCATTCCTTGCTAGAGTTTCTTCCCCAGCTCGTAAACACCTGTTCAGCCCTTTCTGGAGTTTCTTGCCCCAGCTTGTATACCCCTTCTTTCCTTGCTGGAGTTTCTTGCCCCTGCTTGTATGCACCTGTTCAGTCCTTAATAAAGTTTATTGCCCCAGCAGATATATACTTGTTCATTCCTTGCTGGACTTTCTTGCCATGGCTTGTATACATCTGTTCATTCCTTGCTCTAGCTTGTATGCACCTGTTCATTCCTTGCTGGAGCTTCGTGTCTGGCTCATATATACCTGTTTATTCCTTGCTGGACTTTCTTGGCCCAGCTCGTATACATCTGTTCATTCATTGATGGAGTTTCTTGCCCCAGTTCATATACACCTCTTCATTCCTTGCTGGAGTTTATTCCCCAGCTCATAAACACCTTTTCATTCCTTCAAAGAAAACTGCAGACTTGTCTCACACTTTGTGTAACTTTGGTAAAATAAAAAAAAGAAAAAGAAAACCACAAGTGATGATGGAGCTCTGTATCACACAAAATGAACCTTAATCCACTGGTTTAGAGCTTTAAGCCCAATAATTAGGCCTTTATCAGAGCAGTGTTAAAAAACTGTCTCATTTTTATACCATCATCAATACACATCACACCAGTCAAATCTCATTTTACTTAATGCAAAAACTGTTTAAAATATGTTTACATAAAAATGCATTTTAAATAAAGCATACATTTCTAACAAACATATGAACTATTTACATTTGTTATAATAAGCTTTTCTTTTCAACACAGCTTTATAGTTGACACCATTGTTAAGCCCTTGTGCCCTGCATGCATCTAATAAAACCTGCCTTTTAAACTCTCTAAAATCTAATTCCCCATCTCTGTCTCCATTAAAGTCCAATGGAACATGATCTATAACTGTAAAAAGAAACTTAACACTGTTATTGCTACTCACACAGTTTAAAGTGTGCTTGTAAAGAGAATTCCCCGGGATTCATGAAGCTTGGCGCAAGGCCGGCATTAGGCTTGCGCCGACCGTGCGGCGTGAAGATGGCGCAGTAGTGCCAAATGCATATTAATGATGGCGTGCTGCCACCACAGCCACGTGCATAGGAAAGGAGTGCGAGTGCATAAGGCATGTTGAAGTGCCGCACGGAGGCGTGGAAATGTCAGCTGTCGACGTGCAACCTAAAATGCTTGCATATAACAATTTGCAAGCAATAGTAATCACAAATGTCAGTAACCGTGGATACTGAAATGTATGCAAAGCATGCAAGACAGTTCCTGCAAACACAAAATGAAGAAGCAATCACAAATGCATGGTAGGGAATAAGTCCGTATCCCGCGAACAAATGACATTGAAAACTGTGTGCCGGTAGTCCAACGCAGTGTAGATAGTTATACCAAGTGGAAGTGAAACGCATCATATGTTAGCGCACCGCCAATAGGTACATCCAGCCCAATGGTCAGGATGACCAGCTGACCCATATTGTGAGGGAGGGTACGCAGCTGGGAAGATGTGTCCATAACAAAAAACATGATAAATATACATATCTAGTGACTGTATGACCAAATTATATCCTACAACGCATGTAATACTCAAATATAATAGGTATGTCCGTATTTCATATACCAAATGTGACAGGAAATAGAATAAGCATGTAAACAAAACAGAAGGAGCATATAAACTGCTACAATAATAAGGCAACATGTAGGCTGAAAGGAACAGTATTATCCATACCATTGACTGTGGGTACGTGTTGTCCAGTACATTCGGATATGTGTCCGGAATATATCCCATCCTGGACATAGGAAAAGGTGGCATCCTACCAACTATTAGAACAGTCGGCCAAAATCCGCACATCAGCGGTCCAAGCCGAACTTGTCAGGATGTGTCACAGTTGAACGGGTATTACACGGGTATACCAACCATGTCATGAAAGTTAAGTATGGGCATGTACCTATGTGCATGAAGTATAGCATGTGGAAAGTCAAACATGCCAGGGTAGTCCACACAACCATACAGGTACCTGACATATGTAGGGTATGCAATGTGTTACCTTGACCGTACCATGGGCCATCAACCAAAGCAGTGATGGATGGTGCGTCAGGAATATGTGTGTGGGGGAGGATGGGTAATAGTATAATCCTCCAAGGCAACACTGTGTCATATGCAGAATAGGTGAACCGGATGTGTATGATGGAAGTGAAGCAGAAAGAAACACAAAAACATGTATACACATCTGCAATACAACCAGACAGGCCATACTGTAGAACATAATCCCACAAACATATGAATATTAAAATGTGCGATACAAATGTATAGACATGTCACCGGCACATACCCACAGATTGGTCCTGATGGAACTCGCCATATCAAATGCAACACACCTGGATGCATAATGGACTACCCAGCATCCCCTCCAGCACACAACCCACTCCCATACCTGAAAGTCCACCAAATCCAGCCATACTTGGCCTACTGGTTTGGTGCAGCCACATCTACACATAGTGACCACTACACATATGTAGTAGGTAGTGTCACCCTGGACAGTTTCAGGATTACAAACTATGTATCCCTTGCATGTAAAACCCCCAGCATATTTTCATAACGCCAGAAGAATGGTCGGTATTTGTCTTGTTTTGGTCTTGTTCAATTTTTGGGATATCCCTCATGGGATAAGTAACCTGTGTAAACATTAGAATGGGTATGAAGACACGAAGTCCAGTCCTGTAGATATCTGGACACAAGTTGGAATGTGCAGTAGTGGTGCACAAGACTGTCCAGCCCTAGATGGTCATGCAGAACTTACTACCCAGGATCAAACACCTGCCCATGAAGCACGTGTCCCGACACGAATAAGCAAGAGAATATATTGCACACATTCACACAGTGGCACATGGTATAAGGGTGATGAAGGCACTGACATAAACAGGATACCCCCTGATCCACTGTGTGAGGGACAATTAATGTGTGTGTAGGTGTGACCTGACCAACAATGATACAATGCCAAATGTCCTGTGATTGTAGGAAATAACTATGTACCACACTGCATGTAACAGTTGCCTAAAGCGGTCACGTCAGGATAGAATAAATGTAATTCGTAGAAGAAACAGGCAAACAACAAAAGTGCCAAAGGTATAAGGCTCACAGCTAGGAAACAAATGAATGTTCTAAACCTGCACTGACCATGGCTATGTGTTGGTCCAAACAATCTGGTGTCAACAGTAGGGTTACCATCTGTCCTGCTTTGCGAGGGACAGTCCCTCTTTGGACAGTTGTGTCCTGACAAAATACATTACAAATGGCAAATGTCCTGGGATTGTAGGACATAATTATGTCCCATATGTTATATAATAGTTGCAGAAAATAATTATTTCAGTATCTAAAATACCTAAATGTTACAAGAAACAGAATAAGCAACTAAACCGCTACAACAATAGGCTTTTATGTAGGCAAATATGTAAAGTTCTATCCTTTGTACTGACCGTGGGTATGTATCGGCTTGTAAAATCTGATGTGTGTTCTGAAAATGTCCCATCTTGTCCATTTGAAAAGGTGGCAACCCTAGTCCCCAGAATACATCCCAACCTATACATATGACAATGTCAACGCTACCAATGGTCAGAGCATTTACACAATAACTGGCCAGCCTCTTAACTACTCACAAAGCCAGTGACCTTTGGGGGAAAGGTGTTGAATGAGAATGACTACTTACAACAATGAAGAGTAAGAGACGCATTTAACTGCAGAAAATTAGTAGCATTACAAATCTGTCAACACGTTCCAAATTAATAGTACTTATATGGTAGAAGTGTCCATCATAGCCTTGTCCCTGTCACTGTAGAATCGAGTCCCCAAGTATCACAGAGGTCCGTACAAATAAGTACACCAACCAACTGTCACATCTGTTGACAGGACTATTGCATACCTGTAGTGAATTTATAACAGATGTCCAGAATAATATTCATTGTATGTTTAAATAAATGAAACAGTCAAATGGGAATGGAAACACGTGGAAACCACCCTCAACCTGCATTATGTAGTGAAACCACTCCCCACCCTAAATTATGTAGTGCCAACCCAATAATGTGGTCAGAGGTGCCCAAACACCTCCATCTGTAAACAAAGGTAGAATGTTAAAATCTGGACTAACTCTGTCCATGTGTTATGTCTGATCTTTGAACAGCACCAGGGCAGTTTTAGTCACCAGTTCGCCGAGCCTAAACCCAGACCAGCACATGAACACCCTGACAATCAAACACTTGTATGTGTGAGCAAATTAGACAAAAAGCCAAGCAAACTTGTAAAATAAGAACCAGGAACCACGACTAGAACATGAACTCCTTTAATAATACAAATGAAACACGAACTCCTCAGTACATTTAGACTACCACATTTCCTTAGCGCTTTCATCCATCTTACTTCATGGGTTTCTTCAGAGTAATTTAAAAAAAGCAGCAGCTGCTGTATAAATAGCAATTCCTCTTTCAATTAGTTAATCAATCAATTTCCATGGAGATAAATTGCACTACTTAAATACATTGTATAAGTGTATATATATTGCACTAATTAATTTCATGTATATATATATATATATATATATGTATAATAAAACCATTTTGGGGCAGATCAGAATATCCAAAATAAATAACATTATTTGGTACTAATAAATAAATAAATATAAATTTTAAAAAGATACAATCTTTTAACACTAATTTAAAAACCTAACAATTCATTTGTATACATGAATACATTAGTTTGTTCATAAAACATATTATATTGATACCATTTTAAGTATATATAAAAAATGCTTAAATGCAGTGTGATTTTAATTTCAAATAAGAAGATGTAGATATATATTCATTAATCCCTGGCCAGTTACATGCATCTAATCTTAACTGCCATATGCATTCTTTTAACTCTAATAATGCATTTACATCACCTTCTTTGCTACTATCCTGTGGTATCCTGTCTATCACAAAAAACAAAAATCGTTTAAAATTTGTACATTTCTTACTATGCATATAAAGTGCATTCGTGCTTTTTTTTGTTTTTAATGTCCCTGTCATGTTCTGCAATCCTATCTTTTAATTTTCTTATAGTCTTGCCTACGTAGAAGGCTGGACATGATAAGCAAGTTGCTAAATATACAACTAGTTTTGTATTGCAGTTTACATGACCAGGGCATTTAATAGTACGATTGTGGTGTTTAATGCTAACATATGGTCCATCATTTATAAATCTACATCCCCGACAAAAAACACATTTCCTCATTTGTGAATGTTTATAAGAAGTTACATTTTCAAAATGTTCTTTTAAATTCTTTCCTCTAGTATATACAATATGTGGGGAACTACCTATGTATTGTGTTAAGTCTCTCTGGTTGTTAAATACTACTTTCCATATTTCATGTACACCATCTACAATAGTGTTAATGCTATTGGTGTATGGCAACTGTAGCAAACTCTTGTTCAAATAGTCTTCTTTTCTCCCTTCTTTGTTTTCATTAGTAAAACCGTATTTAATAATTGGCCTAAATGTAGACTGTCTTTTAGAGTATATTTCTCTTTTAGTTTGTTCCAATAAATCAGTTGGGTATCCCCTATTGTTCAGTAAATCCATTAAAAATTCTATTTGTAGGTCAAATTCCTCATCTTCACTTATGATTCGTGAGAGCCTTACCATCTGTCCTTTAACCAAGTTACGTTTTTGGAAATATGGATGGCAGCTGTCGAAGTGAAGATAGGAATTTGAAAAAGTTTTTTTCCTAAAAATAGTTGATTCTATTCCATCCCCTTTTTTATATAATTTTATGTCCAGAAATTCACATTCATTTTCATTAAAATTACTAGTAAATTTTAAAAAAGTTGTGGTACTCTCTAAGTAGTCCACAAATTCATTCAATTCCTCCTTCGTTCCTCTCCACAATATTAATATATCGTCTAAAAACCTCAGATATAAAACAATCTTATGCCAAAACATACTTTTAAAGACATATCTATTTTCCCACATAGCTAACACAAGGTTTGCAAAAACAGGGGCACACCTTGCCCCCATTGCTACACCTGCACTTTGTTGGTAATATTCACCACAGAATTGAAAGAAATTGTTTTTAAGTACCATCTCCATTAGTTCAACAATTAATCTACGTTTCACCGTGTGAAATTTACTAAAAACCTTCAGACTTGATTCAAAGTATTCTAGTCCTTCTTCTAAAGGTATTACTGAAAATAAATTCATAATATCTAATGTTACCATATTGGTGTTGATTAGTTGATCTTTATCTATATCTTTCAGTATATTCAGACAGTGCCATGAGTCTTTTAATATGTGTTTAATACTTTCAATCACTTCACCACAGTGCACATCAATGTAGTGTGCCAAGGCTTCTGTTTTTGATTGTTTCGCTGAAACTATTGGTCTAAAGGGGGGGTTATTTATACCTTTATGTACCTTCGGTATTCCAAATATGGAAGGTGTAATAGGGTATTCCATAGTTAAATAATCATATTCTTGCTTAATTATTATTCCTTCGATATATAAATCATGTAATAACCAATCCATTTTTGTGTATGTTTTTATCATATCATATTTAGAAACTCTGGTATATGTCGTTTCATCATTTAACATTTCTATCATCTTGTGTTGGTAATCCATTGTATTCATAATCACCACCCCTCCCCCTTTGTCTGGCTTCATAATCCTTTGTGTGTTTGAAGTACTTAATTGCCTTAAACAGAACCTCTCTGCTTCAGTTAAATTGTCCTTGGTATTTTTCATATTTTTGTATATTTTCCTTATATGTGTTTCACAAAAGTTTTCAAATAAATGGATAATAGGATGGTTCGGTGGAATAAATGTGCTTGTTCTTTTTAAAAACAAATTATTTTCTGTAAAATTAGAACTAACATCCACCGGTTTCTTAAACATTTTTAAATTCAACTGCCGAGTAAACATTCTTATGTTTAAAAGCACCTTCCCTATATCTAAGTTGAATGTCGGAATAAATTTAAAACCTTTTCTAAAAAGTGATAAAAAATTAGTATCAAAAGTTCTGTCACTATAGTTGTAAACAGAAAACCCTCCTTCAGTAACAATTTCATGGTGTAACCCATCATGTTCTTCTGTACTCATACATTCATCTAAAAAGACTTCATTAGTATCAATATTACATTGTACATTTGGTATTACTAGTTCTTGTTCATCTATGTTCTTACAGCCATCTATAAACTCATTGTTGTCCACATTATTAACACGTATATCTGGTCCTGTTAAATCATTATTTCTTTGTTCAGGTAATATGAGTAATTCAAAATGTTTGGAAGGAAATTCTGTTACTTCATTTGTAGTGCTCTTTACTACATTTTCTAATAAAATGTTTATCTGTATCTGCCCCTGTTGTTGTTGTGTGCATAATATTGCATTTGACCCCTGTTCCGTTCCCTCAGCCGTTCTGATCTTCGAGGGACTGGCTCGCCTAAAAAAGCATCATCAGCCTCTCTAAATGTGTCATGGTACCTTTGGCCATCTATTTCCCTGTTACCTATATTTTCATAATGTGTTGTGTGTCTGTTCTGACTTTCAACAGTATTGTTAGCAAAAAACCTTTTGAAATCTTTAAAATGTGCATATGCTTTCTTGTTACTATAATCTATTGTGTCCCTCTGTAACTTTTTATTTTTGTTGTCTAGACCATTGCTTACAAAGTTTTTGATATCAGCTAGGACTGAATTATATTTTCCCTTCTTATGTTCAAATAGTAAATCTTTTTTTATATTATTGTCTAAACAAGTAAGCTTCTCATTCAATTTATTCAGTCTTAAATTATTGTTTTTAATTATCAGCTTTATCAAGTCCTTGCCAGCATTGTCAAATATTTTTTCAAGTTCTTTAAGCATATTTAAGTCATTTTCAAACCCAAAAGGTACCTTAAAAACCCTTAGTCCCTTTGGTATTTGGTTTAGTTCGAATGATCTTTCAAGGTAGACGTTATCCATTTGAAGAGTTTTGAACTTTCGCAAAGTTCTCTCAAACTCTTCTAGTTGCTTACTAAATGTTCCTTCTTCTCTACCCGATGGGTAGCGGTCAAACCGTGGAATGGAAAGTATCTGTTCGATGTTAAAGAAAGAAGAATTACATCCATTTAGGCCATTGCATTCACTGCTGCCCCCGTCCCGAGCGTTACTTTCGGAATCCGGCTCCGGAACAACACGTACGTCGTTTCCTTCTACGGTCCGTGTACTCCTGCTGCCAATTAGATCCCTTGAACCATGGCTGGCTACGGGGTTCGCACCATGTGAAGTGCCTGGTGTTGAGTGCAAGGTGTAAATAAGCTCCTCGGTGTCCGACAACACCGGGAAAGCCTGTTCCACATCCACCTTGTCCTTGTTGTTAAGACTTCTTGTTTGTTTAAATACATTTAAAAGTTGTTCAGTGATCGCAAGCTGCTGCTTCAATAATTGTTCAATTGTAGACATAATAAAATAATTTTCTTAAAAAGCAAAACCAGTTCGAATATTGTCGTACGTGTAAGAGTTTGTTACTAGTTGTTTTTACTGTAATTAGATCACCATTCAAAACTGGTAGCTCGTGAACGTTGTCTTAGGATCCGGGTCGCCAATTAGACCAAATTAGACAAAAAGCCAAGCAAACTTGTAAAATAAGAACCAGGAACCACGACTAGAACACGAACTCCTTTAATAATACAAATGAAACACGAACTCCTCAGTACATTTAGAATACCACAATGTATTTAAGTAGTGCAATTTATCTCCATGGAAATTGATTGATTAACTAAGTGAAAGAGGAATTGCTATTTATACAGCAGCTGCTGCTTTTTTTAAATTACTCTGAAGAAACCCATGAAGTAAGATGGGTGAAAGCGCTAAGGAAATGTGGTAGTCTAAATGTACTGAGGAGTTCGTGTTTCATTTGTATTATTAAAGGAGTTTGTGTTCTAGTCGTGGTTCCTGGTTCTTATTTTACAAGTTTGCTTGGCTTTTTGTCTAATTTGGTCTTGTCCCTGATACAGTGTTCATTCACACCCATTGGTATGTGAGTTCTGCTACTGACGGAAAGTGCATAATTTGCTGACCACCTTAGGTAGATGATAGCATAATAGAAGAGGTTCAACTCCCGTACGCCTGCGAGGGACACCCCCTTCTGGGCAGTTGTGTCCTGCAAAATGACAGTTATGGCACATGGCCTGTGAGTTTGGGAATGGAGGCTATATAGTGTGTGTAGTGGTGTCAGACATCAATGTGTTGTATCAGTAACAGCTACATGTAATAGGAAACAGTATTATCAATTATAATGCTACATGAATAACCTTAATGTATGCAAACCATGGAAGTCATCCGTTTACTACTGGCTGTGGGTATGTGTTGCCTTGACACATGTGATAGCTCTACATATAGGCTCTATAGGGCTGCCACCATTCTGAATGGCCAGAGTGGAACCTGCTCTGTAGAAATGTCAGACGTACCAGGGCAGAACATACCTACAGCCATGCATAGTACAGAAATATACATATCGGAACAAATCAAAGCGTAGTCTAGCAGCAGTAAAGTTGCTTATGCTACTACATATGACATATCGATGTGTCAGGTATACAAGACCTGTAACAAGCAACCAGTACAGACACGTATAACATGAGAATGTCCCCTAATCAGGACAGTTGCAATGGCTAGAGTACTGTCCATACCACTCAACTGTCCCTGAATGTCGGGTATGTCCCTGAGTTTGACTGAAAGTTTAACTCTGTCCCTTTTAATCCCTCCTAAAATTAGTGGCTGTTGAAGGAAAGGTGGTGAATTACACTTACTGACTAATGACAATAAGTAAGAGTTATAAACAACTGTTACTTCAGAATATGTGTTTTAAGTCATATGCGCTGATTCTGTCAATGTTTCAAGTTAATAGCACTACTTTTGTAAAAGTGTCCCTGATTTTTTTCTTGACCTGTCCCTGATTCTGTAGAAATGTGTCCCCGATTGGTGGAGAGTTCTGGTATTGTCACATGAGATATGCATAATGAGGGACTGTCCCATGCAAAGTGGGAAAGGTGTCACCCCTACAGTCTCCCGTCATGCAATCTGAAAGGTGGACAATGGGCAGTAGGTATGCGGTAGCATGACTCGGCGGACAGCTGCGTTAACAAACTCAAGTCACATGTCAGCATTGCAGAGTATCGGTTCCCATGTATCAGGCAGATGGGATCATATCATATGAGGAACACGCATATAATATGTTTACATCAGTGGACAGGCCGCCGAATCCGTACAGTCGAGTGCCTGCTGTCGCAAAATGGTTACACATACTCGATACTGTAGTCATGTAGTCCGATGTAATATGCATCACAAGGGATCGCACACACCCAACGTGAGTAAAAATGTAACGGAAATATCGGTGAGCGAGCAGCTGTAAGCGTGTTTGTCTACCAGTATGCTAGTAGTGCACTGTCAAAGAAATGTGGAGTCTAAACTTGTATAAGGTGCTGTGACCAGAGGTCAGCAGTGTTTAACACTGTGCAAACCCATGCACAACTGCTCCCACCTGCCGGAATGTGCCTTACCCAGTCTGTATCCAAAGGCATTGGCCTGTCCGCAGCCAAAGAACCGCCCTATACACGTGATGGTAGCAGTACCCTGCGCACATAACTCATGTGAATTAACAATAGACCATGGCATATGTACAGACAATAGACCACACACACACCATACAGCGCAGACATCCAACAGTATAGCAATGTACTGGCAGATATGTCCGGACCACTGGTGTATGCATGCCTGGCCATCCTGTGTTTCAGTATGTGAGCATGCCCAGTATGACTGTTACCCATGTTGTCGACCGACATTACCGTCATACCGTCATGTGTGTGAGCATGCCAAGTATGGTCAACTGTATTGCATGTGTCACATGTCCTGATAGTTAGTACTGTGTTGCTGACCTCTCCGTTCTTCACAGACAGGTGTCTTGTTGTGTCTGCAGGGTAGCTAATGGTCATGTGGCATTGACAGTTGCTACATGTCTGCATAGTGTGGGGGGACATCCAACCACAACCACAGTCCTGCACAGCACCGTGGGTGGCGCACATGACTCTCACATGTGTAGGTTTGATGGGGGACACAGCCAACAGTTGTACACATCTGCCGCTACTGTACTAGTATGCCGGGTACTCCATGTCAGTGTGTGGACCTACCTAAATTGCTGGTTGGAGGGATACCAGGGTATGTCAGTTCCGAGCTTTAATTACCTGCACAGTGGTGTTGGACGTCCTAGCTTACACAACCTACATCAAACTGCCTGGCCTGCTGTAGTCTGTGTGTGTCTTAGGGGGTTGGGGTCATTCATTGGGCATATCCATAGGCCATCATATATCATTTGTCTGTATTGGTCCACATCTGTCCAGCTGCATAGAACGTGTGTGGGCTGTACAGACACACATGATGGTCAGCCCATAATATGCAGTGGGTTAGGACACCCTGTGTACTACAGGCTACCATTGTGACCCCCGTATGTGCTACAGAGGTCATGGTGCCACTATGGATTTGTACTGTTTGCTGCCCTAACATTTGGCCACCACAGTCACATGTATGCTCACATACATACCATAGCAATGGGTAACTACACATTCTAATACAACTGCCACTTGGTAGGTCAATAGACATATCCTGGGTGTGTTCCGGACTTCAGGACAGTGCTGGAGTGCTGCCTATGTCGGATGCACACAGTGCACCTCCTATACATGGCCGAGCACAGGTAGTGTCATGTTTGGCATCCACTGTACTGTGTGCAGGTCAGAGAGAGGAAATCCGTGAGTACCTACTGTGTCAGTGCATATGCCTTGTGTTGCCTGTTTGCCAAGGGCAGGTCATACTGTGCATGGGCTTTCGCCGACTGTGCCCTGCTCAGGTAGTTCCTTCACCAAGTCACACTGTGCCTGTACAGGCCTTGGCAGTGGTGTTGGGCTGAGTGGCCCTGCCCCATGCTGTTCCTGCTGCAACTGTTACTGCAGGATAAGATTGTTAGCATAGCAAATACCATAACAACTTGTGTGCATGTAGCTTGTGAATACTGCAGAGCTCCAACGGATGTGTCCGGATACCAGAACTGTGAACTGAGCATCCCAAACACATGCACAAGTATATGTCTTGCCTGTGCATCCGCCTCAGTATGGTGTGAGTGTTCAGGTGTGTGTGCATTGCTGATGGGTGTCATCAGCTACGACACCAGTGTTTACCCAGCATCCCCCACTAGGAGACTGTAGGGGATGTCCATATTGGCATTGGTGTGCTACAGCTGTGTCAGAAGCCATATATCGGACACATCATAGCTTCCAGGGCAGACAGCACACACATTCAATCTCATGCCCTGGCCATCGCATATGGCCTAACTGTTGGAGGGTATGCCCCTGCAGTGACTGTAGGCCCTACCCCGCTCACCGGGTGGTGCTATGATGTGTATGTGTGTGCAGGCTATAGCACCCAGTACCCCAGGGTAGTCATCCATGTGGTTGAACAGATGCATATTGCTGGTCTACTAATCACATCTGTTGAGGACATGTACGTGCTGACTAGCATGTGTTGACATGGCGTCTGTGAACTGGTACAATACTCTGGATGCAGATGCCTATGAGATACCCATGATATCCCCAGTTGTGCTGTGTGAGGTACCTGTGGCTAGTACACCTAGGCCAACACATACCATGGTATCCACTGTGATGTGTTTCCCTCGGCCTGTCTGATGTGTCAGGTGTGGCAGGCACAGGTCAACAAGCTGCTGTAGGAGGTCTCTGTCCACCCAATAGTGCTCCACCATCCCCAGCCCATGTAGCCCCTGGTAAGTCACCCTCGGTCTATAAAGTCTTATGTCACCCCAGTAAGGGTTGTTCAGCAGCATACACATCCTCACTGCCCCAGCCTCCTGCACATGTTGGTATATGTTGCCTGCTGCAGCCCGTCTCATTTGGTTGGACTGTGTCGTGAAATGTCCCTGCAGGTATACATCGGTGGTGTAGTGTGGACGAAACCTGTGTATATGCTGCTTGCTCGCATTACCGTACTGTTCATGTGTGGGCTGGCCAAGTCATCTGCTGATTGTGCTGATCAACACCTGTTTGTGCAGCCTGTACACCCTGACTACCCCACCACTGCTGTCATCCCTCCCAATGTCACCAGGCAGATATAGACACACCTCTAGCTTAGGTGTGCTAAGGCAGGAGCACTCCCGAGGTACAGTTCTGCAATGTACGTACAGTATGCCTGACTCCCCTCCCATGCTGTCAACTATATTCGAGACCTGCACCCGGCTGATTACACACATACACTCCAGGGACCAGCAGCACACCCTGGTGATAAATGTGATACACTATAGTCAACCTCATCTGCATAGTATAGTCTTCTAATGAATAGTTATATGACCCATACCAAACCTCCAAATTAATAACCACTGCTCAGTGTCGCTCAGATCTGTACACAACTGGCAACAGGTGCCTTACTATCACCATATTCGATGTCCCATGGTCTTCCTAGCAACAAAATAACTGGTGTCTACACGACTACAACCCGTGGCCCTGCACACTACAGACAATGTGCATTACCACCACTCCATGGCAGATATACATAGATCCCAGGTTATCACGTACAGATCATCCGGCACAAACATTCAATAGTGCTGATGTCCGCAGACATATATGTTCACATCTATGTCCACCTCTACATCTACGTATATCATATATATTATTTGTATGCATATATACATGGACATATATATATGTATATGTATATATATATATATACATATAGATATATACATACATATATATACATATAGATATATACATACATATATATACATATAGATATATACATACATATATATACATATAGATATATATATATATATATATATATACATACACACATATACATGTACACACATATGTAGATATGGCAGCTATATCACAACAGCAGACCACATGACAGCAATGCATTAGACAGGAATGAAAAGGAAACTACATGTGCCACCTGCATCATGTAGTGTTGTTACTATCAAGGCACGTGTATTATGTTGCATCACATGGGTCAGACTGTATCAAGGGTAAGAGTAGGACTGCTGACAGTTACTCACCAGACCTATTGGCGAATGTATGTGTTGACAACCCAGTGTCTTGGCAGAATATGTGGGCTGTGGACACTATATAGATCAGCAACAAAACACACTGAGCACATCCCGCAGCTAGCCACCCACAGATACCAACACATACAGTATAACTGCCAAACACACACACGTGCCATGTCTTGGAATCGAGCACCTACCTGTCTAGTCTACCACACTACAGCATTATGCAGTAACAGAACGCGCTACCGAGTTCCAGCATCACCGCACTCCCACAGGCATACATCTAGGTGGATGACATCATCCGCAAAGGCAAAGACACTGATAGGGAATGTATGGGGAGTAAGCCATCTAAAAGCATTACTCTGTCCCCAGGCAGCTGGAAACACACACACACACAGGCACACACTTGGCAGGGCTGGGAGTCGAACATGCATGCACCTAACTACCTTATCACACTACAGCATTACGCAGTTACAGAACGTGCTATCGAGATTACTGGAACACAGCACTCCCAGAGGCATACTTCTAGGCGGATGACATCATCCGCAAAGTCAAAGACACCGATAGGGAATATATGTGGAGTGAGCCATCTAAAAGCATTACTCTGTCCCCAGGCAGCTGGAAACACACACACACACACACACACACACACTTGGCAGGGCTGGAAGTTGAACATACACCTAACTACCTTATCACACTACAGTATTACGCAGTTACAGAATGCGCTATCAAGATTACTGGTACACAGCACTCCCAGAGGCATATTTCTTGGTGGATGACATAATCCACAAAGGCAAAGACGCCAACAGGGAATGTATGTGGAGTGAGCCTTCTAAAAGCATTACTCTGTCCCCAGGCAGCTGGACACACACAGGCACACACTTGGCAGGGCTGGGAGTCGAACATACACCTAACTACCTTATCACACTACAGCATTACGCAGTTACAGAACACACTACCAAGATTACTAGAACACTGCACTCCCAGATGCATACTTCTAGATGGATGACATCATCCGCAAAGGCAAAGATGCCGATAGGGAATGTATAGAGAGTGAGCAGTCTAAAAGCATATTACTGTCCCATGGTAGACGTAGACAAACACACGGCAGTGGTGTGAGCAGGACAACTGCCTATCTACAGAGCACTATTACAACACTACATAGATACGAGACACGCCACAGACAGTACACCCTTCAAGATGGTCAACCAGTGTGTTCAATGTAGGAATCCATCCTGACCTGGGGTATGGACATCTGTTGCCTGGATGACCACCATCGCTATACAGGATGTCAGTGGCCATGCCCATACACAGAGGCACATCACCAACACAAGGTGTCACTGGGCATGCTCACAGACTTAGAATCACACATCCGTTTGGAATGTACTGTGTCTCCATCTACACAACGGCATACTGGGCATGCTCACGCACTTAGCAGTTGCAAAGGGCTGTCTTGCATGCACACGGATTCTAAACATGGAAGGGCACAGTTTGGAATTTACTGTGTGTCCATCTACACAATGGCGTACTGGGCATGCTCACACACTTAGCAGTAGCAAAGGGCTGTCTTGTATGCACACGGATTCTAAACATGGATGGGCACAGTATGGTGTTACTGTCCCCATGTACATGAAGGCCACTCACATGTACTGACCAGTACACAGTCAAGAGCCATCACAGATGTCTCAGGTGCAGATCACAGAGGTAAACGTCACATTCTACTATGTAACCCTCAGACATCACCATGTCCTTGGACCAGCAACACACATCCATACATTACCACAACACCGTGTGACTCATGACCAGTGGACTGTACATAGGTCTACAGCAACTGTGCAGACTACACATGTACTGACAGGGTTCCATCATGTGTTTATACAATGCAATGATACCACTGTACATAACCAGGTCGGCTCTACACATAACAGGGGCCTTGGGTCTTGCACAGCTGTGACAGATGACTGTCACTGTACACCAAAGAACACACATGTTTGGATATGACATACATGTAATCGCAGTGGATATGTGCATGGACCACACACACACACACACACACACACACACACACACACACACACACACAAAACACATATGTACATAGCATAGCTTTTACTGTCCTCCATGCAGACAAGTGGCTACATCAATCACACACATGCACATGGAAGGTAGGTCCATGGCTGTTGAATGCTAACAGTACAATGTTGCAATGTTGACCGAGGAAACATTTGCTCTGTACTAGTTACCCATGACACCCATCATATCATACAACAGTGCATGTGTTATGTATATCATCACACATGTCCACCAATTGCAATGCATACAAACATGGCTACATGACAGGCACGTAGGACCAACACACATGTACATGTAGTGGTGTGCATGCAGCTACCATGCATGTGCAGTAGCTGATATATGTAATTCATCTGTGCCTAACTACAACATGTAGTTGCAATGCAGCCCCATCATTGACACCTGTATATGGTGAAATACTGACAGTACGGTAGGAGGTACATCAGGTATGGATGGATATGTGTACATAAAGTGGTGATCAACCTTTGCAGATGGATGTTTGCTGAGGACGGCTCACAGGTGTGTCACAAGCCATCCTACCATTACATGTGCAAACAGTATGCTATGTTACTGTTACTTGACTGTGAAGACATAAAACCTACACAGTAGTCCAGGTGTTACTGACTGTAAGTCACTTGACATCTGTAACACTTACATCCTCCCATGTGCATATAGCAGCACAATTGCCAAACTTAGCATTGGTACACATAATGCGGCCAATACTGCTGCATGCCTGTCAGACGTATCCTCATATAGCAGGTGTATCATTCACAGTACTGCCATGTGTGTTTGCTTGTGTGACCATATATGCCACATATTGTGGGGAATACATCCCAATTGTTACACACCCCTGTACACTGTTGTAGAGATTTGTACATACTGCAGTGTGGAAAGCATGACGTAGGCAGGGGTGGTGTGTGTATCACACATATGTCAGCTATCTGTATGTGAATGACATTTGTGGACTCCACAGTGTGTGCGTGTGTGTATGTATGTATGGCTGTCTGGTGCATGGAGTGAGGGTGTATGCTACCATACAGAACAGACAGGATCCCTAACCCCTCATGGTGATACAGTCTACTACCCTGTTGATGCCATCGGTCTCAGCCTTACTGGCTACCTGTACATGTTCATTCTCTGTGTCGCATCATGTGGGTGCACAGTACTGTGAGGGTGATTACCACATAGGCAGGGGTCCTCACCTCAACACTATTAAGTGTGCATTATAGTGTTGACCCCGTGAGTGTGGGCATGTTACTGTGTGTTTCTGTGTATGCCTGTGTGTGTTCTCATCCTGTAATGTGACATGATATTACTGCTACACAGTGAGGCCTCATGCTATCAAGTGGCCTCTAATGTTATCATCGGCCAGACCGCTGTGTAAACCCCCTGCACCATGTCAATATGTGACCTGGTATGGATGTTACGTCTCTAGCCACTGTAGCCTATTAAACATCCCACATGCTTCTGGATCAGTAGATGTGTGGACATCTGTGGCATGGTAGCCTTTCTAACAGTCAGGTTGAGGCTACGTATAGCATGCTGGTATTGCCATACATGCCTGTGAGTACTCCACATTTACACATGGGAAACTGCAAATACTGCTACTTGTTGGCACATGCAAGTAGACCATAAGGAGGGAACCAGGGCATCATTACCAACATGCTGTTACTGTTGTTACCAAGACACATACTGTGAACATATAACAATGCATTATAAACCTGTACTACATGGTATGTCTGGTGCGTGTCAACAGTGCACAACTAATGTAATATACACTTCTCTCACTATTCTGTTCACCCTGTGCATCAGACCATTTGAGCATGTCCCTGCACCGATGGTGTGGATGACAGGGATGCGGCACAGGCATCATCATAAGCACAGGGTGATAATGTTTGCCAGGGGCATAGGCTGCACTAGTGGATGACATCATGTGTGTGGGTAAGGGCTGGTGATTTGATTGGACATGTGTGGTCATTATGCATGTGGGTGTTGCGGTGCCATACAGATGTTTTTGCTGTGTGTGTGTATGAGTGCACACAGTTCTGCCTTTTACCAGGCCTACATATGGGTATTATTGACAGCTCCAGATTGTACAGACCAGGATGTATAGCCATGGACACATGACCTGTGCCTGCCAGGGGTTGCACGGGAACTGCCAGGCGGAGGTACAGATTGGCTACTGTGCGATAACACATCTCCACTGGAACCGTGTCCCCACTGGGAACGTCCAGGGCCACATCCACGTGGCCTGCAGTGTCCTGGTGTGGACAGCGCAGCACCAGCTGCACTGCTACTGCTACCGGCACTAGGGGAGCGGGCATGTGAGGTGGCTCATTTACATTGATCTGCACAAGGTGGTGTAGCTGGCCTACATCCATGTGGCCTACGTCTCACTCCTACCAGATGTTCCAGCGCAGACAGCTCACGCTCCCGGATTGCCATGCCACGGTCAGGGATTCTGACCATGTCACCCAATCACCTGTCCAGAACTTCTGCAATCTGCTGTTGAGCATTTGCCAATGCCTGGATGTTGTTGTTTAGAATACGGATAGCAGCCCTCTGAAGCCTCTGCCCTTCTCTGTTCTGCCATTCAACACATGCCTGTGCCGCCATTACAGTCTGGAACATGCGTCTGGTGACACCAGTTGCTGCGTTCTGTCCTGCAGGTGCATGTCTGCCAGAGGTCCTCCTATGAGCAGCACTGGCCGCATGCCTGTGTGGCACATCTGCAGTCATTACACTGACACCATGGTGTGGAGATACACCTTCTGTAGCCACCACACGTTCCTGTTCCAAGCTAACACACGCTGACTGTCCTTCCTCTATGGCCACTGGTGATGGGGTATGTGTTGGCATGAGAAATGTGTGCGGGGAAGAGGGGGACATAGCTGGGATGGCAACCACTGGCACAGATTCAGCCTCTGACAACCCTGCCTGTACCTCATGCATATGTTCATCACTGCTAGTATCTGTGGGGACACTAACATCAGACGGACCGCAGGAGGGTAACGCACCTACATCACCTGTGAATGCAAAGAACGACTCTACATTACAATAGACACACAGACACACACACAGACACACCATGCATGTGATTTGACAGACTGCATGCAGCATGCATATGATACAGCAGACGGCATGCAGCTCAGACATTTAATAGTGGTAGTTAGCATACCTCCCTGGGTTGCACACAACAGCAAGCAGGTGTCCTATCAGTAGCCATGCAGTTCACACAATCATGGTAGTAAGCATGCATCCCTGTGATGCACCATGTGGACCAGCACAGGTTAACAGTACACATGGCTGAAGTGACCTTGACATGTAGTCTGCTGACGTGTGCATTGACATGCATACATGTCTGACACAATGGTGTCCTGACACATGTACAGTGTTGTAATGGGTATCACATTGCAGCATTGTCTGTATGCCCTACAGATAGAATGCAAGTTTAGCAAATGTGCATGAGCATGGAAGGGGAGTGTGAGTCATCTACATTGCTATACAGTGTGAAGTACACACACTGTGCCATTGCATGGCATCATGAGGCGTCTATATTGCTATACAGTGTGTAATATGCACACATTGCATAGCCATAACTGCGTGCATACACATGACATAACTGTGGATTGTGACCCACATTGCTGAGGTGTATACACACCAAACCATGCTTTGTCTTGTGACAGGTCACTGGAAGACCTACGGATGACACCCCTTCACAACTACTACAGAGTTTTAGCTGCCTGGCAACCATGTCCACACATGGCAGACTTGTCAATACACCATGTCCCACATGACATTGATGTACCACACACATGAGGTGCATGGCTGACGGTGATGTCCTACAGCAGCAAGGGAAATGTACGGTATCTGTGGCCTGATGTGGTGTCAATGTCTGTGGAAGTTGTACAGGTGACTACTGTCATGCTATGACACAGTCGTGATGTTCAACACATCTTATATGGTCGACTTACGTGACACCTCCACTAGCTGTGCACAGGCTTTTAGGATGTGCAGTGTACCACATCAACTGTATAATCAGTCAACTAAGGCTATAGTTGGACCATGTGCAACAGGTGTATACACATCACATCTACTGTGTGGCTACATGTCTCTGGCCATTTTCCATGGCCATGTGTGAACATGTGTTGGCCAAATGTTTGTGATGGCCATCTATCTCAGATGTCTGTGTAGTCCCATATGACATACACCCATAGATGTCAGATATGTCATCGTCCACAGGGGCTATGCAGACAATGGGTTGTATGTTTGGTATGTGGGGTATGTGTTATGGGATAGTGTGACAATATTGCAGCCAGAACACTACATGTCTGGGACATGTCAGATGGCACATCACAATGTGTGCACCCATTGCAGGGGCATAAAACACAATGGTGACTCCTTTGGGCTGCCCATATCCCAGCTCACTGTGTGGTACTGTTTGTGTACCACACACGTGTTGTTCCAATGTATAGTACATATGCCTACATTGAACAACACCTCCACCGTTGCATGCACAGCTGTCCACATGTAGCAATAACAGATACTGTGGTTTCATGTCGGTGTTTCATTTCAGTTGTATATATTGCACATGAATAGCCAGTGTGAATGATGGGAGATGCGACCTTTATATCGTGACTGGACCATACATCATGTGTACATGTGTTAACTGGCCACATGGCGAATAGATATATGCATTAACATGCCTGATACTGATGACAGTCTCACCTGCAATGGACTGATGTCTGTGCAGCATGCCAGAGGTACCTATATAGGGGTGACACAGCAGTTTGAACATTATCCATGACTGTATGACAGCCACAGGGTGCACTGTGCATGTTAACACATTCACCTGTACAATAGCATATATTAAGCACATGTGTGCATACACAGGGTAGCATACTGTAGTATGCGGCATATGTGTAAACATACCTTGCATATGATGTTACATTACATATTGTACAGTGACGCATGCAACTAAATGGGATATAATAGTCATATGTGCAGTAGTGACTTACCAGGCAACTCCAGGCTCATTGGTTGGGAGACACCCACCTCCACGATGGCAGCTAGTGTTTGTGGATGCTGTTCTGAGGGTGTCCCCAGGCTGGCCAGTAGCTCCTCGGTGGGTGTGAGTGGGGGCTGGGTTGGTGGCCCTCCACCTGTTCCACCTTGTACCCTGGCAATTGCAGTGGCACTCTGTTTCGCATGTTGTATCAAGTCCGTGCAGTGTCTGCGCACCTGCTGGTAGGTGCGGTTATGGCCACCCACATCATTAACCCTCCTGCGAAGGTCCTGCCACAGGTCGTCACACTGCTGGGCATGCTGTGGCACATGGCTGAACAACACCTCATAGTTCCCATGGAGGTATGGGATGAGGACATCATTCTCCTGGCAGCTGTACACTGGCAGGCATGAATGAGGCATTATCTGGAAGACATAATGATGGTGACAGGTCACAGTATCACAGAGATGTACAGAGATACAGCTGCGCATACATTTGTATTAAATCTAGTACATCTGCAGTTATCTTTGCAAATCATCATGACACTGACACGACTGACATGTTTGTGTCACACACATGTAACACCGTTATGCATTGGATATCATCACGATATATGTGTGTCACCTCATTACATTGTTCATAATCCATGTGAATGCTGTCTTGATGTGAGCATGTCTGTTTGCCTGTACTGGTGTTCTTACCTATCAGCACGCCTGGATGTGTCCACAGTGATGCTGTTGACCCTGATGCTGTGTATATGTCACATATCAACACATACACTGCCTTAATGGACATGAGCAGTGACAATGCACACATACGCATGGAACCTTTACATGCATGTGTTTTGCCATATACATCTACACGGCACTGTACAGCAGTTCAACATCCTGCCACGGATCGCCTGTGTTGCACATTTGATAGACATGGGACAATGGCTAGCTGGACGTCATTCGCAGGGATGGTTATCAACTATAGCATGTACGGGCAAGGTTTCCTAGCTGTATCCGACAGCCATTTTGCCACTGCGAGGTGCATCAGTGCCACATTACTGATCCAGACAGTTAATAATGCATCTACCATGCGGTCATCACACCATGTATGACAGAGACGACATGTGCAGCTTTGATGGACAGGGTTGCATGGTATGTCAGGAGTATGTAACATGTATGGCACAGGGATCTGTCCAGTATGTGGCGATCATTGTAGTAGGACGGTGGCTGTCCATGATGTATGTCTTTCAGATCAGGATATGTATGTGTAGCATGTCCAACATCACAGTGTAGCACATGTTTTTATACAAGGTAGCCAGCATGCTGCATAGTGGAGGTGAGGATTGTGAAGGCTGGTATCGCCCATCCACGCATGGCCAATACACCTTAAAGGTGATATGTGATCCGATATTGGTCACCTGAGTGCTGAGTATGCCTGTCCAATGATCTCCATGCTCATGGATGGCACCCTGTCATGACATGGGTGCCTTGTATGACTACCTAATAGGCCTGGAGATGTCACCAACTCAGGGAGGTGAACTACACAGCACCATCCCTTACACAGTGACCATAATGTTGACCGCTGCCTAGGTGGTAGTTAATGGGTACAGGGTTATTCACCTAGTGGTTACAATGCTATTATCAGCTGTCAGATTGTGCACATATGTCACACACCTCACCCACAAAGCCCATTCTGTATGTTGTCCACAACACTGAGACAGCTATTGCTCCTAGGTCATGGCCATTCACATCCTTACATACACAGATGCCTCCCATTTGTCTGTGTGGTATGGGCTACAATGAGGGGGAGTACAAAACATTAACCCTGTTTTACTGTAGCTGCCACTGGTGTGATATGCACATGTCACTCTGACACCTTTTGTAGTGTTGATTCTATCAACAGGCCACTGGTAGAACACTCCTGTGACATACGAAGGTACATCTAGTATACTCAGTGTAGCTGGAACACGGTATGGGTGATGATGTCCTATGACCTGTCACAGGTATGCTATGCAGTGTGAAATCATCCGTACTGTCATCTACTTCTGTACTGCTAATATCTACGTTGATAAAGGTTCATAGACTTGCAGACCATACTCAGCAGGGTAATAGTGCAGTGCCTCCAATTATGACTCCATGTCTCCACTTGTGGGTTGCAGTGGGTTGATATTATCCAACACCCTATCTGTATTGCATATTCATGCTCAGCACTTGTTCAGAACTTGTGAGCACTTCATGAGCTACTAATTACTATAGAACCCATTCCAATTCATTTCTTACAAGTACACTGTCTGTCCTTACATTTCCAGCTTGCTTACAGTACAACAGCTGTTGTACACACGTAACTCACATATCTTGTGAGACATGGTTGAATATACAGGCATGTCCAACTGTCATGTACCAGTGCTATTGCCTGTCTATATGATGAATATGGTGAACATGTGGCAATAGAGCAATTGTCTCATGTACACAGTCAATGCTCACCTCCCAACATACGACACTACAGCCTGTGGGAGATGCACATATGTAGCCATGCTGGGGGTAATGCTCTCACCAACCCAGACTGAACCTGACATTCATGTGGGGATGTGTAACATTTGCAACACACCCCACACATCACATAGCCTCACAAGATCTCCACCACCACAGGCCACACATAGTATGAGTATGACATTTGCAGAACCTCTCCATACTCTGTGTAGGCACCAGAGGCAGCCCCCATCACCAAACACAACAACAATTACTTACAGCCCACAGACTCATGTGTGCCCATCAAATACAGCCAATAGGGTGTTATAACATACCCAACACACCAGTCATAGGTGACTCTGTAGGCGGTCACACTGATGTCCCACTCAGCAGGCTACACAAGGCAATAGTCGCTTACATCTAGCTGTCGGGTAACTGGTTCTGCAACATAACCTATGCACCCATGCCACACCTCACCAGGTACAATTTGACTGTCATTCTCCATGTTAGTGTGACTGCCCTGAGATGTAACTTCCCAGACTACATGTGCAGGGACATGCAATAGCTCTCTGGTCTTGTAGCCCAGAAGGTATCAGCCAAGCCCTGGGGAGCATTCTGCATTCATCCAGACTAGATACCACTGTACAATGACTGACTGTTTCACTTCAACAGTTGCCTATGCTTCTGCTGTCATTCCACAGGCATCCAGTATCTGTCCGCTTTGAATGACATGGTCAACAAAACACGATGCTTTGGCACAGATGACCTGCACCTGTCAGCCCTGGGAGTACAGATAACATATAAGGCTCTTGCTGCTCCTATACTGCCCGTCTTGCACAGTTTCCAATAACATTCACCACCAGAACGGGAACAGGCAAGCAAAACATGGGGTCATGTGACTCAATGCTTGACATCATCTCTGACGCACGCAGGCAAGGCACTCCTTATAATGGACCACTTCAATATTTCTGCAGTGACTGGGACCTGCCTCTAGGCTCTGCAGAGCACACCTGCACTGACAGGTTATACGCAGACCACACCTTTCAGTCATGTAACCTGGACCGGAACACCCACGGCTGAGGTGTGTCCATATTTCACTATGTTGTACACACCTCTTGACTGGTTACTTAGCACAATGCATCAGAGGTGATTCACGTGCAACTAACTGTGGCCAGAACTGCTATAGACATTGTAACATGCTACGGATTCAAAAACATACCCCACTGTTACCGGCCCTCATTTCTTGGTGTACTGGACAGTAGGGTTCAGACAGGTACTACTGATGTGCGACTAACACTACCCCACACTTAACTGGGATAGCTACTCATGTACCAACACATTATGCCAACGCTGTCCGGGATTCATAACCTCCACTCGGCTGGATCAACCCATACACACCACCACCAAGACCAACAATATCCTAGACATGGACATTACCAACATGTCACTGGTGTTCCACACCTGGGGTTATCCCCTCATTGGTAGTTTCCGAACCTATGATAATCACCCTTGTTATCCACATCCCGGCACCACACCCTTCACGGCATAGATTAGTACAACGCCTACTACAGACGTCTTATGACAGCAGTAGTAAATGTCATGACACCTGTGCAGATGGACAATGCACATACAAATGCTGAAACGTACCCCAGTGCACTTCATTAGCACTTACACGACTGCATGGATCATGCTATTCCAAACAGAGCCATGATGGTACCCACCAGATAACGGTAGCCACTCTGGGGGTCCAGTTCTATGGACATAATGTACAACAAAAGGTGGAGGCTGTTGCAAAGTGGAGTATAATCCCATGGGTGGGGTAGCTCACTGGTCAGCCTCAGTAGGGCTCCAGAATCCCTTATCACATCCTCCAAACCTAGCTACGTAAACATTACTGTGACACATTCCAGGGTGTACCACAAAGCATTATGGAGGTATGTCAGTAGTCAGTGGCAATACCCACATCTGCTCTGACATAAGACAGTTACTCAGGAACATTACAGAACCGAGTGATGTTGGCAACATCCTGGCGGATGGGTTCAATGCTAACTTTACACCCTCTCACTCCCTACAGGGCCATAATCCATGCAGGAACATTGCGGGGTCCCTGTGGTCACAACTACACAGTTCCAACCTGCACTCTCTAAGGCCTGGAACACAGACTCCCTGTGACCGTCCAACATCCCAAGCTGTGATTTACACAAACCTCAGAATGACATGTCTCCCCACTTGGCCACCAGATTCACTAATAGCCTTGTATCAGACATTGTGACCCCTGAATGGTGCACAGCAACAGTTATCACACTCCACACAGGTGGCACCACAATGAACCAGAGGGACTATTGCCCTATACGCCTGACTGGACTGTTCTGCAAGGCTATGGGGCACATCATCATGGAAGTCATTCACAGAGACATTGGTGGACTCCAGACCTTTGATGCCACCCAGGTTGGACTTGTTAGGGCCATACCATGGCTCCTACACCTGGTGGACTCCTTTGATACAGTTACCAGGGTAGCTGATGATGGTAAGGGGGTCCACACAGCCTACATTGTCCTCTCATTGGCTTTCAGCACCATTCTCCATTCTGGTATTGACAACATACACATCCACCTACACATCCACCTGCACATCGACCCCTACATCTCAGGATGTTATGCAAAGTGTCTCACGGACAGGACCCACACAATGAGGGTAGCATACCATAGTACCTACTGTATTTCAGTTACACTTGGCATACCACAGTCCTCAGTCATAGGGCCCCTCATGTTCGGTATATGCTTCCCTGAGGTACAGGCTAGCACAGAGGGACTTTCCCTGACTAGGTTTCCAGACAACTGTATACAAGGCACCATGATTGATCCACCAGCTGATACAGACTCCCTCCATAAGGGTATCACTGTGATGGATACCTGATGTTGATAACATGGCCTCAAGCTGCATGACACATGGTGCATGAACATCCCCTTTGGATTACATCAATCACCCACTGACTATCACATAGGTGGTAGTCCCCTACATACATGTGACATTATACGGGATCTTAGTACACACGTATGTAGCACCCACTCCTTTGATAACCATATTGCCAATGTGGCTTGGATATCCTTCTACGTGGCTACCCTTATCTGTACTGGGTTTGTAGCTGGAACAAAGGCACCCATTGTACCTCTAAACTCCTGACGTATACACACATTCAAGGGTACAACACCCCATTTAGGGTGTACCTTACAGAACAGCAATGGCTTTACATACCACAACATTAACACACCATGAGAATTATTGAGCTCCGAAGGTTGACGTATGCAGCAGAACTACGGACATCATGACTGTACACATTTGCATACTGCATACGCAGGGGTGACCCCTGCTGAACATACAGGGCCCATGTCCACAACAATATTCATGGATATACTCCACATAAGCAAAAGCCACTGAGCGCAACATGCTCATAGATATGTGCACAAATGCAATGATGAGTGGGATGTGCATGAGGGTTATATTCCCAAACCAGACACTCAACATGCTTTGGAACATGATTCCTATGTACATCACGCAGGGAAACTCAGTAGCACTGTTTATGAGATACCTCACTTGGTGGATGGGAGACACACATGTATGCCAGGGATCACTGCAGTGGCTGTACTGTGCAGAGGTGCAGGTAACACATGGCTCTGCTGTTCACAGACAGGACACTACCTTAGAGAGGTGCGGCCGGTGTAAACACTGTAGTTGGGCTTACTCATAGACTTGCCAGACAGCATAGTACCTCACTATGAACCTGTGAAGCTATTACATGTCCTTTGTGCATGGTTAATTGAGTAGCTCTTCCATTTCGATTAGCTATCATGCTGTTAGTGTCCCTTGACTACAAGCCTATAAGCCATATGTATCCTGTTATTGTGTATTGTACATGCCAATAGACAATACCTTTTGTTTGCATGATATAACTGTTATGCTGTGTAGAATATCTGACATATCTACCTACAATACTGTACATTACACATATTTTAAATATTATCCCATAATGCAAAGCATACTTGCACAGCAGGACCACCTTAGGCATGTTATTGTCATTATATGCCCATACACATACCTACTGTGACAGTATATCAACATATACTATCCCCTGCTATGGCACGTACTTGTTGGACATACCCTACCACTGACGGCGGGTGGTGCGGAATTGTTCTGTTTAAAGCCCTCATGTAGCATCCCTTGTGGTGTCTGTGATGTTTACCTTGTGGCCCACAGCAGGACACACAATTTCTACAAGCGTTACTATGCTCAGCAAGACATCACTACATAATACCTTTTCCCACTTTATGCATTGTGGACACTTTTAATTAATACAAAACAGGCTATACATATACTAACATACTGAGTGTTCTACATACCTTGTTAGCATTCTGAACTTTCGTAAATATCTCTCTTACACCTTTACTGTTTAAATGGTTCTATAGTATGAGCATACGGTTTGAATGTCTGACAAGTCATCCTTATATACGTCGATACCTGTAACATGTGGTTTCCTGCCGCCAATTGGTGTTCCTGAGTAAATTATTACATGCACATCAGCTGTGCAGCTACTCTATTCGCCAATTACGTGGCAACAGTGGGATATAATTGAATTCTCCACTTGGGCATTGCCCTTTTGCCCTACCTTCGGGGAGACGGCCTGTATGTGTTTTGTTGTGTGGAATTGCAACTGCTATTTGTAGAGACATGGATATTTTGGATTCATGTCCCCCGTGAATTGTGTGTGATGGCTAGAGTATGTGGTTCTACATGTGAGTGTACCTGTCATCTCAACCATCTGATAAGGGACTATTGCAAACAAAACCTGTAACATCGCCGTCTGTTCCATTATACAACAGCTACGATTTCACATGGCGCCTTTACAAATGTGTCTCTCACAAGGTATGTTAACGCTTCTGCAGATGTAATTGAGTGAGTGGATGTTTGTGATGTTATTACAGTTTATATTGCTATTGTTTCATCTGTGGGAGATGTAGGTGGGTGTACATAGCATATACAGGTTTGTGGGGACTGCATTTCTACTTATTCCATATATGTGTGTGGGCTCCTTCCCTAATTGAAGACCTATCAGTTACACTGAAACTATGGTTGTTACGGGCTTATACTTTGGGCCGTTGTTAATTGGTTTCTATATAGCATGCAGGTGAGGTTGATACTTCCATACCTCTGGAAATACAGTGATATGTAAAGGAATGTTACTAAATGACAGCTGTCTCATGCATTTCTTTCACAGATATTTGCACTCATTGCAGTTGTGTTGGTGACTGAACCTCTTTGGCATGGGTTGCCACCTTTTCAAATGGCCATACTGGGACATTTGCAGGACACACATCGGTGTTTACAGGCCAACACATACCCACGGTCAGTACACAGGACAGCACATACTTTTATCCTGAATACATACTTATTCATGTAGCACTTTAGCTACTTATCATGTTTCATGTAACATTTACGATTTTTAGATATAGGCATAACTATTTAATGCAACTATTACATAATATATGGGACATAATTATGTCCTACAATCTTGGACATTTGCCCTTTTTAATATTTTTTGTCAGGACACAACTGCCCAGGGAGGGGCTGTCCCTCTTAAAGTGGGACAGGTGGTAACTGTATGCCTACGGCCAGCTATAACCACACCTACCGTAATGATCTACCTCTGAGTTAGCACTAACAGACACATGATGCAAACACACACACACACACACACACACACACACACACACACACACACACACACACACACATTACAGTCCCACAGAAATGCACACGGCACCCTCAACACACACATACACAGACTACGGCAATCACAAACACAGTTGAACACAGTACCGCAACATCTAAATGTCCTTTAATATCGTGATAATATTACACGCGGTTCTAGTGTTCCGGTACTGTGTTCTTTCGGTCTTTCAGCCTCGTGATTATGCGTGTCGGTATGTGACACATTCCACAGTTGGCAGTATCCTATTGATTTGTACCTCCATGGTTGTGTACATGTCGTTGACCTATCTACATATTTGCAGATATAGGTGAATCCGTATATATCATCATATATCTCTCTATCACCTTTTCTATCTCTATTATGTATATGTGTGTGTGTATGTATATGTATGTATGTATGTATATATATATATATATATATATATAAAACAGAGTGACAGGCAGAATACACCTTTCATTGTGTACATGTCAGTGTATACTGTTACCTGGACTCCGCACGTTTGTGTTTGAACCTGTCACATTACACACCTGCCATTGGTACAGCTTGGGTAGCTTAGTGGTAGGTGATTTGTGTACATGATTGTGTGTTCTGCTCCTGGCAGTAGTCATTTTACCCTTCAGAGCAGGCACTATTAGTACAGGGGTGAATAATGCTGGTTTCACCTGTTCTGGACATCATTGACAGTGATCTGCGCGATATTCAGAGAAGCTTAGCCCTGTTTCACGCATATCCGTATAGTCATATTTAAATGACGCTTACCAGCACTGGGCAACGCATATTCCCGCTAACATGTGCTAAACATGATCTGATGACCTGCATCCAACATGCGTTATTCGTGCCTTCGGGATTACGTCACATCCCTTGCAGGACGTGGGACCGGGAACATGCACGACGGTCACTGCATTTACCACTTGAGTATCTGGGATTTGTACATGTGTTATGGTGTTTTGTATGTGGACTGTACTACGGCTGTTACTCCATACTGTGATCAAATGGGTAACTCAGTTAGTTGACATATGGATGAGACGTATTAATGGTATGTCCAAGTGATGTTGCATGGATGTGCTCCAGCATTGGGTATGTATGTCGCAGTGAGCCACACACTATAATGTGCTACACCTTCACACAACCATAGGTGGAGCATGCTGGGGTGACAGATACCTGTCATGGGTACACCCCATGCTTTGCCGCTACATCCATGATTACATTATATGGAGCCCCTCATTAACGCACTAGGGAATCCATGCAGAGTGTGTGGGGAACAGTGATTACACACATGGATCCCACAATTGGCTCTGCTCCACTAAGCTACAGTTGGTTACTCGATGTGGTGGTGACAGAAGACACTGTTTGCCCCGATTGATGAATGGCCTCTGACAATTGGGCGTGTGTACCTACCGATGTACCTAGGAACCTATACACACAGTACCAGCATATGCTGATAGGTGCGTGTACTGTTCAGGTGTTGACATTCCTTGTTCCAATAGCTGTTGTGTGTACAATGGTTGAGGGCTGCCTATGTAGGATTCACACAGTAGGCCACCTATACATTACAATTTACAAGTGGTCGTGTGTGTGTGCCATTCATTTTACGGTGTGTGCAGGTGGAGAGGTGTGTCAGTCCGTAGGGGCCTACACTGTCAGAGTATGTGCTATACATTCCCTCTTTGCCAAGGCATAGGCATATTGGGCATGCCTCCATCTGCCTACTGGGGCTGGCACAGGGTGTTTGTGGTCTGAATCCCTCTATGCCTGTGATGGCCTTGGCAATTGCGGTGGGCTGTGAGGGCCTTCACCATTTTGTCCCTGCTGCAGCTGTTTCCGCAGGATCATATTATGTAGCATGGCACATACTATGAGGATGTGGGCACACATGCCTGGAGAGTACTGCAAGGCTCCACCAGATATGTCCAAGCAACGGAACCATGATTTCAGCATCCTGATGGGAATCATCATCCACGGCTCCAGTGCATAGCCAGCATCCCCCACAAGGTGGCCATGTGGGATGTCCCTCCTGACAAATACCTGATACAGCTGTGAGGCATGCCAGATGTGGGAGTCATGGTAGCTTCCAGGGCTGCCAGCACACACATCCATGATAATGCCCTGGGCATTGCACATGACCTGGCAGTTGATGGAGTGGTATCCCTTGCGGTTTATATAGCGCCTACCATGCTCACCGGGTGGTGACTTGATATGTATGTGCGTGCAGTCTATTGCACCCAGTACCTCCAGGTAGTGTGCCACATGGTGGAAGAGACGCATATTGCTGGCCAACTCCTCCTGAGTTCGGGGAAGTATATATGCTCATTGGCATGTGGTAACATGACATCCAGGAACTGGTGTAGTTCCCTGGATGCTGATGCCTGTGAGATCCCCATTATATCTCCAGTTGGCCTTTGAAAGGTACCTGTGGCTAGTATTCGCAAGCTTACACATACCTTCGTGTCCACTGGGATGGGTTCCCCTCTGTTGTTTCTGGATCTCAGGCATGGCTGGCACAGCTCAACTATTTGCTTTAAGATGTCCCTGTCCACCCTGTAATGCTCTACTATCTCCAGATCACGTAGCCTCTGGTAGGTTACCCTTGGTCGAACACTCTTCTCCTCCTCTGGGGCCTGCGGTGGTTGTTAGCATCATCCTCCACAACACCGTCAGTCTCTAACACATGGCGATGAATCACAGCTATGGCAGCTCCCAACATGTGCATTGTAAAAGTTCCCCGTATGTTTACACCCATGTTGCAGTATTTGGGAATACACAGGTGTGTGTGTGTGGGGTGCTTTCACACTTTATACTATTGTGCTGTGAACACCGATGATGTCATAGGGTGTGTATGTATGACCGTAGCTACAGGGTATCTTATGTGTTTTACGACAGGAACTACTATTGTGATGCCTTTGGTGTTGAATTACATTTGGCTGCCATGGATTACCTCTTGCCCTTCCCTTTACATTTCTTCACGTTTCACCTCCCATTTTCTGGCATGCATCCAGCAGCCTGCTTTCATTTGTACTTTCCTACACCTGGCTAATCTTGCGTAATGTGTTCTATGGCCGGTCTACTGCAGGTTTGCTTTGCTTTGCTCTGCTATGACAGTTCTCTTTTCTTTGCAATCCGACACCTCCCCTATCCTGTTTTGCAGGTTTCTGCGAGCAGACTTGTCAGCGGCCGTCAATTGCCTGCTGTGAGTTAATAGGTGTTAATTGCTCAGTTGTACTCCAATTACCCTACTGCGGCATTTCCTTATTTTCTTCCCCTGACCTTCCTGTTTGAGCTATGGTGCGTGGAGCGTGCTTCCTCTTACCGGGTTTCGGGCATGTTTTCCTCCCCATACACATGCACTTTCGGGCACCATATGTGCTCTCAGCTAAACGATGCTATACCTACCATCCCTGTCCTGTGGCTTTGCTTAGCAATGGCCAGGCCGGATTTGCATTGCTCCAATGTGCTTACAACTACGGTGGCACACCCCACTGCTGATGTCATGTATACCTCTAAGCCACTCCTCGGTGTTGTAGTGCTGTGCCGTATGGTACATCCTTAGTCCAGCGGGACGTTTGCGATTCACTATTACCTGCCTCATTTGCATGGCATTGACTACTAATTCCTAGTTACTATGCCGAACACTGTCACAGACGCTTAGCAACCCTTGCAGCTTGGCTGTGGTTTACCATGCATACCATTGAGTATTATGGTGAAATCATGATTTGTATTACATTGCAATTTTATGACATTTGTATATATTTTCTTTGTGTTCCCATTTACGCACACATGCCCTGCCATTGTACTTTGCGTTACTGTGGACATGACATTAAATGTTGTTTTTTAGGTGTTGTGCATCTTTTCTTATGCCATTGGATGTATATTTAGCCACTGGCATATGTTAACTTTGTAATACATGAGTCTGGTCTGCTTTCATAGCTCCAATGTTCTGTTTGGAAAAATGTAAACCGTGTTTTTTGGTTTACATTTCTGTGGGCTTATGCTACACCTGCCCCACTTCATGAATCGCTATGTACCTTCATTTGCATGGTGCGGCACTGCACATGGGGTGATTAGCATACCTAAGCAAAGGGCTGTGCAGATCTGGCATACGCCGGTAGTGCACGTGGAATTGGATCGTACCTGAATCGCTCGGCGGCCATGTTTGGCATTACACCGCCTATGCTACAAGTGGAGCATTTTGCCATGTATACCACAAATGTAGATTTACAATTAAAATGCCTGGAACGTGCCATATCTTGCTCTGAGTTGCAACATTAAAATCTGCTACACTGAAATGTATTTACAAAAATTGCAACTTTTACATTTAAAAGTACTTATGTTGGGGGGCTTCTCCTACTACCATCTGAAGATCACTATTTGAAACTAATGTTCTCTAGGTGTTGGACACTGTGTTTTCATTCCTTGTTGAATTTTTCTGCCCCAGCTCATATACACCTGTTCATTCCTTGCTGGAGTTTCTTGCCCAGCTCATATACCCTGTTCATTCCTTGCTCAAGTTTCTTGCCGCAGCTCATATACACCTGTTCATTCCTTAATGGAGTATTTTGCCCCAGCTCATATACACCTATAAATTCCTTGATGGAGTTTCATGCGCAGCTCATGTACATCTATTTATTCCTTGATGGAATTTCTTGCCCCGGCTTGTATACACCTGTTCATTCCTTGCTAGAGCTTCTTGAAACAAGCTTGTATACCCCTATTCATTCCTTACTGGAATTTCTTGTTCCAGCATGTATACACCTGTATATTCCTGCTGGAATTCCCTGCTCCAGCTCGTATATACCTGTTCATTCCTTGCTGGAGTTGCTTACCCCAGCTTGTATACACCTGTTCATTCCTTGCTGGAGTTTCTTTCCCAGCTTGTATACACCTGTTCATTCCTTGCTGGGGTTTCTTTCCCAGCTTGTATACACCTGTTCATTCCTTGCTTAAGCTTCTTGCCCCAGGTTGTATACACCTGTTCATACCTTGCTGGAATTCTTTGCCCAAGCACATATACACCTGTTTACTCCAAGATGGAGTTTCTTACCCAAACTCGTATACACCTGCTTATGCCTTGCTGGAATTTCTTCGCCCTGCTTATATACACCTGTTCATACTTTCCTGGAGTTTCTTGCCCCAAGTTGTATACACCTGTGCATTCCTTGCTGGAGTTTCATGCCCTGGCTTTTATACACCTGTTCGTTCTTGCTGGAGCTTCTTGCCCCAGCTCATATACACCTGTTCATTCATTGCTGGACTTTCTTGGCCCAGCTTGAATACTCCTGTTCATTGTTGCTGGAGTTGCTTGTCCAGCTCATATACACCTGTTCATTTCTTGATAGAGTCTGTTGGCCCAGTTCATATGCACCAGTTCATTCCTTGCTTGAGTTTCTTGCCACAGCTCATATACACCTGTTCATTCCTTGATGAAATTCCGTCCTCCAGCTCATATACACCTGTTCATTCCTTGCTGGAGTTGCCTACCCTGGCTTGTATACACCTTGTGACACCTGTGCCTTGGTCCAGCAATCAAGGAGCCTCAATCTTCACCACTAACAACAGAGAGAGCATCTCATGTATGAGGAAAGGATAATAAATACACACAGTAAAGTGCAATTCCATTAACAGCACACAGAGATTGCAGTCAGTCCAGGGATAGTCGCTCCCATGCTCTCCAGGTCCCCAGTAAGCTCCCCACTGGCACAGCTATAGGGTCCAGATCTCAGCCAGCTGGGCAAGCTAAATCTCCAGCACCCTCTCTGTCCAACCAGTTCTTTGTGTCCCTGCCCAAGTAGCTGATATACACACACACTTTGAGATAAGAGTTTATAGAACCACACAGACACTCCTGGGAAAGGCTGGCACAGGTTCTCCAGCTGTGCCCCTATTACCCAGACTATAATGTAGTACCGCCTGCCACCATCCAGCTCATAGTTATCAGCTACTCAAAGCCCCTTAAAAGGGTGTCCAATTATTACTGTGCAATATTATTATCCAATTGGTAGTATAGCCCAGAGCTAAAGCTATAGGAGTGGCTTTGTACAATTTTACCAAAGGCATACAAGTACTCTAAAGAGCTTAAATTCTCTACACAGAGCAGCCACAGATGAAAGGTTATAAAATATTTAATAATAAATAATAAAAACACAAGATAATACTTCTTAATACACAGTGCTAGTCAAGAGTTCAGAGATCACACAGAAATACTTAAAATAATTCAGTAGTACGGTTCTGACATCACAGAAAAACACTTAGTCTAATCTTTCTATTTTCTAGCTATTTCTAAAAGAAAACACAAGTGTAAGATAACTTACATATGAGCAAGACAATGCTGTGAGTTAGATGGTCAAGACAAAAATGCTTAATAATCTCTGGTTCTCTCTGTTTAAATTGAAATTGCAGTTCTGATAAACATTACATCATTCTTTTACACTTTCCTGGTGTTCCCAGGCTAACAGATACTACATAATTGTTATCTTGCACCTGCAGGAAATTACATCAATAAAAGACATTCCACATGTAAACTCTAGTAATTATTCCTTAAGTTAAAACAATAGGTAGGATGCTTCACTCCAGACTCATCGATTCCAAATTCTAACTTCAAAGGGACAGGCATGAAATAATTTCAACTTCAAAGGACAGACAAGAAATGCTTGACTTAGCTTTCTTTACAGCAGGGGGCAATGTTGCTACATTGTTTAAAGTTCAACATTTCACAGCATATTCTTTAAATTAAGAAAACAAGTCTGTTGTTCAACATTCATATTTACAAATGATAGAATTATGTATAAAATCCTATCTGGCTAGGCTGGCAGCCTTCACATTTCTCCCCGCAGAGAACTCAAGCTAGTTTTTCAAGTGACCTTTGAGAAATGCCACTTGAGAGGGTTAAGTCTATCTTAGTGAACCTTACCCCATTCCCTGTCTTGAGAGCCCATCTGCATTGGCATTGCTACTCCCACTGCGGTGATATGCTTGCAATCCTAGGCTCCATCTTAGCAACTTGGCATTTTGCTGGCTGGCTCTGGTTAACCATGTTATGGGGTTGTGATCTGTTATAACTGTAAATTTCCTTCCATACAGATAAGGCTAAAGTTTCTGCAGTGCCCACACTATGGCTAGACATTCCTTTTCTACAGCTGCATAGCATTCCTCCCTGGGTTGGAGCCTACGACTGAGATAAACCACTGGGTGCCCTTCTCCCTCTGAAGAAATCTGGCTAAGTACAGCCGCCACACCATGGTTCAAAGCATCCACCTGCACAACAAATTCTTTGCTGTAATCTGGACTGGCTAATACAGGGGATCCTCCCAAAGATTCTTTAAGCTTCTGGAATGCCTGCTCACATGCTGGGGCCCACACTACCTTATCTGGCCTGTTCTTCCTTGTCAGGTCTATGAGGGGAGCAGCTATGGTACTTTAACTGGGGACAAACTTTCTGTTGTACTCTGCTGTCCCTAAAAATGCCCTCACCTGCTTTTTAGTAACAGGTGAAAGCCATGCCTGAATGGCTTCCACTTTAGCAGGTTCTTGTCTTATCTTACCACTCCCCACTCTGTCTTAGGTAGGAGATCTCTGCCATACCCACCTGACATTTGCTCAGCTTAATGATCAACCCTGCCCTCTGTAGTCTGCCCAGCACTTCCCTGACATGCTGAAGGTGCTCTGGCAAGGAATAGCTGTAGATGGCAATATCATCTAGGTAAGCAAGGGCAACCTCTCTGGCTCCTACTAGGATATGATCTACCAATGTCTGGAAAGTCACTGGGGCATTCTCCATCCCAAAGGGCATCTTTGTGAACTCATACAAGCTAAACAGAGTCATAAAGGCTGACTTCTCTCTAGCACTGGGAGTCAAGGGCACCTGCCAGTAACCCTTGGTAAGATCAATGGTTGTAAGATACTTAGCCCCACCCAGCTGCTCTAGGGCTTCATCTGTCCTAGGCATAGGGTAAGCATCCAACTCTGTGTGACTATTTAATTTCCTGTAGCCCACATATAACCTGGTGCTGCCATCCTTCTTTGGCACCAGCATCACTAGGGAGGCCCAGGGACTTTTGGACTATTAAATCACCCCTAGTTCCAACATCTCCTGTACCTCCTCCCTCAGGGTCTGTCTGACTCTCCCAGGCATCCTATAAGGGGGCCTGCCTAATAGGCCTTTGGGGTCCTGTATTCACCTGGTGCTGCACTAGGTGGGTGCACCTTGGTTGCCTAGTGAACATGTCCCCAAATTCCTGCAACACTGCTCGGATTTCTTGAACCTGGGTAGGAGATAGCTGCTGAGACATTGCTACCCCTTCCACTGCGGTGTCAGCCCGAGCCTCACTGAGGAGATCAATCCCCAGATCTCCCTCAGACTCCTCCTGCAATCCACTGCAAATACTCAGCACAAGGGCCTCCCTATCATGGTAAGGTTTTATCATGTTAACATGGTACAATTTGTGCCCCTGCCTTCTGCCTAGCAGTTCTACCATGTAGTGAACATCACTTACCTTTCTTACCACCTTTACCTGCTAACCCACAGCATACTCTCTAGCTCCAGTATTCCTGTCATACCACACCTTTTTCTGTTGTTGGAATTCTGCCAGGTTTGCATGGGCCAAGCCCATGAGTTCCCTGAGCCTTGTCCTGAGGTTTAGGATGTATGCCACAACATACTCCTTGTGAAACATGCACTCACCTTCCCACTCATCTCAAATTAAATCTAGAGGTACCCTCACCCTATGCCCATACAGCAACTCAAAGGGTGAAACACCTGTGGATTCCTGGTTAACCTCTCTGTAAGCAAACAACAGATGGGGCAAATATTTATCCCACTCCCTCTTAATCTGATCTGCAAATGCTCATAGGATGGACTTGATTGTAGAGTTTAACCTCTCAACAAGACCATTAGTCTGAGGATGGCAGGGGTGGTCTTCACGTGTTTCATCCCACATGACTTCCACAGATAAGCCAGCAGGTCTGACATTAAATTGGTATCTCTGCCAGTCAGTATTTCTTTTGGGAAACCTACCCTGCTGAAAATCTCTAACAAAGCATTTGCCACATTCTCTGCCTCAATGAAGGTCAGAGCCACTCCTCAAGGTATTGTGTAGCATAATCTACTACCACTACAATATACTTTTTCCCTGTGGAACTTGGGGTACTCAGAAGTCCCACAATATCCATAGCTACCCTCTGCAATAGCTCCTCAATCACAGGCAAAAACATCAAAGGTGATCTCACCTTGTCTCCTGCCTTGCCTACCTTTTGGCACTGCTCACAGGTTCTGCAGTACCCTGTTACATCTCTGGAAATTCCAGGCCAATAGAAGTTCTGCATAATATGTATATTTGTACGTTTTATGCCCATATGACCTGCAAAGGGAATATCATGGGCTATGGCTATAAGTGCCATATGGTAGGCTCTAGACATTACCAACTACTGTATTCTCTCACCTTCTAGCCCTCCCTCGGGGGTCCGCTCTCTGTATAGTAACCCTTTGTCCCAGTATACAGATTCTCCCTTTCTGTAAGAATCAGGTGCCTCCCTAGCTACCTGCCCCAGGCCTTGCAATGTAGGGTCTGAGAGCTGAGCCTGTCTCAACTCTCTCCTTGTAAACCTTCTCAGCTCCCCTTCCACAGGAAGTCTGTCATACTCTGACAGTGGTGCTTCACTGTCAGCCTGGGTACCACTTCTCACCTCTACCTTTGCAGTCACTTTGTCCAAGGGACCATCAGTACCCACAAGCAGCTGTGGCTCACATTCAGTCTCACTGCTACAGAGTAGATCCCTCCCTGAAGTAACCACCTCACCAGTCCTGGCTCCAAGTATGCAGTCTGTCTGGGTCTCCCCCAGGCTACCAGAACCCCATGCTTGTCTCCTAGCCTGACTGCATGTAACTGCATAAGCACTGCCTCATCCAAATCCTTCCCTATCAGGACATCTGCGGAATGATAGTTCGGTACCCCTGTTGTCTCAAGACAACCTACTATTGGTATTTTGTCTTTCTCACTTACTGGCTCCCTCACCTTTTGTTCCCCACCTTGCCTCCGTGGACACCTGTATGCCACATGGCCTCACTGGTTGCATTCAAAACATTTAACCCTAGGTCCTGGATGTGTACCTGGACTAGTGACTTCCCCTTCTACTGGCATATTCTGTTGGGGCAGTCTGTGCTGCCCACCATGGATTCCTTTAGACCCATGAGCAGTACTGGGGGTCCCCTTCCTGTGCAGGGCTGCCCTGCTTGCCAGGTATAGGTCTCCCATCTTCCCCAACTCATCTGAAGTAGCACATTGTCTGTCAGCTAACCAGATCCTCATGTCCTCAGGCAAAGTGCTAAGGGCTTGTTCTCTCACCAAAAGTTCTGCCAGCCCTTCAAAAGTGGTGACCTGACAGCCACTCGCCCACCTATGGAAATAAGTGCTCAATTCAGCAACATATTCACACACACATTGATCTGCCTTGCGTCTATGCTGATGAAACTTTTTCCTATATGTTTCAGATGTTAGCTTAAAAAACTCTAATAGGCAATTTTTTACAGTAGTATAATCAAAACATGCAACGTCAGACATTTTAGATAATACAGTTACAGCTTTACCATGGAGTAAGGGGGAAGGAACCATACCCATAACCCTTGGTCAACTTCATACTGTTTACATACTCTCTCAAACATATGAGTGAAACTATCAAAATTATCCCCATTTTTAAAATGCGGAAGAAATTTACTGACCTTTTGTGCTTCTGGGGTCCAGGTACTCCCTTTCCCATTACCTCCATTACTCTGGGGAAGAGTCAACATCTCCTTCTCATGCTGCCTCTGCCTCTCTTTTTCCTCAGCTTCTATGCATAGCAGTTTCTCATTCTCCTCACTATCTAGATGCCTCAGTCTCTCAGCTGCTTCTAATTCCACATGCCTGGCCTCCAATTCAAGTCTCTTTAGCTCCAGCTGGATTTTTTAAGTCCACGGCAGAAAGGTTGAGCTGTCCATTCTCCAAGGATATTATATCTCCGCTGCCAGTCTGATTGCCCTCCTGGTTGCTGTTTTCTGATGCAGCTGTAACCAAGGCTGCAATCAGGTCTGCCTTAGTCAGGTTTCAGTCCTCTAGCCTGGCACATCTCCACCAGTTGGCTCTTTGTCAGCTTTCCATACTCCTCTGCTGACATGCTGCCTGCTCACCCTGACTAACTAAGCTAACAAAATAAATAAAACAATTGTGATCTGAACTCGTATTCACTGCTTGGCTGTTTTTGAGTACAAAACACCTTCAAAGCTCACTGTACACAAGCTACAGGGATTCACACTACCAACACCACTACAAGCCAGTCAGTATTTGCCACCTAATTAATATGTGATGTGGATATCCCACTGATGCCAAACACACAAATGTGATGCCTGTGCATTGGCCCAGCAATCAAGGAGCCTCAATTGTCACCACTAACACCAGAGAGGGCATCTCATATATGAAGAAAGGATAACAAATACTCACAGTAAAGTGCAATTTCCCTTAAGAGTACAGAGAGATCACAGTCAGTCCGGGGCTGGTCACTCCCTTGCTCTCCAGGTCCCCAATAAGACTCCCCACTGGCACAGCTAGAGGGTCCAGATCTCAGCTTAGCTGGGCAAGCTAAAACCTCCAGCACTCTCTCTGTCCAACCAGTGCTTCATGTCCCTGCCCAAGTAGCTGACACACACACATGCACACACTTTGAGATAAGAGTTTATACAACCACACAGACACTCATGGGAAAGGCTGGCACAGGTTCTCCAGCTGTGCCCCTATTACCCAGACTACACAGTAGTACCACCTGCCACCACCCAGCTAATATTTATCAGCTACTCAAAGGCCCTTAAAAGGGTGTCCAATTATTACTGTGCAATATTATTATCCAATTGGTAGTATAAACAGTCAAGGCTTATTAAAGTGACTTGGTGCAGTAATCACTATAAATATGCAATGTACTCTAGAGCTTAAATTATCTCTACACAAAACAGCCACAGTTGAAAGGTTTGAAAATATTTAATAATAAATAATAAAAACACAAGACAATACTTCTTACTGCACAGTGCTAGCCAATAGTTCAGAGATCACAGAGAAATACTTAAAATAATTCAGTAGGACAGCTCTGACACTTAGTCTAATCTTTCTAGTTTGTAGCTATTTCTAAAAGAAAACAAGTCTAAGATAACTTACATAAGACAACAGTGCTGTGAGTTGTATGGTCAAGACAAAAATACTTAATCTCTGGTTCTCTCTGTTTAAATTGAAATTGCAGTTCTGATAAACATTACATTATTCTTCACCCTTCCTGGGGTTCCCAGGCCAACAGAAACTGCATCTACATTCTTTTACACCTAGGCAGAAACCAGAGCAATAAAAATACATTTGCATGTTTAAATCTAGGAATCTAACTCTTGGTTAAAACAATAGAAAGAATGTGCTAGCCCAGACGGAATGACTCCGAATCTTTAACTTCAAAGGACAGACATGAAGTAATTTTAACTTTAAAGGATAGACATGAAACTCTTGTCTTAGCTTTCTTTACAGCAGAGGGCAATGTTGCTACATTGTTTTTAAGTTCAACTTTTCACAGCATATTCTTTCATTAAAGAAAACAAGCTTGTATTTCAACATTTCACAGTATTTTCTTTCAATTAAGAAAACAAGTTTGTAGTTCAACATTCATATTTACAAATGATAGAATTATCTGCACAATTCTATCTGGCTAGGCTGGCAGCCTTCACAGTGTGCAAGAAGTGACCATATTTGTGAGGACTAGATCAAGGATATTCAGGTTACTAGTAGGATGGTAGCTATCTGTGAAAGATAGGTAGCATTTATAATGTCAAGAAAGTGCAGGGTATACAGACCATTTGCAGTGTAGGACAGCTATTTTATTTATGGATAGTTGGAAGTCCCTTAGGAGAAAGGTCTTGTGTTTAATTGGGAATTGCAGCTAGTGTGTTAAGTTAAATGTGCTCAGAAGAGGACATAGAGGGTTTTCTGTAGCTTCTGGGCTGAGTGCACTTCTGGGTAAGTTCTTGGTCTAGGTTGCTGTGTTACAGGGTACTCACTGGATATTCCTGCAGAAAGCTCTCACTTACTATACTGTGCACTTGAGAAAGCTTATTGGTTCAGTGACATTCTGGACTGGTTGCCTGTCTCAGATGTCATCCTGCATTGTGCCCACTAGAAGTTACAATCACTTGCCATCCCTACACATAGATCCCATCTACTGCCTTAACTTTAACAATGAAGACACTACAGGTTGTGTGGCAGGTAGGGGCCAAAACTGGTCTGAATCCAAGTATTTAAAAGGGGCTATATGGCACTGAGGTTTTTTGTCAAGTTGAAACTTTCACTGTTTAGGTCATGTTCCACTTGTATGATGTTGATGAGGTCACAAAATAATAAAGCATATGCCTGGCCTGTTAGGCCAATGTGTGAGTGCATTATTAAAAATATGTACAACAGTGGATTCTTTTGAACCAGTGGGCTAACACATTTTTTTTTCTTTCAGGGAAAATATACCGTGATACCTTGATATTGGGAACATTGTAAACATCTGTACACAAGTTGCTGTTTATGTGACAAGGATTCATTTTGATGTTTTATTTGTTTAAATCTTGTCACTGGATAAGGAAAACATAACTCTCAACTCTACAGATATTCGCATAAGGTCCTGATTTTTGCCTCATTTTTGGTCTGTTCCTCATAAAATGTGGTGTTTTCTGGCAAATCATCGAGGACTTAAGTCACTAAATAATAACAGGCATTTGAGTTTGCTCCATATCCTTCGTGCATGCTAATGGAGATCCTGTTATTGTAACAACTAAGTTATAAGAGCAATATTTAAAATCTGTCACTATGTTTTGGCATTTCTTCCACTACCACCCCTATATTATTTTTAGCTTTGTCCAGATGTTTTACACAAAAATGTTGAGCGCTATGAAGGAAATAGGCAATAATTATGTGTTCAATGTGATGCTGCCACAAAAGTTGAGATATTTAAAGAAAAATGAAATAAGAATACATTTAATTTCCAGTGGAACACTATTAGCACAATCACAGAACAAATGTATATGTAGTAATGCCTATAACATCACAACAAATTAATGGAGGAGTTTTATCATCACACTGTTGAATACCTACATGGAGTCTGGTAGATGAAGCAGTCTTCATTCAGAAATCAATCTGTATAAGAAACAGAATTTGGGGAAAAGAATGCCCAAACAAAATACAGGCAAGTATTACATCAAAAGAGAACATCTGTGATCATGGCGAACTGGATATAAGGTCTGAGGACTAGTAAGAAAAAGATTGTCTTTCCAACATTAGTAGAAGTATGACGACCGAGATCTCACACCAAAGTGTGCTATTCAGATTTAACTTTCCTATACCAAATTAAAAAGATGCCTAAAAACAACAGACACTAAAAGAAGTTCACACTGATCATTTCATTACATGAAAGGAAAAGTCTTATTCTGTCTACCCTGCCCATAGTCAACATTTATAAATTCTATTCATTGTATCATCACCCCTTTCCATTACAATATACTTATTAGTTGCAGAGCAATAATCTTTCATCCACCTTTGAAGGAGCATGTAGTGTTAAAATTCCTATACAGATGCTTCCCTACTTATGCCTTTTCAACTTACGAACTTTCAGATTTGTGAACAAACTTGTCTGTTAAGTCCAAAATTTGAATACTGCACTGTTTGGAAGTTTGACCACCACACAAGAGTTGGTGTTAGAGCTCAGTCTTACCCTGTAAACAAACACAGCATATTTGTCTCTCTGTAATGTCAAAATGATGGTGTTTTTCATGGTTATTTGTGGTTTTTACAACTTTAGTACCCCCAACATGCCCCTAAAGCATAAGAGAGAAGCCAGTAGCAGTGGTGAATGCAAAAAGTGTTGCACCATGGAAACTAAGGCAAACATTATAAAGTGAAGCGAGTCAGGTAAGAAAACTGCAAACATAGCAAGTGCGCTTAAGATGACTTGCTCTACTGTTGCAACAATTATAAAAGACAAAGAACCCATTATGCAACATGTGAAAGGTTCTGTACCAATACCTTCCATGATAATTAGTAAGAAATGAAGTGCGGTGATGGAAGAAATGGAAAAAAATATTGAAAGTGTGTAAATGGAAGACCAGCATCAGTACTGCATATCTATAAGTCTTACCTTAATCCAGCAGAAGGCCAGAAATCCCTTTGAAGATTTAAAGAGCAAATGTAGTGAAAGTGAGTGTTGGGGAAGAAACATTTACAGCTAACCATGGCTGGATCCATAGATTTAAGGCTTGCTCAAACTTGCATAGTGTAAAGGTGAGTGGGGAAGCTGCCATTGTGGACATGGTAGCGGCAGAGGAGTTTACCATGGTGTTGATGGCAATTATTGACAATGGAGCTTACCTACCAGAGCAGGTTTTCAATGTAAACATACAGGGTTATACTGGAAGAAGATGCCTGAATGTACATACACTGCAAAAGAAGAGGTCAATGACTGGGTTTAAAGCATCAAATGATAGACTTGCACTCCTGTTAGGTGGGAATGCTGCTGGTGACTGCAAAAGTAAACCTATGTTAGTCTATCATTCCAAAAACCCAGGGCTCTGAAGGGTATTATCAAAGCTTCCCTTCCTGTTGTGTGGAAGTCTAACCCTAAAGCATGGATGACAAAACCTCTTTTGAAGTTTGTTTTTTCCATTCCTTTTCACCTGAGGTGGAAAAGAACTGCCTCAACAAAAACCTGCCCTTCAAGGTCCTGCTTGTCCTAGATAATGCCCCAGGTCATCCACCATTCCTGGACAATTTTCACAACAACATCTAGGTGGTACACCTGCCTCACAATATTACCTCTATCCTTTAGCTGATGGATAAAGGTGTCATAGTAAATTTTAAGACTTACAACCTGCACAGGCTGTGAAGGAGACAGAAGGGGAGAGTGGAGTACACAGAAAGTTCTGGAAGAACTACAACATCTAATAGGCAATTAAGAACACTGATGATTCCTGGCATGAGGTAAAGACTACCAACATGGATGGTGTTTGGAAGAAGCTCTCTGCACAATTTGCCAGCGACTTCAAGGGATTTACAGAGACAGTGACTTCAGTGGCCAACGAGATGGTGGAACTGGGCAGGCAACTGCAATTGGAAATTGAGGAAAAAGATATCCATGAAGTGTCGGAATGCCACAGTAAGGAGCTGAGCAATGAAGGTTTGATGGAGCTGTAGTCACAAAGGGTCCAGGAGGAAGTCACAGATGTGGAATACAAAGCTGAGGAACCCAAGAAATTCACGTATAACAGCTAGCTAAAGATTATGGCATTATTGAGAAGGCACTAGCTTCTTCTGAGTCTCAGGACCCAAACACTGAAAGGTTTACAAAAAGTGTCTGCAGCTGTTCATGAAACTATTGCCTGCAACAGGAGGAATTATTAAGATAAGAAAAAATTAGCTGTGCAGACATCTCTTGATAGATATTTTAAGAGGTTTGAGATGGGACACAATGGGCAAGAAAAACAAGAACAAGACCCAATGCCATCTACATCCACAGGAGGTTATCCATTATTCCCAGTTCCTGTTCCTCAGACCCTGATGAAGTTCCAGCTGCACCCTCATCACCATCCATCACCTAAAGATTATTAGTATGATTATTATTATTATTATTATTATTATGCTATATATGCATTAACCTACTGTTTAAGGCTGGTAAAATATACAGTCAAGTATCAGTGACATATATCTGTACAATACATACCCTTTTCTTAATGATGTGTACAGTATTCAGTTTGTACTGTTAAGAGAGTGTTGCATTTATTGAAATTTTGACTTATAACAAATCCTCAGGAACCTAACCTGTTCGTAAGTAGAGGAGCATCTGTATTTTCCCAACATGAATGGTGTTTGGAAGAAGCTCTGTGCATAATTTACCAACAATTTTGAAAAAGAATGTAATATACAGAAGCATACACTCAACTATTTGTGTGCGACTGATTGCTATAGTTGTTTTTATGATTGTTTCACATGTTATTCCAGAAATTATTGAGTTGTCATTAGTACAGAAACAGGCAGATGATATATGTGACAAGGAATATGATTCCAAGTTAAAAAAATAAATAAAATACAGAACAAAATATAAAAATCTATGACACTGTGAAACTTTAAAAAGTATACAGTTCTCACAAATGCATGATATCATTCTGGAATATGACTTCAAGTTTAACAAAATATGAAAATATATATAAGATGTTAAATCATAAAAAGCATAACCTTCTCACAAATGTAAATAATTCTTTTCAGCATGGTCATGAAACTATTGGGACATCTTAAAACAGTTTAATCTCAGTACAGATTTATTTATTAGTTCAAATCACACCCTATTTAGTCAGTGGGTGGTCCTGGATACATTGTTGCATGACAATGATTGTCAACCAATGCACTTAAAACTCGGTCAGACAGGAATCTTAGCAAAAACAGTACACCTTGTACAAGAAAATTGTCTCACACCCACACAGCATGGTTTTTCGCCCAAACCATAGCACTGCTATTGCTCTGATATCCTTCATTAATACTATTGCGAATTCTTGTGACAAGAAGAAGTTAGTCTGATGTTTTTTTTTATCTCTCTAAAGCCTTTGATACTGTATCCCATAGATTACTTCTATCCAAACTAAGCTCACTAAACCTCTCCAAATCTACACTAACTTGGCACTCAAGCTATCTTTCCAGTAGGTTCCTGGCAGTAAAATAGCAATCTAACTTCTCTCCTTTCCTACCCGTTCAAACAGGGGTATCCCAAGGCTCCATCCTGGGACCCCTAGTTTTTAACATTTTTATCAATGACCTCTACTCTTATCCACTGTCTACAGTCGTCCAATATGCGGATGACTCTACAATCATCTACTGTTCAGACATCATTCACCTTCATATCACCCAAGAGTTCCTTCATGCAGTCGAAAGATGGCTTACTTCCAACCAAATGTTACTCAGTCCTAAGAAAACCAAACTTCTCCTGTTCATCCCTACAACTATCCAACATGACAAACCCACTTTTACTGCCTCCTCCCTCAACAAAACAACCATCTCCACTGAACCTCACACTAAACTTCTAGGTGTTCTTATTGATGAGCAACTAAAGTTTGATCTCCATACTCAGCAATGCATTAAAAAACACATCAAAAGCTGGGCCTACAATACAGACATAAAAAATTCCTCACAAATGCTTCAAAACGGTCTCTTGCACAAGCTTTTCTACTTCCCACACTTTTCTAGGCAGCCCCTATACTTACTAATCTCCAATCCAATCTTCTGTCCAAATTTGAACTCACCTATAATAAAATCACTAGATTTGCTTCCATCCAACCTTATTGCACCCACCACTGTATTTCTCTAAGAGACTGCACTGGCTGGAATTTCATCAACAAATTCTATTACCCCAGCTTCTCATGGCACACGATCCTACATGAACTGTCCTCATCCCCTTCTCTCATCCAACCTTATGCTCTTAACCATGCTTTACATAGCTCTCAACAGCACCTGTTGCAGGTCTACAAGCCTAATAAAATATTGGTAAACTCCTTTACAGTTACTGTGTTGCTAATGCCTGTAATAAACTACCTTTAAGTGTCAGATTAAACACTAATTCTAAGTTCTTTAAAACTGCCCTGAAGGAATGCCTATATAATTCTTGGTCCTGCCTATATAATCACCTTACTTAACAAAACTTTTATTCTTCTACAATTTACTTTCTCTATGACCTAACCTATTATATCTTTCCCTCCTGAAACTCTGCTGCTTATCTCTCCCACTTCTCTCTGCTTCTTCCTTCATACTTTAACAGTTTTTATGCTTCATCATACTATGCTAACTGCATGATTTTTGTTCTCTCAGCTCCCATGAACTGCTGTCTCATTACTGGCTTTTCACATGGGTCTTTACCCCTGTATATACTAATGCCTTTAAATATTTTCTACTTCTCCTATAGCTTCAATTAGCACACAACCTCTTATGATATTTATATTTATCTTTATTTTTTCTCTTTTTATGTTCAAATCTGACCCTACTCATTGCACATTATTCAGTGTGATGTTATTTTGTATGCTTTCTGTCATATGTAGTATGTATGCTTTGTTTTTGGTATCATCTTTCTCTTTGGAATATTTTTAACATGGTATTTTACCTTTGTTTCTGTCTTTCTGTTGGAGCTTTTCTCCTCAGGTCTCTGCTAAAAAAGGGCTAGTTACCCAGTCAGACTAACCCGGTCAACAAATGTTAAATAAATAAATAAATAAAATGTCAAATAAGAACACTCACTGTTCTAGGAGTTCAAAGGTAGGGGGCTGTTGGGTACGGTGTTGAAGAATGAAAACAGACAACACAGATGGAACGTTATGGTGAGTATGTAACTTCTTTATCTGATGTTGTCAATTTTCTTTCTGCCCTCAACCTATGGGACAGAGTTCCCAGTTACCTTAGATCCTTGGTGGACTGAGGAAAGGATGGTCCTCAGCACCATTGAAGTGAATTATGCTGTAGCCCTAGAGACTAGATCCAATGAGTAACAAAGTTATTGGGAGTAGCCCAAGTTGCTGCTGCACATATGTCATCCGCAGACACTCTAGACTGGAAGACAGATGAAGTTGTCATTGCTCTAGTTGAATGAATTTGTAAAGGTTTCAGTAAGGCAATGCCTAATTGGTTATAAATGAAAGAAATACAACTGGTGAGCCATCTGGACAAGATTACTTTGGTGACTGGTTTACCCAATTTAATATCTGAGAAGGAAACTAATAATTGGTCAGATTTCCTGATATCCTTGGTTCTATGAAGGTAAAAAATGCAATTATCTGTGAACATCTAATAAATGTAACAAGTATTCACTGTTGTTCTCAAATTTTGGAAAAATACTTGTAAATTGATAGACCGATTGACATTTGTCTCTGATACCACATTTGGTAAAAAGGATGGATTAGTACACAGAGATACAATATGGTGGTTGGGAAGACAAAGCTTGAATCTCTGAAATTCTTCTTGCAGACGTTATGGGTATCATGAAAATATTTTTCCAAGAAAGGAATTTGAGATTGTACTTATCTGCTGGTTCAAAAGGGGTGTATATGATAGCCTGCATCACCAAATTTAGGTCCCAAGGGGGAGTAGCGTCTTTATAAGGGGGCTGTAAAAGAACAGTTCCTCTCAGAATAGCTTTGCAGAGTTTATATGAATCAACTGAAGAACCTTGGAAACCAATATGAAAATTGGACATTGCTGCTAACTGGACTTTGATTGTCAAAGAAGCCAACCCTTCTTCGAAAGGTTGGGCTAAAAAATCAAGAATATCATAAACAGGAGCTGAGAAGGGATCAATGTTATTTTAGAGAGCCCAGGGAACAAATCTTTTCCATTAAATGGAATATAACTTATGTGTAGATGGCTTATGAGAAGACAGCAGTATGTGTCGGACTGGAGTGGACAGCATAGGTTGTCTGGCTATTAATGGAATTGGAGAAACCAGGCAGTAAGCCTGAGATTGATTATATCTGGGTGAATCATGCCTGTTGGGTGAGACAGGAGGTCTGGATTTGGATCCAGAATCCACAGTTGAAGTAAGCGAGGCCAATCGAAGGGGAAACAAAATCTGTCAAGGCCAATATGGTGCAATGAGGATTACTTTATTCTTTAGCCTGGTCACTTTCTGTAGAAATTTCAGGATTAATGGAGTTAGGGGAAAGGCATAAAAACTGGAAGGCCAACTGTGAATAAGAGCATCCCCCTGTGACTCCCTGCACTTGTTGTTTAGTGATGAGGCAAAAAGTTTTCAGCAAGGCTGAGCCCATTGATGAAATATCCTTTCTGTCACGTTTTGATTGAAGGAAGGGTCTGCCAAAGAAAGTTTCTTTGGATTCTTGGTTTTGCAGGCCTCCTCTGCCTCAAGGGTGGCGTCTGCCATTGGAGTACCCCCCTCTGTCCCTCAAGGAACTACTTCCACATGTGTCTTGAAAAGACCCTTGGGATTTTCTCAAACACATTTTTCCACTACTTTGCTGATTACTGAAGAAGAATCTCTAAGAAGTGGAGAAATGTATGCACATGGCAGAGAGGCTCTTCTCATCTTTCTCACACTTGGACAATGTGTCTTTTACCTTAGAGACAAATAAAGACATGCCATCAAAAGGAGCATTGATGAACATAGACTTTAAAGGTTCCACAAAGTCACACAAGTGCATCCAGGTGTGCATCCTCATGGAAATGCCTGAACCCACTGCTCTACTCATTCCTTCAGCTGCATGAGAAATGAGCCTCATGTACAAATTAGAAATAGACTGGAGGATAGCCAACTGAGAAGTAACATGTACTTCCTCAGAAATGTATCCCGAGATGGTATCTGAAAGCTCTTTAATCAGAGCCTTCTGTAACCTAGTGAAATGCACCAGGTAGCTCAGAGACCATAAGGAGAAGGTCACTGAAGCATATACATGCCTACCAAACATACCCATCACCTGAGACTTTTTGTTGGGGGATGGATAGAGGAACTTTCCTCAGCTAGTCCTTTTTTTGTGTCCATAGCCGATGACCATGGCATCCACAGGCACACCTTTATTCCAAAATTGCTTGTCTTCAGGAAAAGTAATAATTTTGTCTGGTCTCTGGGGAATCATCTCAGTGGTGTCAAGGGGCTTCCATGCCCACTGAGAGAACAATTCAATGAGCTCATCGGCCGGTGGAGTTAACCAGGAGGTAGATAGATGGGTACCCAAAGACTCCAGGTACATAGACTCCTCAGATGAAGAATTGTTGAGCTTCCAGTCACCTCTCTGTTTTAGAATTTCTAGGATGTCTCCAAAGGAGACATCGTCAGTAGGTGACTTTGGTAACCCTTTGCCCTCATCAAAGTCAGTGCCTTCAGTGACGGATTCCTCCAGGGAATCCAAGTGCTTCCTCTTGCACAGCTTCTTCTTAAGAACTTCATCTGGGATGGTCTGGGGAGGTATCAGAAGACATGGGAACACCCTGCTGGGAAGCCTGGGATTTCAATACTTACTGTTCCTGTAAAGAAAAAGGTTGAGACTCTGTGTGCAGAGATAACAAGGTTGGGGACTGAAGATCCAAGGGGGTAGAAACATTCTGAGCTGTTGAAGCAGGCACAGCTCTCTTCAAAATCTCAAAGGCTGACCTCCCCTGAGAGGATAAGACTTCAGATATGAGAGGTCAAGCCTCTGGATCCTAGTACCTCCCTGCTCCGAGGATAATCCTCCTGAGGCAGAAGCTGGAGCTGAGCTAATCTGAGCCAAAGCTTCAAGGTGCAGAGATGGCTCCAAAAACTTCAGAGTCAACTCTAACACCTTGGAACTGACAAGGCATCTACAGCCTGAGAGGTCTCCAGCTCCAACTGAACCAAAGAACTCAGAGCAAACATTGGATCCAAGGATAGAGGTATCTTTGGATCTGATGCAGATGGAGCCAGGTGGCTTGGATCCAAGAACTCTGAAGTTTCAAAGGAAGTTAGAGGAGGAAGCAAAGAAAGGGTAGTAGATGTCTGAAACTTCTGACCCAAAGTGGTAGGAGCTGAGGAAACCCCTGACATACCCTGGTCCCAGAAAATTTCTTACCAGTCTCTCATTGTCTTCCTTGGCAAAAACCTAGAATAATGACTGGACATTACAGAAGGTGATTTTGGCATCTCCAGAAAGGGAGAAGGAACTCTGAATGGAATTAGGTCCAATGATGGCAAATATTGGGTACTGGGTAAACTAGGTAGGCTTGTAGTCGTATCCCTTGATTTTGGTGTCAGATCTGAGAGCATCAGATCCGAGCAATCATTTTTATTATCTGAAGTCAGTTCCAAAGAAGTAGACAGATCCATAAGATGCCGTATCTTAATCTTTGGGTACAAAGAACTAGTCGGATGCCAAAGTCTGGGTCTTTTAATTGTCTGATCCGATAGAGAAGTCAGAACTGTGATAGGCCTCTTCACTGTTTCAGAAGTCTTTGAGGAAGAAGATGAAGGGCTTTAAGATTCTGACTTCCCTTTTTTTTTGTTTATCAAGGAAAGGAGCTCCAGATAGTGCTTCATTGAAAGCTGAAGGCAGTAAACCTTTAAGAATTAATTTGTTCTGGTGTTCAACCAGAGCTCTATGGCTGAACACATGGCAGATTGGGATCCCTCCATCTCCAGGAGGATTATTCAAACAATAAACGCAAAGTGTACGGGAGCCTGAATATGGCATTTTGCAGCCACATTTCCCACACTTTTTGAAACCAGCCTTTTCTTGCTCTGCCATTCTACACTACAGAAGCCAACAAGCAAAGAGAGAAAAAAATTTAACAATAGCAGCTTTTTTGCGTCTATATCATGTTATCGAAATCTTACTACATCAAATCACTAAAGGTCGACCTCTAGTGATCGATGTGGTAAAACATCGAATAACACTTAAAAAAACAAAAAGCAAAAATAAAAAAAATCTAGCATAAGCAGGGGGGCAAGCCCCCCTGCACCCCCCACACTCCCCCTACTTAAATATTCCAACTCTAAGACCGCACTACATTGAGGTAAAATGAAATCTCCCCCTACGGAGATTTCTGTTTACCTGCACGATGTTCTGCGCTTTCGATGTTGTGGTGCCGACAATATCAGCTTCGATATTGTCGTCTTTTGACATCATGAAGTAGACCCGCTTTTTTTTTTTTTTTTTTTTTTAAGAGCCAAAGGAAAGGAAAAAGGGAATACCAACAATGGTAAGAAAAGATAACACCAAGTGTAAGAAGGGAAATACTAACAGTAGTATTCAAAGGTACATTCATACGGAAAAAAAAGAGGAAGGAATAAAAGTGAGAGAAACTTGAAAATACAGTAGTTACTAGGTAAGGGATAGAAGCTAAAGCTTACAAAAAGAAACAGAGAACTTTAAAGAACTATTTAGAAAGATTTAAAGGAAAAAAATGTTTTAATTTCACTTATCTGCTTGAGAGCAGCTGGTCATCACGTCTAACTTCAATAGTGGAAAATGAGATCCAGGGTACATAGGAAGGGAGCAGCTTGAGACTTTTTTGGTTACCATGAGATACTGTAATGGCCAAGTCAGATCTGAGGGATCAGATTTGAACCTATAGGTTGAGGAAGAATGAAAAGTGACAACATCAGATTGAGAGTTTCAAGGAAACAGAAGTTTACTGTTTTTTACTGTTTCTCAAACATAGTCTGTTTGTTTTCAATATGAGAGTGTTTTGTTTAAAAAATGGCTGTAGCTGTTTTTGCTGTAAAATGAGAAATAACAGTTTTAAATGAAATCCATATCTCTGTAGTAATTGTAAAACTAAAGAAGAAAAAACAGAGTAAGCACACTGATAGGTTTGAACAGTGTTTTAAGCTAACTGGGGAGAGACAGACAACTAATAAGATATTATGGCTGGCAGGGTCCTGGTTCATTACCTTACATAGGGTACTGTTTGACCGGGTCTATAAAACTTCATCGAAGTTTACTTACTTTAAATGGCTATTCATTGAACTGACATCAGTGAACAGCCCTTCATTGAACATTCACATTAGTGAACGTTTTTCTTCCAGTAAGAAATCATTTGGCCAGCATACCTACCGACGCATACACCACAGTACATCAAACCCACCAACAAACCCTCTAATAAGGTGGGTGTGCCGCCACCCCTTACTTATGTATACCAACTCCGAGATCACAATATACTGGGGAAAACGGCAAATTTCTGTATGTTGGCCAAGTGACTTCCTTCCCTTGGAAAAACGTTCGCTGATGTGAACATTTGATGAATAGCTGTTCAAGATAAGTAAACTGCGATTAAGTGATATAGACTCATTTGGCCATGATCTGGCTCTATTGTCTATGGAGGCAATGGTGCAACAATACAGCATTATCAGCCATTCAGGTAAGTCAGACGTCTACTGAGTGATGTCAGATGGCATGTCAATTTTTGAAGCTAGGGAAGCCATAAAGAGGTAAAAATGAGATACAGGTGCCCTGCAAGTATGTAAGCTCAACCCCCCCCCCCCATAAAAAATAAACAGCATTTTGTATGCTGTATGCAGTAATGTTTCTGATTCTTGTATGACTTGTGGTTGTTGAACAAAAACAGCTATATTTGTTGAAGCACTAAAATGCAAAGCTGTTTGCTAATGGCAGCATCTGCACTAGTAATACTTCTCTTTAATGTGGAATTATTCAGCTAAATGTTACTTCTGCAGAGACTGAGCATATTGACTTTACATATGTTATCAGGTGGCTAATATGTTTTGTGCTCTCACCATAAACACTGTTTAAACTGTGCTACACATTACTGGGTCTTATGGTATAATGCTAGTGATCTTCATAAAGTTTCATGCAAAGCTACCAATAAAGTGCATGTCATTTATTTTTTCATAACAAAAAAGGGGTGTAGACAGTCAACAAAATGGCTATAACTGCTTTTGGGGAGTGGGGTGCTATCTGTGGAAGAAAATACTTTATGGTCTTTTTACAATTTTTAAACAGTCTTTAATCTGGCATTGCAAGACTAGTATGCATGTGTTTGAATTAACAAAATCCAAAAACTGCAGGCAGAAAGACTCAGTGTAACGTTGTATAAAAACAAACATTCATGTAAAAATACAGTTAGTTTAGAGCTTTCATTTCTTAAGACAAGACTTCATCAGAGCTCTTCTACCTAACCGCTGAGAACCTTTTTAAATTAATTTCATTAATCAAATAATCAACTAGTTAGATAAAAAAAATCCCTCAGAATGAATTATCACATAATAACCTTAAACTTAAGAGTAAAACCAAAGTTAACATGTTTCAGAATCACAATTTAATAAACTTAAAATCCATCTAATACTTAAGAACACATTTAAGAAAGTTTATACAATTTGTTACTCATAGTGGCTCAGATGTAGTAATAAAACGCAATAAAAAAACTAACATCAAAAACTAACTTGTTAGATTTTACTTTTACTTTTTATATGTATAATTCTAGGTAAGGTGGAAAGGCTTAGATTCTAAAGACTACAGAAGTAAAAGGTAATACTTAAAAAAAAAAAAATCATAATACATAAAATGTCATAAAAGTGGATACATATTAAATAATGCCCTTATAATTTAGTTGCTTTTAACTTCAAACCAATGAGTAGTGACACATTTAGTCCAAGGGGGACATAGGCGTTCACGGTCAACTGCCACCATAATGGGTCTACTTCATAACATTGAAATTTCATAACATTTAATTTTATAACATTGAGACCAAAACATCTAAAATTCAAAACTCTGAAAACCCAAAACATTGAAAACTCCAAACATTGAAAGTGTGCTTTATAACACTGAAAACTACATTGCACAAGTAAATAAGATTCCCTCCACCTACAACAACACCTAACTAACAAACACACTTTCTACTACGTTTCTGGTGAGGGGAAGCCCCCCTGCATCCCCCATAAATTAAATATACCAACTCCAAGATCTCACTACAGTGGAAAAAAGTTAATTTCCTAACCTCAGTGTATGGTGATTGTGATACAGTGAGGTTAGGAAATTAACTTTTTTCCACTGTAATGCAATCTTGGAGTTGATATATTTAATTTACAGGGGGTGTGGGTCGCACATCGGTAGGCAGAAATGTAGTAGAAAGTGCGTTTGTTAGTTAGGAGTTGTTGTAGGTGGAGAGGATGTTATTTACATATGCACTGTAGTTTTCAATGTTATGAAGCACACTTTCAATGTTCTGAGTTTTCATTGTTTTGGGTTTTCAGTTTTTGGGATTTAGATGTTTTGGTCTCAGTGTTATGAAATTTAACATTATGAAATTTCAATGTAATGAAGTAGATCCACCATAACACATGGTGCTCCAAAAAAGTTTCCCATTGTCCCCACCTATGGCTTGGATCAACTTGTTAAGTCACCCACAAGAGAAAAGTACTCCCCCCACACTCTTTGGAGTGTCTCACTAATGTGTTAGTGTATGCTCCTTTGTTAATATCATTGTTATGTTCATAAATTCTAGTCTTCAGGGTTCTCAGTCTTTCCGACATAAGTGAAACATGTCTTGCAATACGTTAGGTAACTACCCCTTTGGAAAAAGAGTTGAAATATTTTTTTTGCTTTAAAAGTCAGCTTAATTTCTGGAATTTGTAAAGATTCCAGATATGTGATGTATGCACACTGCTTACAGGTACCACATTTGTGGGTTCCTTTTGTTGTCTTATTGCTATCCATTGTATTTTCCTTAGTCTCTATCTCCAGGATGTCTTTCAAATTGGGTCTCCTCTTTTATGTAAAGGTAGAAGGTACTGAAAAAATTCCCAATGTACTGGGCATTTTAGAAAAAAGATCCCAGTATTTCCTGAAAATTCTTTGGAGTTTCCTTGAACCTGGGTTATATTTTAAACTAAACGCCTTGTTATAATTGCTTTCATTCAGTCCTCCAGACACAGGAAGATGTTAGATCAACATCTTTAACTCCTAACATGGGCCTAAATTTTGTACCACACTTTTGTATGACTTCATTTGCTACAGTGCTGATGGTAGATAATTCCTTTCTATAAAAAGTTCTTTATCCGTCTCATTTCATCCTCAAAATCATAGAATGAAGTCCTACTCGCTGCTCTTACCATTTGCTCTTTAACTATATTTCTCTTTTGGTGGGAGGATGTTAAGTACCATAATTGAGGTAGGAGTTGGAAAAAGTATATTTTCTATGTGCACAAATTTTCACTAGAAGTATGTGGAGAAAGTCTGCTTAATGACATGTTAGTTTCCCACCAGTTCTGGGTGATGGGGCTAAGCTTCTTGATGGTCTCTTTCCTGTGTACTTATGAAATGTTCTGACCAGGAAGATATCCCATAAACTGCTTTAAACTGTTTGAAACAAGAGTAAGGCTGTTAGCAGTGAGAAACAAAGTGGGATGATGACTCAAATAGGTAAATCTGACACGTCCTATTATGGGCAATGACATGCTAAATAAATCATGCAATATCTAGATGAGGCCAGTTTCAGGAACTAACACCTGTAGTAAACAACCCCCTGGGTTCACTAATCTTCTGTGCAGGACTAGCTTAGTCCTGCATGGAAGTGCCCATTTAAGAGCAGGACGGCAGCGCGCCATGCATATTAATGAAGGCGCGCTGCCTGAGCTCCCAGGCTTGGAGCGTGTACAAGTGCAGGGGGGGTGTCTGACAGCAGAGCTCTCAGAATAAACACGCCCCTGCAATGTAGTACAGCAGAAAGTGGAAATAAATGAGCGAGACCACTCATAAGTGTCTGCATATCCCCACCAACAGTCTCCCATGTGTACAACAGCAACAGTACATATAAATAAAACGAAGAAACCCTTTTATTATTATTTTTTTTAATCTGAGTACAGCTAACAGTAGGTGCATGGGTGTGCCCATTGCTTAGCTATGGTTAAAACAGCTTAAAAGGCTGAAAAGGATAACAAGGAAGATATATGCAACTAAAGCAGCACACCAAGAGTGTGGTAGGCAGAGCATTTGCCTAATGAGCAGGCATTCCTGGTTCAAATCCCACTGTAGCACAATCTATTTTGCGTGGTATAACCAATATTTTTATTGCATAACCCACTAAATAACATATATGTATGAACTGGAGTACTGCAGGAAATGCACATGTGAAGGGTCAATGTCATAATGAATAAGGCAATAGTAAGCAGGTATAAGCACATGTAAGCAGTACTAATCATATGTAAGCACTAGTAAGCATGTTTAAGTGTGTTTGCACAGGGGTAAGTACTGCCTACACAGATTAAGCGATGTAGAAGCAAACTGAGTGTAAGACACTGTAACCGGAAGTTAGCAGTGCCTAGCTCCACACAAACCCACTTACAACTGCTTTAATGTGCCTTAATCACCCTGTATCCAATGGGTCTTGTTCTGCCCAGCAACAAAATAAACAGCCATACAGGTCTCAAACCCAGGACCCTATACACCATAGTCCCCAGTAGCTATCCACCAAGCCATCCTAGAAGTAAAGAAGCATGAGGTAGTAGTAAATATGCCCTCACCATAGTATAACCAACCCGAACCTGTGAAAGGCATCAGTATACAGTCATATGTGCCATAACCAACAACATAACATAAATATGTGAACTGGAGTACAGCAGTAAGCCCAGAAGTGAGGTGTACTTGTAACAGAGTGTCAAAGTCCCCAATAAAACACTAGGACCCCACAGAGTGTACGTACACATCAATCAGCGATACTAGGCATACATATAAGGTGTAATGAATAATAACACAATGCCAAAAAGGCATTATAATGAATGTCTACTGTAGGCAACACCAAGCATTGCACAGGCCAGCTTAGAAAGTGTGAGCAATGTTTAGACCAGCTAACTCTTTGTGCCCAGTGGTATACCCCTTTAAACAATGCCAACCTTAGGTAAGTAGGTTTGCCCATAGCTTAGCCTTTTCAAAACCGGCCAATCACGGAAAAGTGTGGGAAACCGGCCCTACTTAAACCCAAGAGGTGGGACTACATCTCATAACTGGTTGGAGCTTCCCTTTGCAGGCACTATGGCAGTAAGGGGAGAAGGATTGTGCTTCTGGGCACAGCACTGGTGCATCCAGGGGTCCAAGGTCATGACTGGGCTCATAATTAAAGACCATGCACAGAGACTGCTGCAGGGCCAGTAGCAGGGCTCCCAATATAAAGTGGAGGCCTGGGACTGTCTTGCCCACGACCTCACCAGTGCCGCTGGCATACCCTGAACTGGTGAGCAGGTCAGGCACCACTATTTTGACCAGAAGCGGTGGAAGGAGGGCCTCTTGGAGGAGTGGCTCCAAGAGGCTAGAGCATCAGGGGATGTCCCAGCCGTGTGTAGCAGTCCGCTACCTGTTTAATAATTGCCAGCTCCGGTGCATCATGGATAGGTATGGCTAAATATTCCTCTTATGTCCTCCACAGCTGCAATGGAGCAGGCCGCGAGCCAGGAGACCCACATCTGCTCCCTGGCGTGGTTTTGACGCGAGGCAGGTCAGTAATACTCATGATTTTATGGTCATAGGAAATAAAAATAAAAGTAGTAGTAAAGTCATTGCTAGTATAAAACCTGTATTCAAGTCAAATACTGCATACACTAGAGAATATCACAGGAAGAGTCTCATATTGTTAGAATGGCAGTAAAAGTGTAATACCCTGACAAAACAGGTCTAACTGCTGGACCGTATGTGTATATTCTGGTATCATATGATAATGTAGATTTGCAATCATGTAATAGTACTGTAGTATTAAGCACTGTTACCCACATCATGCACCATGATGTGAATGTGTAGGAATGCCTGTGTATGACAGGTGTAATCCCCAGAGGCCATTTAGTACAACTGAGAGACACATAGACAGTAATCAGGGGAAATGTAGACAACCAAACCCAAATAGCACATTCAGCTGAGATGTAAATTGTTGTTTTATTAGCACACACAGCCACAGTTTGAATCCTGCCAGTGGTAGTAGTCTACATGCAGAATTATACACCACAACTGTACAGATATAGGTTCATAAGTAGGTACTAGGCTATCTGCCTGAGGGCATTTTTAAGCCTAGCCAGAGTGTGTCGGCTTTCGCTGCCCCATTGATTAACTGATCCTCTGTCAAGCAGAGCCAATGAAGTGATCCCAGGGGTGTATTTTCTGTTACCCATCCACTCGTCAAGGTTTCTCTTGAAGAGTGTTAGTGAGGGATTCTGCCTGATGTAATTTGGAATTTTGTTCCAAAGCATGGGGAGTCTCTGTGACAGGAATCTATCCCTCCAGCATGTTCTATTCATTGTTGCGGTGAGGTTTATCTCACTAGAGCACGTGGCTTGCAGTGACTTGGATTTCTTTAGGTGGAGCATGTCCATCAATTCTGAGTTGGACATGGCTTTGTAAGTCAGGCAGAGATCACCTCTGAGTAAGCAATATGCCACTGAGTACAGCCGGAGTTTTTTCAGTCGGCCTGCATAGGACATATGTTTGGGACCAGTAATCCTCTTGGGGAGGTACTTTTGTGGTCTTTCCAGCTGTTGGAAGTGTCTTGTGAGGTACATCCCAAATGGGGCATTGTAATTTATGACGGGTCTAATGAGTGATGAGTAGAGGGGCACTATAACCTCTTTATTTCTAGATGCGAACCCTTTAGTAATTAGATGGGCCACATAGAAGATTTCCAAACTACTTTGGCAATATGATTGTCAAAGGAGAGATTACTATCTACCTGGGTCCCCAGATCTCTTATTACCTCTTCTGTATTAATGGGGCTGCCACCTATGTAGTAATTTGTGGGTGTTTTGTTTTTCCCAAACGGGATGACTATGTATTTTTTGGCATTTAGCTTGAGGCCATGACTTTGACACCAGGTGTCCATCTCAGTAAGGCCCTTTTGGAGGATGTCCGTGTCAGCTGTAGAATCAGTTATGGCTCCCAGTTTGCAGTCACCGGCTAACTTGGTTAGCCATAGTCCTCCTGTGTTAGCCTGTACTTCTGAGAAGTATATGCTGAACAGTAGGGGTTCCAGGACCGAGCCTTGTGGGATACCACTTGTGACTGGTTTAGAGTCTGGAGCCCGCTATTCTTACCGTGTGAGTTCTGTCTGTAAGCCAGTTGCCAACCCATCTCATGACATAGGGGTTTATGTTCAGGCTGGTGAGTTTTTCTGTAATAACCGAGTGGGGAATGGTGTTGAAAGCCTTGGCGAGGTCAAGGTAGGCTGTGTGAACCACCTTTCCCTTGTCTATGGCCTTGGTGACTGTGTCGAAGAAGTCAACCAGGTTTAGTAGGCAGGAGCTGCCCTTAACAAAGCCGAACTGGGTCGGGTCAAGTGTTTGGAGGTTCCCAATGTCCTTGTTAATGAGTTCCATGATGATGCACTCCATAGCCTTGCAGACAAGGCTAGTCAGGCTTATGAGGCGATAGTTACCAGGGTCAGTTTTGGCCCCTCCTTTGTGGAGAGGAATAACCGTTGCTGTGCTGTATGGGGACATAGCCTGTGGAGAGGATGAGGTTGAATAGCGTGTTTAGGTGGGGGGTTAGTTCGTTCTGTATTTCGTGCAAGACGCAGCCTGGGACACAATCTGGTCCCATTGACGATATGTTTTTGGCTTTTGAAAGGGCTGTTTTCACCTGTGCGTCTGTGATTTTTGGGACACTACACTTTTCCAGTATTGTTGTGGGCCCTTTTGGAGGCGAGAGGGGGTGAAGTTTGCACTGAATCTATCTGCCAGTATGTTGGCAATATCAGTAGGTTCAGTATATTTTGTGCTATTTTGCACTAATTCAGTGCATATCTGTGAGTTGCCACTTAGATTCTTAACATAGATAAAGAAGGCTTTGTGGTTATCTTTTGAATCCTTGGCTATTTTTCTTTCGAAGTTAGCCTTGGATGATTTCATCAGGGGCCTCAGTTTCTTACTGATACTGATCAGGGATATCTTTTCTTCTTGGGATTTGCTTTTTTTCTGAACTAGTTTCCTCCTTCTATTGTATAGCCTGTTAATTGCAGGGGTCCACCAAACTGGTTTCCTTCTCTTAGAGGATTGAGTCTTGGTTTTGCTAGGGATGGCATGATCCATGCTTCCTTGTAGATGCTCATAGAGTGCATTTGTAAAGGTTTCTGCATCTTGGGCAGCATTATCCTTTAGCATGGGGGCTGTGAAACTCACCACCTCTGTCTTAAGTAAAGTGAAGTTTGCTTTAGAAAAGTTTTTTACTGTGGTTTCCTTAGTTGGGGGTAGTGGTGGGATGTGGACATCCAGAGTGATTAGTTTATGGTCTGATCTAACCAGTGACGGGTTGACCTCTGGTGTGGAACACCTGTCGCCCATGTTGGTGATGACCAGGTCCAATATGTTTTCACCTCTGGTAGGGGAGCTTACCAGCTGATCCAGGGCATTTGAGGAATTTGTACTTGAGTAGTTTTCCCAGTGAATGGTAGGGTAATTGAAATCACCCAATATCAGGGTGTTTGGCAGGACCTTCATGTTTTCGTCTCCAAAAAGGTGGAGTGGTGATCCTAGGTCATGGAGGGTGATCTGTAGCAGGCCACAATTTGCATTACAGATTTGCCTGATGTTAGTTGCACATGGATGATCTCAGAGGTATCATGCTGCGCCACTAACCTGGAGGTGTAGGTATCCTTGATGAATATGGATACACCCCCTCCATTTGTGTTTCGGTCCGTGTTCTGTGGCTGAAACGTGTGGTATGAGTTGTAGCCCGGTAGTGCTGGGTTGCTCTCTGGAGCCTTGAACCAGGTTTCAGTTACTGCACAGATGTCGACATTCTCCATACTGAGGAGTGCTTTCAGCGTGTTCATTTTGAGATTTTAACTCCTGGCGGTGAGTAGCATAACCCTCAGTTTTTTGTTAATTGTGCTGTTTATGGAGGTGGGTTTGACTTTTGAGCCTTGCCTAAAAAAGGCACTATGGGGGCAGCAAGAGTCTTGGCCAGTATTTGAAACCCTAAGGGTGACAGGTGCAAGCCATCTCTTGAGAAGCAACATGGCTTGTCGAGCATGTCGTCCCAGACTGACAGACACTGGATCCCCTTTGAATGACACCAGAAGCTTAGCCAATTGTTGAAATTGATCATTTTTTTCTTTATACTGAGGTATCATTCTTGGTGAGGGCAGGATGCTAGTCAGGGTCATACCAGCCTGGGCTGCATGATCACAGAGCTCTTCCATGTCTCTTTTTTCATGTAGTCCAGGGAGGTACGTCTCAGGTCATTCACACCAGCATGAACAATGACAGAGTCATATTTGCACTTGTTCTGGAGTGACCTGAGTGCTTGTGTTATGTGGCAGATTCTGGCTACCGACAGGCAGCTAACAGTAACCTTCTGCTTGTCCAGCCTAGTGATATGTCCAGACTGTCTATTAAAGTGGTCCATATCTAATGCCCATCAACCTGTCCCCCTGGGAAATCAGTAGGATGATCCCAGATGTATAGGCAGCAACAGGAAATACAACTGATTGACACACATCTATGACAACAAATCTAGCACACTAGCAACTCCCCAATACCTTATGTGACTAAGAAGCCACATACGTCCCATTTACACCCCAACCTGTTAAGCTATGCACAGAGTGTGTACAGTAACAGAGTGAGATGTATGTGCATGATACTAATGTGTAATCTGGAACCTTGTGTGGCAACAGTCAGGTAGTGCTAACAAACATTGCTACCACAGGTACGTTGGATACAAACAATGTGCTGTGAAATACAGACCAATATAACCTGTACTGGTACCATCCACCCTGGTGGATTGCGAGTGTTGTAGTTTCTCTGAATAAAGTATCACTGGTCACTGTTGCCCACCCTGTGCTACATAATATAACTGTGTAGGGAAGCATGAATATGTGTGTGTCAGGTCACTAAAGGTGGAAGAGGGCAATATTCTAGATATGTCCAGGCATACCAGCATGTGGTCAACACATGGCCAGAGTCTTTGCAGAAAGAGTTGGATAACATAGTGCAAAACATCAACCTGGAATCCGGCCATATGTGTACAAACAGTCAGTGTTAACAAACATTTCCTCCACAGGTATACCAGGTAAGAGGTGTATACTGCAGGTAAAACTGGTTCATGTGTAATGATGTTGACAGCCATATCAGTGTCCAATATAGGTCTATAGGGTAGTGTAGTAAGACTTTTAAGGTACAGAAAACAGCACTGACTAGGAAAGTAGTGTGGAGTACAGGAATATACTACTTGTTAATTGACATCTTTATCTCCCCCCCACCTTATCTCCAACAATAATTAACATACCCAACATGGTTCCCATGCATGTGCCATATTGAATTATTCCAACATTGTTGGCATGGTGCCATCAATGTACCTGCATGCTGTTCTTATCATTGTGGTTCCATATATGCATGTGTTCTGTTTGCTATGCAACTGTTCCGTATCTGGTGTCTGGGTTAATGGGAATAGCTATACATGCTGTTATACCTAACCCTGGAATGTGTTGACTATTACTAACCCATATATGACGTTGAAATCTAAGCACTATATCACGCTTGGGAAGGCTGCTCCCAGCGGACCCACCTGTCCCACCTCAGCTGGCTGAAGCACCAGGCACCAGCAAGTCTGGGGCCCAACCCCGCACCTCCCTGTCTGTTGGTCCTGCACCACCTTTGGGTGGAACCACCTCAGGGGATGGGGCTCACCCCCCCCAGGAGTGGGCACAGACAGGCAGCTGTCACCCATCGCCAGGTCGAGGTCATGGTGCGTAGAGCTATCAATGACCAGGTCGGTGATCTTCTACGCCAGCTTCAGGGCTGCATGTCACAATTAGAGAGTCAGCCTGGCTGTGTGGCTCAGCCCCCAGCACAGCCACCTTTGGGGCTGTGAAGGTGCAGTGGTGACTGCCCATGAGTGGGGACCTCAGTCCCACTGTTACCACCAGGGGGCTTGTGGGCTTCCGTTATCCCAACACCCCTCCCCATCAAGGTGTTTACCCCCACGTGTCATATACCGTCCTTGTATGCATCTTATGTGTCTTGTCTGTCTACCCAACCTACCTCTTCAAATATACCCACTACCCCTCCCCAACATCCCACTCCCACCTGAAAAAAACAAAAAGGGCAATCTGTTCCCACAAAAAAATCTTGCCCCATACATAGCTGTCCATTTCGCACACATGTCCACTGGACACGTAATCTGGTCTAAAGGGCATCACAACGACTTTTTGTTGTCCTCACCTCTCCCCTCTCCCAGGGATTTGAGTGTTCAAATCTACCTCCAAATTCAGTGTATATGCACAGCTGTTGCTGTAGAAGAAATGGGCAGCTATGGACCTTCCTTACACCCTTCCTGCACATCCCTAGCTATTTTCCTTATTGTCTTTCCCTCTTTGTGCCCCTTTTTCATCACTTTCCTATCAACCCTTTTTTCTTTCCTTTTAAAGAAATTAGCACAGGGGTAAGCGGGAATAAGCACTATTAAGGAGCAGTAAGCATGTTTAAGCCTATTTGCACAGGGGTAAGCACTGCCTACATAGGTTAAGCAATATAGAAGCTAACTGAGTGTAAGACACTGTAACCAGAAGTTAGCAGTGCTTAGCTCTGCACAAACCTGCTTACAACTGCTTTAAAGTGCCATAATCACTCTGTATCCAGTGGCCCATGTTCTGACCAACAAAAAAATTAAACAACCTCTGCAAGGGTTAAACCCAGGACTCTGCAAACCATAGACAAAGTGATTTACCACTAAGCCATGACAGGTATCCATAACTCTGTAATCACAAACATATCATCCAGCTCAGTCATTCAACAGTACAGGAAATGTAGTAATATCATACCACACAACCTCTTAATGCAAGAATTCTGGACAATGTGTGCCTAAATGTGGATACAAATAGGGATATATGTCAAATATTGTTTTCATACACTTAAAACATTGCTAGTTAAACAGTTATATGTATTAAAACACATATTTTGAAGAGGCTGAAGTCTGAAACACAAAGGTGTCATCATTAGTTATTGACTTCAATCCTGAGATCATCCATGTCAGTTGCCAAGAGAATGAGGTACAGGCCAAAATCATCAGCCAAACATGCATGGGCATATGGGCAAATATATATCTGTAAATGTAGACAGATAGCTATATGTATATATATACACACACATATATATATATATATATATATATGTGTGTGTGTGTGTATGATGCACAAATAATCATATAACATCAATTGTATATAGATAGATAAATATTTTTCATATGTATGTATATATATATATATATATATATATATATATATATATATATATATATATAGACAGAATTGTGTACAGCTTGTCCACATGGGAACAACATCCTGAACCACTCACTAAAACAGAACAGACCATATGCACTGTTAATGGGGGTGGGGCACAAATGAAGGGTACCTGGTAATTACTGCTATGTTGGCCCCCTCCACAGCCCTAACAGATATGCTGTGCAATCCAATATCCAGCACATGCAGTTTCTAACTCCAGGAACCTCCACAACACAGCTACAATGCTTTAACAGTAAGCCAATTCACCTATAAACTGTCAGGGCAATATCTGTAACATATCAAGCAGAAATGTCATTTGACTGTAGGGAAAGTACAATGTGGAAGGAGTAAACATTACAATGGTGCAGATAAGCATACACATCTATACATTGATAAATATATTCAGGTATATGTATGTATGTATGTATATATATATATATATATATATATATATATATATATATATATATATATGGGTTCACTTTAAATAATCGAATGTTCAGAACATCGACGTTCTGATCATCGAGACCAGAACATCAATGTTCAGAACATCAAAGATTTAAAGTGGAAGTGCCAGGTAAGTGAGATTGTGGAATGTTGGGTGTGTATGCAGGGCAGCAAGGTGCCCTGCATGTGTGTGTGTGCGCGCGCGCGCCATCTGAGTGTTGGCATTATAGGTAGGGTAAGGGAAATCTCCCATTTAGCGCTACCCCATATAGAGGTAAATGGGAGATTTCCCTTACCCCACTGTAGTGCGATCTCAGAGTTGGAATATTAAAGTGGGGGGGGTGTGGGAGGCACAGCCCCCCACATGGGGGGTGCAGGGGGGCATAATGTAGAGTTTGTGATTTTTTTTGTTTTGTTTTTATGGTTCATTTTGAACATTCGATGTTCTGGTCTCGATGATCAGAATGTCAATGTTCTGAACATTCAATGATTCAAAGTGAATCCATATATACACATATATGAGATGTATGTAATGAGGGATGAGTACAGTGGGACAATTACCCCCTTTCTTCTGGATGAAAAGCCCTCAGTGATGAGGTGTGCACATAGCCTGGTATTACCGGTGTGCTCTCTGGGGCTTTGAACCAGGTCCCATTTACTGCAAAGATATCGATGTTCCCATTCATAGGTGTGCCTCAGAGTGCTTTTTTAGGTTTAGACGTCTAGCATTGAGTAGCCTTATCTTCAGTTTTGCATGCTTGCATCTATTATGGTGGTGGTTTTGTCCTTTGATCCTTGCCTAGATAAGGCACTATGGGGGTGCCAAGAGCTGTAGCCAGTAACCTGAATCCCAGGGCAACAGGTGCAGACCATCTCTGGCAAAGCATTGTGGTTTGTCAATCATGTTGTCTCGGGCAGACAGATACTGGATCCCCTTTGAATGACATCAACAGCTTAGCCACTTGGAGTCATTGCTGTGTATATGTATATGTCTGAGTGTTCATATGTATATATATATACATATATATCTCCATACATGTATGTGGTTATGTATATGTCCATATATGTATGTGGATATGTATATATCCATATAGATATGTGGATATATGTGTACACATATATGTTTACCATATGTCTAGACCATGGAGTGGAGTCCTACTGCAGCACCAATAGACCCGACCCCTTAGTGCAAGGGGATGTCATGGATGTATTGCAGGTATACCAGTAGACTGTTGCTACTGTCATAGGGGTGTCTTAACAGACATGTTGGGTGTGGGAGGTCACATCTGCTGTAGATATGTGCACCATTGGCTACAGACAGACATCCTGAGGGCATCAAAGTACAGTACCACTGCTAGCACAGTAATGATGGTGTGGACTACAGCAGGGATATGATCGATATATGTAGACAGTCTGGCACTCTGTGGTCAGTCCAGAAGTGTACACATGTCCCCTTCATGTGCAGGAGCGGCCCTAGGTCAACTGGTGCCCTAGGCAAAAGGGCTCCACAGTGCCCTCCACCACACTACCTGGTGCCCCCATCCTGGTCTACCTACAACAAATAAATACCGGAAAAGCACCCCTGCTAGACCGGTGCCCTAGGCGGCCGCCTAGTTGGCCTATGTCTAAGGCCGGCTATGTTCATGTGAGACATATGGACCACGCCTCCCAATGTGGATGTTACTAGCCATGTACATGGGTATATCACGACAATACTGGAGTGCATATGCCCACACAGTGTATGCATGCACACACACCACTCTGTCCTGACACATAATACCTGGTGGTGCTTATTACACATGGCCACATACTACCCAGTAGATAGTGACATACATCTGTACATCATACCAATGCTTTATCAGAAATACACAACAGTTATGCTGGCCTGGCTGCAGTATGTCTTGCAAGTAACTGGACATAACAGCACACTGGGTAATTACAGTAGGCTGCCAGGCATGTAACAAAGCACTGGGCAAATGACAGGCAGACTGCCACAACACTGGAATACATATTGTATGGGGGAAATACACATGTACCTGCAATTATAGTGGGCTCGACACACAGGTTACAGCACACCGTAGCAGACACCTGTGAGAAAATGCATACCCACATCCAATGTCAATGCAGCCACAGGCACATATGATACAAGCTTAGCAATGGAGCAGCATGTAATATCAGAACAGGGCAGAGAACAATGGCATCTACCACAGTCTGTACAGAGCCCATGGTTCGTAAGCGCAATACACATACAGTCATCAATCATCCTAACTCAGGGGTCTGCAACCTGTGGCTCTGGAGCCACATGTGTTTCTTCAACCCTGCTGTAGTGGCTTCTTGTACCTCTGAAGATTAATGGACACACTACCACACAACACACACACACATCAAGCAATCCCAACACAGGAACACAATTATGAACATATGTTAGGTATTGTTCTTATACACATAGTTCTATTATATTTAGTATAACTATATATGAAACCCTATATGCTGTGCTATCTTCATTGTAGGAGTCAGATAGCTGTTGTGCCTCCCGATGATTTTAGTTTGGTGGGTGAGGGGTCAGGAATGGCTCTTTGGATAGTGAAGGCTGCAACCCCCTTCCCTACATACACAGACCACAGTACTGCCCTACATACACACATCACAGTACTGTACATACTGCACACCAGAATGTCCAAGTAATGTCCTCAGAAACAGCCCCTACTACACACAACATGTCCAACAGTCTGTTATCTGACTGGCTTGTTATCAGGTATGATGTCAATAAATAATTGTGTACAGACCATATGCACCATATATACGTGGGTTTCATTTGCACAACACATGTGTGCACCACTGCAGTCTAGAGTTCAGTGTATGTAACAGTCTACTATGCCCCTGTAAGTCAGTGTATGGGGGTATGCACCATAAGTGTCCTAGGGTGTTACAACATGTGAGGAATACCAGTAGTAAGCTGCCTTAAGGTATGCTGATGTATATTACCATACATTTCACCTTGTGAACATTGCTGGCCTACTCCTTACTGCCACCAGTGTGATTGTGATGATTTCAGTTATGCATTATGTAACAGATGTGATGATTTCAGTTATGCATTATGTAACAGATACCGGCCATTGTATCAACCTAGGTCTTTTCCCCCTAGGGATTGCATGCAGAGTGTATTTAGAGGCCTCTGGGCTATACATCTGCATTACATACTGTTGGCTGCTTGTTATGCTGTGGTCAAGTCTGTCTTTACTGTTGTACTATTTGAAGTCCTTGGCATGGAACCCAACAGACACAGATGTGATGTTTTTGGATTACTGTAATGAATGATCTGTTTGAGTGTTGCATTACTCTGTTGGTATGTATGTCAAAGCTTAATCAGCTATATGACATGGCATATACAACTGTAATAGTACACAACTGAACCTTTCCTATGTATACAAACCTGTGTGTTGTGTTACATCCTTTGACTTCTCTGTGGGTATATGTGTCAGGCAACACACACACACACACACACATATATATATATATATATATATATATATATATCTTCCTAGACACACCTTTGTGTGTGTATGTGTAGTTACATATATATCTCTATATCTGCATACATGTGTCTGTGTATATGTATCATAGGACTGTTAATTGCTTACAAATTGTACATTCACTATGGTAGCCAGACTGTACCTCATATGTTATCAATACCAGCCTGACATAATACAGGTGGGATAGCTTACCTTGTGGCCATGTAATGCCAGGTCCTGGTTATGGCATCTGCAACAGTTGGTATTGTATTGCAGGGCAGACCTGTTTTGCTGGGTGGGGGGGGAGGGGAGATATCAGTAAGTGTAAGACATATGTTGCTTGAGCCCCCTCACTCCCATTAACGGTGCCGGTGTAACGGGGGGCTGCAGGAGACAGATGAATGGGTGGGGTCAATGGGAATGGGTGTGACCAACTAGAAAGGGGAGGAGCTATGCTCAAAACCACAAAAACTTTAATTAAATACGCTGCCCTGGGTGCCAAACCATCATTATGAGAGTCCAATCAAGACAAAATGAAGTGTAGAAGAAAAAAAAATATTTCAGTCCATTGGCTGCATGACAGCTTACTTAATATCTAGATGGAAACAAAAAGGATGCGAGTCATGAAAAAATAAATTTTTAAATACATTACTGGAATGCCAGTCAAAATCAAGTATAAGAAAAACAAGCAGCACTTAAATCACTTCTCCTTGCACTCCAGTTCTAATTATAATTTATATTCAGCTTTATTAAAGTACCATGTAACATGCTGAAAGTAGCAATCTCTGTGATACCCCCACTTGTAAAAATGTTTTTTATCCAAAAAAGACCTGCTGCATGACAACAACTATCTACTTGTTTCATGGGGAAAACATGATCAAAGTTAAAAATGAAAAGCAAACAAGCGCAACATATATTGCTTAAAGGATTACTGCACATGATATGGACCACACATGATAGATTGGCATTCTGTTTAGTTTGCAGGTAAAGCCTGTAATGAACTTAACATAATGTAATCCTGTCCTTTATTACAAATACTGTCATATGCATTTCAATACCCAAGGCTTATACGTTATCTGGTTATGTAAGTATTCTCTGTATGGCAACAACAGAAAGGCTTTCAGTGTTGGCAATACTGCTTATTAAATCTTACTTGCATCTTACAATATCAGACAAGCTTACCTGATGGTCATTAAAGCACTGCTACTTAAACACAGAGCAAAAGGCACTTTCTGAATAATAATAAGCATAAATCAACAGTATAAAAATATGATAGAAACCAGAACATTCTGCAAAATCAATGACAGATGAAAAGCCACTGTACTACTTGTGTTTACCTTGGATGGGGGGGGGGGGTAGTCTGCACATTTACACTGCATAACTGCTCCTTGCCTTGCTTGGACACATCCAGAGTCACTACATGGGGGAGTGGGGTGCAACAAGTTTGTCACAATTTGAAGTGTCTCTGGCTGACTGTGATGGCCCTGACACATTTGTCATACCTCTCAACCTCAGAGCAAGAAATCTGGACAAAGCCATACATAGAAGTGGGACAAAGGACCAAAAATAAGGACAATTTTTAAATATTGCTCTTATAAACTTAGAAAGATAATAGAATAGTAGGTCTTGCATTAGTATGAATTTTCTGAAAGGTACGAAACCTGAAACTCAAATGACTTTCATTATTTTCTAACTTCAGTCTTTAATGATTTACCACTAATTTGTCAAAAAAAAACACAATTTTATGAAAAATGGACCAAAAATGTGATGCAAAAATATAAATAGCCACACAATACAGCTGGAAACCTGTCAAAGAAGGGTTTTTAATATTAGTACTCTAACTTGAGCAGCTGACAAAATAAAAGAATCTACATGCATTTCTGAAATAAAAGTAATCTATAACTGATTATTACAGTTATTTATTAATTGTAAACCCTCCATGTTTTCTTCCAAAATTGCAATTTTGCAAAGGGATTATTAGGGGAAGAACAACATTTTGAGCCAAAATCGGGGACAGTTGAGAGGTTTGGATATGCCTAATTCTATAAAGCAATTTATTTGCACGTACCTCTCAACCTGTTAATGCAGGAAATCTGGACAAGGCCAAATATATTGGGGGAACATACAAACACTACTAAAAATTGCTCTTGTATAAACTTAAGACAGTTGATAGAATAACAGGTTGTGCTTTAGCATGCATTTTTCTGAAGGTTATGACGTAAAACTCAATGTCTGTCATTTAGTGATTTCATTCCTAAATGATTTGCCAGAAAACCACACATTTTATGAGGAACAAACCAAAAATAAGAAGCAAATATCTATTCATTCTGCAAAAATATGGACAGCTGAGAGGTATAGTTTAACCGGGGCTGTCTGAGTTTGCTGCCCTTCCCCTCTCAAAATCATGGTCGATTGGAGCCTCCCCCCTGCAACCATTCCAATGTCCCATTCCTTGGTTATTTTGCCCCATTTACTATAAATACTGTAATGTGCATACTGCTTTACTTCTGCGATGATTTGGATTTCATTTGAAAGTTTTATTTTACATTTTTACAGCACAAACCCCAATAGGTATCTGCTAAACAAATCAATGCATTCTCCCAATGAAAACAGACTTGGCATTAAAACTTTTCTGCCCTTGAAACTCACATGCATTGAAACAGCATTGAAACCCACATTCAAAGAAATATACATTTTGCCAGTGGCAGATAAAGATTAACTTTGGGCTGTTTTCAAATCATAGACCCCTTTTGGGCTGTTTTCAAATCATAGGCCCCTTGAACATGAAACATACACATGCTCTTTGATACACCTTCCCGATTGTATTAAATTGTATTCCTTGTACAATACAGTACAGTTGTTAGAGGGCATTTTAAATTTATTGTTTTGAACATTTTTCCAGTAAACAATGAAACAAAATGCATGCACCAATGACAAAACTACCCAATTCAGAACATTTCCATCATAAAAGTCTACTCAACCCTCTACAGTCCACCAGTATCAGTAAATATGCACAATCTCTGAAGTAGTAAAAGTCATCTAAATAATTCCACATTAAAGAAACCTGTAACAATGAAGAGGTTGCTGCTAGCAAACAACTTTATATGTCATCGTTTAATCATCTACAAATAAAGTGCCTGTTGCCCTTGAGGAATAAATTGCCTATGTTGCATGCATTACAAAAAAATGATAAGCTAGTAATATCGCAATAGGGACTGTATGGCAAACTGATAACAGGTTCATAGTTACTACTCTAGGTATCCTCGCCAAAAAGGACTGCAGCATCCACCCCCTTTACAACACAGTACAGTATCAGCAATGCATCTATCTACTGTGGGAGTAGAACCCACAGCCTTCTGCATCAAAAGCAAGCACACTACCTGTTGTGCTATTAACAGTACAAGCAGACTAAGAATAAGCAGCACTAACGTTTTGTTCCCCTGCAGCTTTCAGCTTCTTGTAAAATCTACTCGACACGCAGTTGTATCTCTGAACACTGCAGCACAATAAATCTGGAAAAAGCCAAAATTTATTGGGGGGGGGCAAAAGCCCAAAAACCAGGGACACATTTTACACATTGCTTGTATAATGTTGGAAAGTTGCTAGAATAAAATGCTGCGTTACCACCATACATTTCACTGCCACATCTTTAACCCAGGGGACCCTGTGCAAAACAGTCAGAGAAACATACCACTATGCCAAATGAGCTGTTTTGTGAAAGAGAGGAAGACAAACTTAAATGGCTACTATTTAGTGAATTCAGTTCTCACCATAGCTGTCAACCTCTTGGCACAAAACACCTGAACAAAGCCAATAATGGGGGAATACAGCCCCCAAACATATTCAGTGAATTCAGTTCTCACCATAGCTCTCAACCTCTTAACAAAAAACATGTGGACAAAGCCAGTAATGGGGGGGGGGGAATACAGCCCCCAAACATTCAGTGAATTCAGTTCTCACCATAGATAGCTCTCAACCTTAGCACAAAATACCTGGACGAAGCCAATAATGGGGGAATACAGTCCCAAAAATAGGGACAAATTTCAAATAGCCATGTAATAAACTTAGACAACTGCTAGAATAAACGGTTTTGTATTACCATGTACTTTCTGAAGAATATGAAGTCTGAAATTCAAATGCCTGTTATTTTTAAACATTTAACCAGGAAACTAGTCTGACTTGGAACAAAAGACAATTTTCAGCAGAGCAGGGAGAAACTCCAGACACATCTTTGTAAGATGGGAGAACATGCAGACTCCACACAGAAGGCACCCCAGCCAAGAATCAAACCAGAGAACCTGTAGCTGTCAGGCAGCAATGCTACCAGTGCACCACTGCACTACAGACTTTGCAAGGAAAAATGTAGATACAGAAACCACAGATTTTATGAGGAACAGAACAAATATGAGGCAAAAATCTGCAATTTTTTTAGAAATGGTGGTGGATAGGGAATTCAGGTCCTTGCCACCTGCATCCAAGGTACAGGGTTCAAGCCTGAGTATCTCTACCCACCACCATTTGTTCTCTCTAGCCACCAGTATATAGCAACTGGGGCATCAAACACACACACCAGCAACCATTTCTACACCTACCCGAAGCCATTGTCCAGCAGTATAATCCATGTCATGAAGCCTTCACCTACCTGCTGTAAAAAATGTGTCCAGCAGTATAATCCGCATGCAACCATTTCCACACTTACCCATTTCATGAACAAAGCCCACAATCCAGCCAGTGACCATTTCTACACCTACTGAAGCCTTTGTCCAGCAGTATAATCCACATATGACTGTTTCACGAACGAAGCCCATGCAGCAGTGAAATCCCCGCGAGAGCTCACCCCTCAGTCCTCATTGGTTCTGCCTGCAACTGAAGCAGTCCAGAGCTCCTCTGTTCTGTGCGGTCGTCACCGCACAGATTCCTGGGTATCTCACCACACAGATTGCTGGGTATCTTTGTCTGTATCCGGACTGCTGATAAAGGCAGTCTGAGTTCTCCAATGTGTCCACACATGCACAGAGGAGTCAGGACTCATGAATTTTTTTTTTGTTTTTGTTTTCTTGTTTCACAGATTTTTCTTTTGTTTTTTTTTCTAGGTGGGAGGTCTGCAGTCCAGCAGTCATATAGCACGAGCTGCCCCTGGTGCTGGATGATATGTTTCTGAAAACATCAGCTTTATGTACGTCTGTCATGTTTTAGTGGTAAGTCATGTTGTCTATGGTGTATAGGGTTCTGGGTTCAAGCCTAGTAGAGGTTGTTTATTCTGTTGTTGGGCAGAACACGGGCCATTGGATACAGAGTGATTAAGGCACTTTAAAGCGGGTTTGCACTGTTTTGCGCGGAGCTAAGCACTGCTAACTTCCATTTACAGTGTCTTACACTCGGTTAGCTTCTATATTGCTTAAACTGTGTAGGCAGTGCTTACCCCCGCGCAAACCCACTTACAACTGCTCAAAAGTGCCTTAATCACTCAGTATCCAACGAGCCATGTTCTGTCCAGCAACAAACTAGACAGCTCCTGCAAGGCTCAAATCCAGGACCCTGCACACCATAGGCAAAGTGATTTACCTCTAAGCAATGCCAGATGCAAATAAACCTGATGTTTTCAGAAACATATCATCCAGTCCAGTCTGCAACAGTACAGAGAATGTATACCAACATCTAGATGTATGTGTGTATATATATATATATATATATATATATATATATATTTTAGAAAACTATATACATATATATTAATATATATGAACATATATATATATGCAAATGCCTACATTGACACATATATGTGTCTACACCTATATGTCTACATATACACAGCAAGTTACATATGTGTACACAGATATATATCTATGTAGGTATACACGGGCATAGTTATATATATGTAAGCAGATATATATATATATATATATATATATATATATATATATATCAATAAGGCCCTAAGGCAAGACAATGTACCTAACACTTTAGTCATAGGTGACTCTATAGTCCAGCACACTGATGTCCCTCTCACCAGGTTGAACAAGGAGAAAATTACAGTCAGCTACCTGTCGGGTGCCAGGATCTGCCACATAATGCATGCACTCAAGTCACTCCACAACAAGTACAAATATGACTCTGTCATTGTCCATGTTGGAGTGAATGACTTGAGACGTATCTCCCTGGACTATATGAAAACAGACATGAAAGAGCTCTTGGATCATGTCCTGGTATGACCCTAGCCCAGAGTAGCATCCTGCCTTTGCCCAGAATGATACCACAATATAAGGACAAAATGATTGACTTCAACAATTGGCTAAGCTTCTGGTGTCATTCAAAGGGGATCCAGTATCTGCCTGCCTGGGACAACATGACTGACAGACCATGATGCTTTGGCAGAGATGGTCTGCACCTGTCGCTCCTGGGATTCAGGTTACTGGCTAAGGCTCTTGCCACCCCATAGTGCCTTTTTTAGGAAAAGTTCAAAGGACAAAACCACCACCGTAACAGGTACCAGCATGCAAAATCTGAAGGTAATGCTACTCAATGCTAGAAGTCTAAACCTCAAAATACACTCTCACGAGGCACTCCTAAAAATGGACAACATTGATATCTGTGCAGTAATTGAGACCTGGTTCAAGGCTCCAGAGAGCACCCCTGCAATACCAGGCTACAAATCTTACCACACATTTCGGCCACCAAAGCAGGACCAAAACACTAAAGGTGGAGGAGTGTCAGTATTCACCAAGGATATTCACACCACCAGGCTAGTTGCCCAACACAATGCGTCTGAAATTCTCCAGGTGCAACTAACACTAGGTAAGACTGCAATCCAAATTGTAGCTTGCTACAGATCCCCCACCATACCCCAAGATTCTCACTACACCTTTCTAAACCAAACACCCTAATACTGGGTGATTTTAACTACCCTGCCATTAACTGGGAAAACTACTCATGTACCAGCACCTTTGCCCAACGGTTCTTGGAATTCATAAATTCCAACATCCTGGATCAACTAATCCATAGTCCCACCAGGGGCTCCAATATCCTAGACCTGGTCATTACCAACATGGGAAATCAATCTTCCACACCTATGGTCATCCCCTCATTAGTCAGGTCTGACCATAAGCTAATCACCCTTAACATCCACATCCCACCCCCACCCCCCAGTAAGGAAACCTCCATAAAAAACTTCTCCAAAGTCAACTTCATGCTACTCAAGTCAGAAGTGACAAACTTCATGACACCCATGCAGACGGGAACTGAAAGTTCAACTGCTGAATCCTACACTAAGGCACTGTATGAGCACATCTGCTCATGCATGAATCTTGCCATCCCAAATAGAACCAAGATACTCTCATCCAAAAAAAGGAAGCCAATATGGTGGTCCCCTGCCATAAACAAACTTTACAACAAAAGGAAGAAACTGTTGCAGAAAAGAGGGAAATCCCAGGATGCAAAAAACTTCCTTACCAGCCTCAGTAAGAAACTGAGATCCCTCATAAAATCCTCCAAAACTAGTTACGAAAATAAAATTGCCAAAGATTCCAAAGACAACCACAATGCATTCTATAACTATGTCAAGAATCTAAATGGCAATGCTCAGATCTGCTCTGAGCTAAAACAGAATGGCATTAAAGATACTGATCCCAAGGATATTGCCAATATCCTGGCAGATCGATTCAGTGCCAACTTCACCCCCCTCTCACCCCCTAAATGGCCCATCTCAATACCGGAAGATTGCCAAATTCCAGTAATAATGGCCACATAGGTAAAAAACACACTCTCCAAAGCTAAGAATACAGCATCCATGGGACCAGATGGCATCCCGGGCTGTGTACTACATGAACTACAATATGAACTGGCACCTCACCTAAGTGTCATGTTTAATCATAGCCTCACCTCAGGTTTCGTGCCCACTGAGTGGTGCAGAGCTACAGTTATCCCACTCCACAAGGCGGGATCCACCTTGGATGCCGAAAACTACCGTCCCATCAGTCTGACAAGCCTTATCTGCAAGGCCATGGAGCATATTATCATGGAACTTATAAACAAAGACATTGGCAACCTTCAAACACTGGACCCCACCCAGTTTGGGTTCATGAAGGGCCGATCTTGTCTCCTGAACCTGACTGACTTCTTCGAATCAGTCTCCAGAGCCATGGACAAGGGTAAGGTGGTCCACACAGCCTATCTAGACCTTGCCAAGGCCTTTGACACCACCCCCCACTCTGGAATCATAGATAAACTTACTAAGCTGGGCATTAATCCCTACATCACCCAATGGGTTGCTAACTGGCTTACTGATAGAACCCACACTGTAAAAGTAGCCAACTCCAAATCCAGCTCCAGACAAGTGACAAGTGGAGTACCTCAGGGTTCAGTCCTGGGACCGCTCTTGTTTGGCATCTACTTCTCTGAAGTACAGGCCAACACTAAGGGACTCTGGATAACAAAGTTCGCAGATGACTGCAAACTGGGAACCATTACTGAATCCCCAAATGATGCGGATACTCTACAAAATGGCCTTACAGAAACAGATGCTTGGTGCCAAAGCCATGGGCTCAAGCTCAATGCCAAGAAATGTATAGTTATCCCCTTTGGGAAAAAACATGTACCCGTGAATTACCATATAGGTGGCAGTACACTAAACACTGAAAGTGTGACAACAGACTTAGGGACACAGGTGGACAGTGGTCTCACCTTTGATAACCACATCACCACAACAGTCAGGAAATCCTTCTATGTGGCACACCTCATCACTAAGGGCTTTTCATCCAGAAAAAAGGAGGTCATTGTCCCACTGTACTCATCTCTCATTAGACCCATTATAGAATACAATGCCCCATTTGATATGTACCTCTCAAGACATCTGCAACAACTGGAAAGGCAGCCGAAATACCTCACTAAAAGAATCACAGGCTTAAAGCAGATGCCCTACACTGACCGTCTTAAAAAACTCCAGCTATACTCTGTTGCATATTGTCTACTCAGAGGCGATCTCTGCTTAACATACAAGGCCATGCCAAACCCAGAGCTGTTGGACATGCTACACTTAAAGAAATCCCAATCCCTCAGAGCCACATGCTCCAGGGATCTAAACCTTGTCATCACAATAAACAAAACATGCTGGAGGGATAGGTTCCTGACCCAGAGACTCCCCAGACTCTGGAATAGATTGCCCATGCATGTCAAGCAGAGTGCCTCTTTGGCCCTCTTCAAAAGGAACCTTGACGATTGGATGGGAGAAAGGAAATTCACCCCGGGGATCACGTCAGTCGCCCTGCTAGACAGGGGTCCAGGGAAGTAAATAGTGTGGGAAGAAATAGCCAGAGAATTGTTATGGCTAGGCTTGTATAGGCCCTAGGGCCGATAGCCTAGTACCAACCTATGAACCTATATATATATCAATCAATATATATGGCCATACATCTGTAGATGGCAATGGCAGATTAACAAACACATATATGTCCACATGCACCATTAATGGGGTTGAGAGGCCCCACACACTATATGTCTTGTACGAATAGGCATCCCCCCCACAGCCAAACACATCCGCCCTGCAATAGACTACCTAGTGTTGCAGATCCCATAACCAGGACCTGACATGACATGGGCACAAGATGTTAACAGTACTGAATCCCACCTGTATGATGTCAGGCTGGTTTTGGTAACATATCATGCAGTACGGTCTGCCTCCCATAGGAAATGTAAGATGTGGAAGCCATCAACATCCCCAGGATACAGATACACAGACACAGATATGCAGATACATATATACATATACACACACACACACATATATATATATATATATATATATGACTACACATACACATGCAGATATATGTACAGTAAGATAAATATGTAGAAGGTGCACACAATATGGAACAGCCACTATGCCTACAGTTACCACCTGAACAACTGGACACTGTATGGGCCACCCATACAAATGACAATCGTTGCCTGCAACATATACCCACAGAGAGATCATAGGGACAACACCACACACAGGTTTGCAGAAATGGAATACCTTTAATTGTGTACTATTACAGTTCTATATGCCATGTGATATAGCTGTTCAGACACTGGCATCCATATAAACAGAGTAATGCAACTGTGAAACAGTTATACTAATACAGTAGTCTGGACAGGTTCACAACTGTTGCTGTCCAGGCCAACCCCTTCAAATTGTACAATAGTGAAGACGGACTGGGCCACAGGATACCAAACAAACAACAGTATGTAATGCAGGTGCACAGTTCAGCAGCCTCTATACTCTGTACAAAATCACTAGGTGGTAAAGACCTCATGTGACCAAATGGGTTGTAACTGTTACATAACAAGACATAACTGACACCATCACATGCACACTGACAAACACAACAGTCTGTATAGCAGGAGGCAGTAGGCTTGTATTAACCCAATTTATGTAAGTAATGTAAATATAGGTGAAGTATACAATGCTGTACATCCAGATACCTTAAGGCAGCTCACCCCTGATACCCCCACATTTTTTAACAGCCTAGGTCATTTATAGTGCCCCCCACACACACTCAATGATACAGGGCCATATACCACTGTTGCACACACTGGCCTCTGGAGTGCATAAGATTACACATGTATTGTGTAGGTGATGCCTACACATATATGGCCCCAGCCCCACCGTATGTGTGGTGGATACAACAACAGTGGACTGATGGCAGCAATGGCAGTGTGATATACTCACAGCCCACTATGGAACAACCCTCGACAGCATGTCATATGTGCAAAGCTTGGTATGTAGGTGGAGGACAGAGACTGGTACACAGGCACAAATGTGGAAAACTGTTGCCATACACTACACAAGTTGCTGGTGTTACAGGATAGTCTGCAACATACCTTTAGTCAGGGAATTGAGGTTATAAACAGAAATGGATGTAGCCATGTACTGATAGAACTCAACACACACACTGCCAGTGAAATATCTGACACATGACCTGTGTGGTGCACAAACAATACATGATAGGCACACCTCTGGTCACCAAGAGGATAAGGCCCACAGTTGAGAGCTATGCAGACAGACTGCATTCCAAGGTAAAGTAGTATGTACACACACACACACCCTGAAACACCAGTACTATACAAAGCATAACACAACTCTACTCACACTTTGTCTGTAGGTCCTGAAGATCCTACAAATATGTAGCTGGCCTGAGTGTGCCGGTTCTCCTGTAAGAGATATTGCTACCTGCTGTCTGTAACACTAATGCCCACACAAAGGAAGGATGTCCATTACACAGGCAATGTACAGGGACCACGCCCACATGATGTAGGGGTTTAGAGTAGGTGGTTGCCATGACAGTGGTGACTGGAAGTACTACACATTAGTAATCATATATATATCACAAGAAACAGAACAACTTTACCAACCAGGTAAAAAACGAAGCCAAGAAATGGACCGGAAGCTTGTAGTAAATGCTTTTAATTGTACACTCAACGATTCCCAATGCAGTCAAATCACGTATTAAAAACCACTGAATACGAAACACATAAACCTCAAGCGCTTTCACCCGGGCTCTCCCAGGCTTTGTCAAGACAACTCAGAAATATTACTTCACTCTTTTATATCATTCATTAAGAGTAATTATTCAATTACTTAAACAATTATCTGATCAAAAAATCAAATACAGCTTTCTGTTTGCTTAATGTCATCTAAACTTTAGAAGCTCTATGTAGCGTAACGTAATACATTGCTATATTACTATTCATGTGACCACAATCCCATTAAAATAGAAACAAATACATTATTTGTAAAACCTATAAAAATACAAAATAGTATAACAATTAGTTACCAATTCAATTCATATTCTGTTGTAAGTACATTTGATATAATGCCCCATCTTCTCTGCTATACCCAGTCTAGAAACTTCATTCCCTAAAAGCCCAGGTATATAAAATTAAAACCTGATAGTTAATAACTAACATCATATGTTGAAACTTGATTGTAAGAACAATATGTAAAATTAAAAAATATATAATACACATATAATTCATCATAAATATATAACAGTATAAATAAATAACATCATAATACCAATGTAAATGTGTATGAAATATAAAACTTAAATACATAGGAAGGAATTTTAAACTTGGTGGACTATAACTTAGCTCTCCTCAACTTAAGTACGCTACTTATACTGATGGTATCATTTAAGCCAGGTGATTTTGAAGCATTTAATCTCAATTGCCATAACAATTCCCTATACTCTAGGGATGTTTCCCAATCACCACCCCTAGGGTTGAACATAACTTGTTCTAAAACCAAAAACTTAAGGGTCATCTGTTCACAAGTTAGGGAATGTTTGTAGAAGGCATTTGTTAGCTTCTTTTTACTAATTTCGTATAAGTGCTCGTAAACTCGTTTTTTTAAGGTCCTTTCGGTTTTGCCAATATAAAAACTAAAACAATGTTGGCAAAACCCTAAATAGACCACCCCTTTTGTGTTACAATTGAAGTGGCCTGGTGAAATAATGTTAACCTTCCTAGATTTCAAATATAAACCTTTGTTGTTAACCATTAAAGAACATTGCTTACAAGCATTACATGCGTAAGTACCAAGCTTAAGTTGAGAATTAGTAACCTCCCTAAGTTGATTCATTTCCAGTAAATCTTTTAAATTTTTGCTTCTCTTCCTTACAAAATATGGTTTCTCCGGAATCAATTTGTTAATTTCATCATTCTTAGCTAATACAGGCCAATATCTGCGGATAACACTCTCTATCTCAGGGCTGTTCAAATTAAATGTGTAGAGAAACGCATTTCCTTTTTTGACATGATGGTTGTTGCTATTAGTACTCAAATTAGTGTGCTGAATTTCTCCTAATAATGGACCATATTGGCCTCCTCTTTTGGAGGAAATTTCATGAAATAGTGTGTCAAATAATTGTAATGATACTCTTTCTCCAAAAATAATGTCCTAAGAAATTCTACTTCATTTTGAAATAAATTATCATCACTACACATACTCGAAGCTCTGATGATTTGGCCCTTTATTATTCCTTTTGTTTGAGACAACGGGTGATTGCTTGAAAAATGTAAAAGCATGTTGGAATAGCTTTCCTTCCTGTGTATACTAGATTGAAATTGGTTCTTAGAGAAATTTTTTTCTAACTTAACATCCAGATAATGCAAAAAGTTAGAATTAATTGAATAAGTAAATCTCAAAAAACTAGTCGTATAACCGATATAATCAATGAATTTTTTAAATTCTTCAAGGTCACCTTTCCATAAAATGCAGATATCGTCCAGGTAGTGCTGGTAATGAACAATATGTTTACACCATTCAGAAGAAAAAATATATTTTGTCTCCCAGTAATGGAGAACCGTGTTAGCATATGCAGATGCACATGGAGTGCCCATGGCTACTCCTCTTTTCTGTTTGAACAGTTCTCCATTAAACAAAATAAAATTATTGCTCAAAATTGTGTCCATAGATTCCACGAGCAACCCTATCATATTTGCACCAAAATCTGTTGAATGGGTAATTACTTCGTTGAACCATTCCAAGCCTGTAACATGTGGAATGCTAGGGAACAATTCTATTATATCTATGGTGACCATAAAATTAGTGTCTGTAAAATATTCCTTAAAAATTCCCATGAGTCTTTGCACAAATATGGGAATGATGCCACCAAATTTTTTATTGTGATGTCTATGAACTTCCCTAATGGTTCCGTTATGCCTTTGGCCCCTGCCACTATAGGCCTGAATGGTAACGGATTCAGTCCTTTGTGGACTTTCGGAATCCCAAAGATTATTGGTGTTAATGGTTTTGGCACCAATAAATAATTAAACAGTTGTTCATTAATAGCACCCTGCATAAGATGGTCTTCTAACATAAACTTGATCTTTGCATAAGCTACATTTCGTTCATTCAGCGATACTTCACTATATTGCTGTGTGTCATGCAATAAAGTGTGTAAAATAGCTTCATATTCTTGTTTATACATCAATACTATTCCCCCCCCTTATCAGTCTTCATAACTCTGATGTCCTCCGTCCTCAGCAAATTTATTAAGTTAGATGCTTCATTAGAAAGATTTCTGGGGTGTACTGAATCTTTATTTCCCCTGATGCTCCTGATTTCTGTTTCCACCAACTTTTCAAAAATCTTTAATGCTGAGTGTAGTGGGGGGTTAAAAGTGCTAGATCTGTGAAATAAACTAGGTGTATGACTGTCACCTTTAAAGTAGATGTTTAGATTAAGTTGTCTTATGAACAATTTCAAATCTAAAACTGTGTTGGCCGTATTTAGGAAGTGTGAAGGGACAAAATGTAACCCTTTTGAAAATAAATCAAAATACACAAAACTCAATTCTAAGTCAGTATAATTGTAAATGGTGAAATTATTTTCCCTCCAAATTTTGCAATTATCCGGGGCCATGGTACTAATTATGCCTAAAGGGGCTATTACCTCCTGGTTCTGTTCCATCTCTGCATTTGGGGAGTAAATTCCTTGTTCCTTTGCCTCCCCGGGAGATACTGAAAAACCTGATTAGATTCTTGATTTGATTTCTGAGCGAGTCTTTCGCTCCTCCTGGGGGCCTGAATATCTGATGTATCTTCATTTTCAACATTTGAATTCGGAGCATTACCATTAAAAACTTATTGCTATACCATTGTCTCTTGTTACTAAAAACATATGCTGTTCCATTCCTATAATCAACTAAATCATGCTCAAGTTTTTTTTATTTTCCTAGCAACCACTCTCATACAGTGGTCATCTACTTCTTTAAATGTGTTATCGTAATCTCTCTTAACACTGTTAAAATTACTATTACTAACAATTGAGTTGTTGAGGGTATTAACCTCAACTAATAAATTAGCAGCTTTTATTTCATAGTCTTTCACCATTAAGTCCAGCATATCCAAACCGGTTTTATTAAATAACTCCGTCAAGTCTTTGAACAAGTCAGAACCCGGTGTAGCATTGTTTGTAAACTTACTGAAGCGTAGTCCTTTCGGAATACGCTGCACTTTAATGCATTCTGATAAGTATTGAATTTCAAGCTGTGCTGCTTTGTACGCATACAATTTGTTATTCAAATCATTCAATAAATGTTCTAGTTGGTCATTGTGTGCATTATTAACATGAACAGCACCTTGGTTGAACGAAAAACTCTTAGAAGTCCATTTATTGAAGTTAAAGTCTTTCGCCACTGAATATCCTCCCGTTGTTCTTGGAATCTGCTGTCTAATGTTTTGGCCGGTTGAACCTTGCCCCATAGAATGCACGTCTTCAATGACTTCCGGTGGAGCATTGGTCTTCCTGCCCAAACCTTGATTCTGATCTCTGGCAAAATGCTGTTGATTCGGTGGTATATTATTTGAGTTACCACTATTACCTTGGGTAAGCCTGTCGCTTAATTGTGACAAGAGACACATAATCTGTTTAAATTCACCCCTCATCACCGGGGCATCATCTGGTAACTCTTGCTCGTCTACCAGAATATTAGGTGTAATCGCAAAGTCCAAGCTTTCCGACCTTTCATATATATATGCCTATCTGAATAATATGTACATATATTTCCACCATATGTCATGGAAATGGAGTGTAGCCCTACCCCAGCCTCTATAGTCCCACAGTCGTAGTGCAAGGTGATGTCAGGTATGTATAGCAGATATATTAGTAGACTATTGCTACTGTCATTGGGATTGTCTTCACAGACACGGTGTGTGTTGGAGGTCACATCTGCTTATAACGTGTGCCATTGGCTACTGACAGACATCCTAAGAACATCATAGTAAAGTACCACTGCTAGTATGTAATGCTCCTGTGGACTGCAGCAGAGATATTGGCCAATATATGTGGACATTCTGACACTCTGACAGTCCAGAGGTATACACATAACCTCTTAGTGCTAAACATGTGTACCATGCCTGACAATATGGATGTAGACAGCCATGTAGATGGGTATAACACATAACGACTGGAATACATTTGCCACCATAGGTTATGCATTCACACACCCCTGTCTGGCCTGACACATAATAACCACTGGTACAGGGGTGCCATGGCCACATACTACCCACTAGATATTGACATCCATCTGTACAGCATCCCACTGCTCTGTCTGACATACATGACTGTTAATGGAGGCCCGACAGCAGTACATCTGGCAAGTATCTGCACATGACATCTCACTGGGTAAGTACACTAAGCTGCAAGGCATGTAACAATGCACTGTGCAGACTGCAGGTAGACTGGTTCAAAACTGGCCTACATCTCCTATGGGGGAATGCACATGTACCTGCATATATAGCAGGCTCTACAGGCATGTCACAGCACAGGGTAATATACACCTGTGTGAAAGTGCATAACCACAACCATTGTGAACACAGCCACATATGTTAAGCTAGTATAATATTACAGTATATGGACTATCTGTTCGACACCATCCTCATATGCGCCACTCACAGACTGACACTACATATACTGGGCTGCTACACAGTTTGGTCTGATGGCTGTCTGTGGTATGGGACATATGTGTGTATGGCCCTACAAACATGTAAGCTAATACGATACCAGACAGTTTAGCAGCATGTAACATCAGATAGGATGGGATCTAGAACAATGGCATCTACCACAGTTTGTACATAGGCTGAAGTACATATTAACAATACACAGATCTCAGTACTGTACAAGTATCCACAGAATGTCCAGGCTATGTCATCAAATATAACCGCTACTGTACATAACGTGTAGCAGTCTGATATCTCACTGCCTTGTTATCCGATATGATGACACTAATTATGGTGTACAGCACTTCATGTATGACATATGTACACAGGTTGACAGAGATGTGGCTGGAAGCACATAAACAGGGCCAATAATGACATGTTGCTGTGATAACCTCATACATTTACTGTTGTAACAGGGTTTGTTGCAACATATGTCCTATGAGGGATAAGAAGCCAGTAACTGTCATGGCTTTCACCATCTACAGACTACAATCCTCACACTACCTTCTGCATTCCACATATAGATGCTCCGTTGGTAACACATGAAACCAAAGGCACAACACACTGCCCTGTCTGCAGATGACCCTGCAGATGGGGATTCCTCATAAACATGGAACTGACATGGCAGGTATTGAGGCATGTAGAACAGTCATATCCACACACACACTGTTAAACCAACAGTACTCCAAATGCAGTATAGCATCACTTACAGTCTGTAGTCAGGTCATGTACATCCTCCTCCTGTGTGTTGCCCTGTTTCCACAGTGTATGTTGTTAGAGGTAAATTCCCAATCCATCTGAGATGCTGTTTGCCAAACAACAGATCTAGTTCCTGCTCACAGTGAAAGAAGGGCCAACACCAACATGATGTTCCTAGATACTGGAATGTGTTTCCATGCAATTGGCTATGGGAATGTTACCACAGCTGTTCCACATGCAATCAGTTAGGGGAGGGCTGCAATTTATGCAGAGGCCATCAGCTGATCATGAGCATCACTTAAAATACAAATGCTGCTGCCAAGCAAAGCAGGTGTAGGTCTCCACATCCACCAGACAGGGAGTGGGAGAGGCAGACAGAGGCAAAGACAAGTCAGGGAGAGGTGGGTGAGTAAAACCTAAGCATTTTTGTGTCACACACCTACCAGCACATGGTATCAAACCCTTGATGACTATGTAGTGCTATCACAGTTATGGATGCACCACATGGGTTACTTGTTGTAGAGCCCTCAGAACATATATGGGATGGTGACTGACATTTGCAACAGGGATACGGTAGGTGACGTACACGTGCCTGTCCCCATGAACAGGTGCCAGCATCAACACAGCCACACACTCACACGGACGCACACACATTGACACACTTGGCAGGGCCAGGATTACAACTCATCAGTAGCTGGATTGCCACAACACATCACTGTGCAGGTATCACATGCACCACATGGGTCATACGGGGGTTGTACAGGCAAAGGGTATGGGGAGGTGTCTGACATCAGACAGCATGCTTCAGTATGCCTATGGGGGTTGTAGGGAGTGTGGATGTGAACATACGCACCATACAACACACACACAAACACACAGGGTGCCAGTACTTACGTGCATGGGTGCATGTCTGCATGGGTGTATCGTGGTCGACTGTGCCAGACAGCTGTACAAGACTAGGTGATGGGTATACCTTGGCATCAGGCCACAGGATAATGGTCTGCATTCTGTGTCAGGGCTGTAGTGTCTGCATTTGCCCACACCATGACATGGACAGTGTCTGGGATGTGCACACCTCCCACATGCATGTACAGTGACATGTGGAACTGTACCCAGAGTGTCTGGCCCATGTTGTGAACACAGATTATCATCATATGTGCCAGTCTTGCCCACCTGTGGTGGGAACTGTTAATGGTCAGCAGGTTTACCCTTCACCTAAATTGATAGCATGCTAACGGCATTCCTTGGTGTCAGTGGCATCTGTCAATACAGGACATGTTGTCAGGCATGGTATGTCCTTTGTGGGTCACATGATGGCACCACAGTTGTTTTAAGTGTCCATTGGGGAACATGGAGAAGGTGCACTGTCTGCATGTACATGCATATTGGACAGCTGGACAGGGTGCTATGCCCTCTGTAGCCCACAGCTATCACCCCATAGTTACTATCAATGGCCAATATTAAGTGTACTACCCACATATTGGCTTTTGCCTAGGCATGTGTGTGTGTATGAGACATGGGTTAAGAGTGTGCTCTGGGTAATACTGGGGTTGCTAACTGTGATTGCCTGGCCTTGATGTCACATTTATGGCTATGGCTTTGCACCCCAGCCTCTCAGCTATTTCACATCTGTTATCCCTGTACAGTGGACATTGTGATCAAGGGCGCCCGCAGGCAGGTGCAAGGGGGTGCACTTGCACCCCCCTGGAATCGGCTACGGCTAGATAATTAAAAAAAAAAGTTTTTTTTTACGCACATTCTCCTTTAAGAAGGAGTCCAAATAGTCCAGTCGCAGGCGTGCTGACATCATCGTTGTCAGTTTAAGGTTTGTGAGCGGGAACTCACACAGGCGGGACCTAGCAAGCGGCAGCACTTTCAGAAAGAGAGAAGATGGGAGCGGGACCTGACGACTGGAAGATGGGAGCGGGACCTGATGACCGGAAGATGGGAGCGGGACCTGACGACCGGAAGATGGGAGTGGGACCTGACACTTAGGTGTGTGAAACGGAAGATGGGAGCAGGACCGGACACTTAGCAGAAACGAACGGAAGGAAGGAAGATGGGGCACTTTCAGGTAGTGTGTGTGTGTGTGGAAACGAACGGAAGGAAGATGGGGCACTTTCAGGTAGTGTGTGTGTGTGTGGAAACGAACGGAAGGAAGATGGGGCACTTTCAGAGGTGTGTGTGTGTGTGTGTGTGTGTGTGTGTGTGTGTGTGTGTGTGTGTGAAATGCCCCAGGTGTACATGGTGGTGGGTAGTGAATAAGGCTTGAACCCTGTACCTTGGGCCCAAGTGGCAAGACCCTGAATTCCCTACCCACCACCATTTGTGAAAATGTTGCAGGATTTTCCCTCATACTTTTTCTGTTCCTCATAAAATCTGTGGTTTCTGCATTTGTGTCCTTGTTGCCTGACAGCTACATGTTCTCTAGTTTTATTCTTGGCTGTCTGGAGTGTTTCTCCCTGGGCCTCTGCTAAAACTTAGCTTTTTTTTTTTTTTTTTTCAAAGTCAGACTTTCCTGGTTAACAAAAGTTAAAAAAAATGGACACTTGTCAGACTTCATATTCTTCAGAAAGTGTATGTTAACAAAAGCTTTTATTCTAGCAATTTTCTAAGTGTACAAGATGGATATTTGAAATGTATCCCTGTGTTTGGGACTGTATTCCCCCCCCCATTATTGGCTTCGTCCAGGTTTTGTGCTAGGGTTGAGAGTTATGGTAAGAACTGAATTCACTGAATATGTTTGAGGGCTGTATTCACCAAGTATTGGCTTTGTTCAGGTATTTATTGGCTTCATCCAGGTTTTTTGCTAATGTTGAGAGCTATGGTAAGAACTGATTTCACTGAATATGTTTGGGGCTATATTCTCCCATTACTGGCTTTGTCCGGTGTTATTTGCTAAGAGGTTGAGAGCTATGGTGAGAACTGAATTCACTGAATGTTTGGTGGTTGTAGTAGTCACCCATTATTGGCTTTGTTCAGGTCTTTTGTGCTAAGAGGCTGACAGCTGTGCTATGGTGAGAACTGAATTCACTAAATGGTAGCTATTTAAGTTTCAGTCTTCCTCTTTCACAAAACAGTTTATTTGGCATAGTGGTATGTTGCTCTGACTGTTTTGCACGGGGTCCCCTGGGTTCAAGACGTGGCAGTGAAATGTATGGTGGTAACGCAGCATTTTATTCTAGCAACTTTCAAACATTATACAAGCAATGTTTAAAATGTGTCCCTAGTTTTGGGCTTTTGCCCCCTCAAGACCCAATAAATTTTGGCTTTTTCCAGATTTCTTGTGCTGAAAATTTCAGAGATACAGCTGGGTGTCGGAGTAGATTTTACAAGGAGCTGAGAGCTGCAGGGGAGCAAAAGTTTAGTGCTGCTTCTGTTTAGTCTGCTTGCATTGTTAATAGCACAACAGATAGTGTACTTGCTTTAGATGCTGAAGGCTGTGGGTTCTACTCCCACAGTAGGTAAATGCATTACTGATGCTGTATTGTGTTGTAAAGGGGGTGGATGCTGCAGTCTTTTTGGCAAAGATACCTAGTAACTATGAACCTGTTAACAGTTTGCTATCTATTCCCTATTGCAGTATTACTAGCTTTTCATTTTTTTATTGCATGCAACAAAAGCAATTTATTCTTCAAGAGTAACAGGCACTTTATTTGTAGATTAAACAATGACATATAAAGTGTTTGCTAGCAGCAACCTCTTTATTAGTTACAAATTTTTTCAATGTGGAGTTTACTACTTCAGAGATTGTGTATATTTTTTACTGATACTGGTGGACTTGAGTAGACTTTTTATGATGGAAATGTTCTGAATTGGGCAGTTTTGTCATTAGTGGATGCTTTTTGTTTCATTGTTTACTGGAAAAATGTTCAAAACAATAAATTTAAAATGCCCTCTAACAACTGTACCATATTGTACAAGGAATATAATGTAATACAGTCAGGAAGGTGTATCGAAGAGCATGTGTATGTTATGTTCGAGGGGCCTATGATTTTGTAGACAGCCCAGAGTTAATATTTGCCATTGGCAAAATGTATTTTCTCTGAAAGTGGGTTTCAGTGCTGTTTCAATGCATGCGAGTTTCAAGAGCAGAGAAGTTTTAATGTTGGTCTATTTTCATTGTGAGACTGCATTGCTTTAACAGATATGTATTAGGGTTTGTGCTGTAAAATGCAAAATAAAACTTTCAAATGAAATCCTAAATCATCGCAGAAGTGAAGCAGTATGCACATTAGTGTTTATGATAAATGGGACATTGGAATGGCTGCATGGAGGAGGCTCCATTGGACCATGATTTTGTGAGGGGGTAGCAAGCTCAGACAGCCCGGTTGAACTATACCTCTCAGTTGTCCATATCTTTGCAGAATGAATAGATATTTGCTGCTTATTTTGGTTTGTTCTCAAATTTGTGATTTTCTAGCAAATCATTTAGGAATGAAGCCATTAAATGACAGACATTGAGTTTCAGATGTCATAACCTTCAGAAAAATGCATGCTAATGCAAGACTGTCTTTACGCTTTATACAAGAGCAATTTTTAGTAGTGTTTGTATGTTCCCCAATATATTTGGCCTTGTTCAGATTTCCTGCATTAAGAGGTTGAGAGGTATGCAAATCACTTTGTAGATTAGGAATATCCAAACATCTCAATTGTCCCCAATTCTGGCTCAAAATGTTGCTCTCCCTAATAATCCCTCCTCCAAAATGGCAATTTTGGAAGAAAACGTATGGTTTACAATTATATATAACTGTAATGATCACTTATAGATTACCTTTATTTCAGAAATGCATGTGGATGCTCTTATTTTGTTAGCTGCTTCAAGTTAACTGTTAATATTAAAAGGTGTCCCTTTTTGACAGGTATTTTGCATCACATTTTGGTCCGTTTTCATAAAATTGTGTTTTTCTGGCAAATTAGTGGCAAGTCATTAAAGATTGAAGTTAGAAAATAATGGCAGACATTTGAGTTTCAGATTTCATACCCTTCAGAAAACTTGTACTAATGCAAGATCTACCTGTTCTATTTAAGTTATAAGAGCAATATTTAAAAATTGGCCTTATTTTTGGGCTTGTCACACTTCTAGTTCTATGTATGGCTTTGTCCAGATTTCTTGCTCTGAAGTTGAGAGGTATGAGTGTCAGAGCCATCACTTCAGCCAGAGACATTTCAAATTGTGACACTTATTGCCAGAGACATTTCAAATTGTGACATACTTATTGCACCCCACTCCCCATTGTAGTGGCTCTGGATGTGTCCATGGAAGGCAAGGAGCAGTTATGCAGTGTAAATGTGCAGAGTATTCCCCCATCCAAAGTAGATCACAAATACGACCGTGGCTTTTCATCTGTCCTTGATTTTGCAAAATGTTCTGGTTTTCTATCAGATTTTTGTACTGTTGATTTATGCTTCTTATTCTGGAACTGTATGCTGTCACAGTGCCCTGTTGCTCTGTTTAAGTAGCCATGGTTTAATGAACATCAGGTAAGCTTGTCGGAGATTGTAAGATGCAAGTAAGCTTTAGTAAGCTTGTCGGATATTGTAAGATGCAAGTAAGCTTTAGTAAGTATATTGTTAAAGAATTACCAGCATTGAAAGCCTTTTCGTTGTTGCCATGCAGAGAATATTTACATGACTAGATAATGTATAAGCCTTGGGTATTGAAATGCATATGACAGTTTTATTTATTTTATTTGCAGTTGGTTTGCCAGGATAGTCCATTGGGCCAAATGAACCCGTTTTCAATGGAGTCCTGGGGAGAAAAGCTCCAAAACTAAGTAGGTTATTAATAGATATACAAATTATACAATTACACAGAAGTTAATCATACAAGAAATAACAATTTGAAAATAATACAACTAGAGCGAGTACAATCTAGTGATGAAATTAATAGGTAATACAGACTAAAGGGAAATTTAGCACAAAAGCACTGAGAAATAACATATTTGGAAGCATTTCATGACAATATTGAGGAATAACAACATATTAGGAAGCAATACACAAAAGTACTGAGAAGCAATAACGTATTAGGGAAGCAATACTTGGGAAGTGTGGCCTAGTATATTCTTTCTGATTATTCTAGGAATAATAATATGTATGAGTTAGGGTGGGTAATTAGGAAAGTTGCAGGAGGAGGAAGAAAGAAGATGGAGTTTGCAAGTGTTATGTGGTGTGGGAGCAAGAGCATTCCCACTGGGATACTAGATGTGAGTGAAGAGATCTTTTAAATATAAAATGGTTGGGGGTGGTGCGAATGGAAGGTGGTAGGGAGTTCCAAAGGCATGCAAGGAGAAGATTTTTGCCTGGGGGACTAGTTGGTTTATATACTTCTAATAGATTTTGATTGTTGGATCTTGATACTCTTGCAGGAAGGTGCATTTTAAAGGCTGATGAAAGGGAGGGACAAAGGGAGGGGTTGAAAATGAGCTTATGTGCAAGATTTAGTTGAGTATATGTGAGATAACTGGGTAGCTCTAGCCATTTTAGTTTTTGGAGAGAGGAACAGTGGTGGGTGGAGGACTTGTGGTTGGTAGCGAACTTGGCAATTTTGTTGTAGCAAGAGGAAAGTTGTGTTGGAGGTCTGTAGATTAGTTAGGAGTGGAGCTCCATAGAGAAGGGAGAGGATAAGAAATGAGGTAGAGGGTGATTTTAGTAGCAGGTGTAAGGTAATGATTTTGTCGGTAAAGCATACCGGGTTTTCTTGATATTTAACTGTAGGTGGGAGTTGAATTTGAGCTGGTATCAATTTGGACCCCAAGTAACTTGGTCTCTGACACCAGTTCCAGGAGTGGATTATTTTGTCTAGAGATGTGGAATGTCTTTATATTGAAAGAAGTTGCCTTAGAGGGGATGAATAACATTAATTTGGTTTGAGGCATTGAGTGCTAGGTGATTCCTTTTCATCCATTGCTCAGTTGTTGTAAAAGCATCTTGAGTCAGTTTTAGGAGTGAGGGGATAGAGGTGGCAGCGCAGATAATAGCAGAATCATCGGCATATTGGATGATGTCTGAGAATGGGATAGAGTTGCGGAAATCATTTATAAATATATTTAAGAGAAGGGGACTCGATATAGAGCCCTGGGGTACCCCAGTAGGAGTATTTAGAAATGAGGAGGTGGCCTTTTTCCATTTGACTGCTTGAGATCTGTTAGATAAGTAGCTGGAGAACCAGTTCAAGGAGGAGGGAGATGGTTAAAGTTTAGTTAGTAGCAGGCTGTGAGAGTGTGTCAAAGGCCTTAGAGAGGTCGAGTAGTAGGGTAGAAACAATTTGGCCAGAGTCGCGGGCTTTATTTACAGTTTCAAGGAAGGAGAGGAGGGCGGTCATAATGCTATGATGTGGTCTGACTCCATGTGTGGGAGTTAGTAGGTGATTATCTAAGATGTGGAAGGAGTTGTAGTTGGATACATTTTTCTAGGAGTTTAGAGATGGGGGACAGAATAGCGATGGGGCGGAAATTAGTAACATTGTTGTTGCCACCTTTTATGTAGAGGTATGATAAAGGCCCTTTTCCAGACTTGGGGTACTATACATTCTTGGATAGAGCAGTTGATTTAAAATGCTAATAGGGTAAGCGATTGCTTCAGCAGCTTTGCCAAGAAAGTAAGAAGGGATGTTATCAGGAGCATTGGTGCATGGCTTCAGTTTCATAAGGAATTTCTTTATAGTAGAAGTTGGGTATAGGTTTAAATGAGAAAAAAGGAGTGTGAAGAGGGAGAATTAGGGGCAGATGAAGCTGATGAAGTAGTAGGAGGAGTGGAGGGATGGGAGTTAGTAGATGGGAATGAGGAAGTAGTAGCAGTGTAGTGGTGTTAGAGAAAGATGGCGTTAATTTGGAAATGGATTCAATGAAAAGAGTTAAATTGGGTAGCCAAGTCTTGGTCAGGAGCGTTTGGGTCTGGGGTAGGGGTATCTGGTTTGCTGGGGTTAAGTAGAGTAGAGATACCTTTCCAAAATTTCTGAGGGTTTGATTTTATTATTTTGAAGTGTGGAAAAGTAGTTTTGTCGGTCTTAAGATTATGAGCTTTTACCTTATTTCAAGTATTTTATATTCATTGTAATAAAAGGACAGGATTACAGTATTTTCAGAAGCTCATTACATTTTATTGCAGACCAGTGTCTTATAGCAGTGTCTGTGTGTTAGTACACTTGTAGTTGGGTCAGGGTGGCTTTAATGGTATATGGTAAATAAGCATTGCTACCTTATTTAAAAGCCAAGCCCTGCAACAACTAGCTCCACACTGAAGTCAAAACACAATAGCTCTGGTGGGTAAATGTACTCTGTAGTAATCAAAAAGGCAAATGTTTAAAATAACTACAGCTTATGTGCAAACACAATAGGTAGTGATGAAACAATGCTCTGCTAAAATGCTTTAATGCTCCACATTGCTGAGCTGCAGATCAGTTATCACTGGCTACCAGGATTTCACCCACTTCAGCTCAAGCACGGTGCCGTTCAGTGCAACCTTCCCAGAACTAATTTGTCTGACCAGAATTATTTGGTGTGTGTATTAGAGGGAGGTAGCATACCCCTCAGCTGTCCAGATTTTTGCCCCATATTCCTCCTAAAAAGGATTGAAGTTGCTAAATGAGACATTTCAGTTTTAGATGTCATGTCATTTAGAAAAATGCATACCAACACAAATCCTGTTACTCTTGCAATTTTCTAAGTTTCTGAGAGCCATATTTATAATCTGTCCCTATTTATTTTAGGCTTTGTCCAGATTTCTTGCACTAAGGTTGAGGCCTTGAGGGTATGAGGGTTTGTGAGAAAGTGAAATGCCCAAGTTAGAGTTAACAGGTGGAATTTTCAAGTGCATTTTCAAGGAACTGTGAGTTTTAAGGGAAGCTAAGTTCACTGCTGCTCATGCCAAGTCTATTTACAATGTGCAACTGTTTTGTTTAGCAAATGGTATCTCTATTGTGGTATAACGTTTTAAAGCTATGTTAGTAGCACCACAAGTAGAATACTTGCATCTTAATGTAAAGGCTTGAGGTTCTATTCCTACAGCATATACATTTGTATGTTGCAGTCCTCAGGATGCCCTCCTTTGGATGAGATGCCTAATAACTATGAACCTGTTTTTCAGCTTGTCATCCATTTTCTATTGCAATATACCAGCTTACCATTTTTTAATTTAACATAGTCAATTTATTCTTTGACGGCAACAGGCACTGAATTTGTAAATGAAACACTGAAATATACAGCAACAACATCTTCATTAGTTTCAGATATCTTTAATGTGGAATTATTCAGATTACTTTTACTTCAGCAGAGTCACTCAAACAAGTGCTGCTGTATAATACAAGGGATATAATTCAATTATATATTATAATTAATACAATCAGGTAAATCTAATAACTTTTGCATGGCCCTAACGGTGTGCAAGGAGCCTATTGCTTGAAAACAGTTCAAAGGTAAATAACCTGCCACTGGCCAGATGCATTTTCTTTGAATGTGGGTTTCAATGCTGTTTCATTGAATGTGAGTTTCAAAAGTAGAGAAGCTTTAATGCCAAGTCTGTTTTCATTGTAAGACTATTGCTTTGTTTAGGTTTAGTAAATGTCTCAGTGTTTGGGCTATAATGTTTGAAATAAAAGTTGTAAATTAAATCCAACTGCCTGTAATCATTGTAGAACTAAAGCATAAAACAGTATGCACACAGATTTGAACAGTGTCTACAGTAAATGGGGAGAAATAGCCAAGTAATGGGACACTGGAATGGCTGTGTGGGCGGGGCTTGGGTGGGTGGACTTGGGCGGGGCTGTGTTGGCAGGGGGCGGGGTGAGCTATGTGGGTGGGGCTCTGGGTTTGCACCCCCCTGCAAAAAATCCTGCGGGCTCCCTTGATTGTGATATATAGTAGGGCCACCATATAAGAAATATGCAAAATCCACTTCACAATGGCCACAGGTGTCACACACTCACAACCACCTCCACACAGGATATGTGTTACAAACACACACACACACACACCTGTCATGTCTGGTGGTAAAACCCCTACCTAACTACTTTATTATACTACACACTTATAGTACACACCACAGAGATTACTAGAGTGCTACTTCTCCAAAGGTGTATATCACATTGGATGACATCAGCAGGATTGCCAAAGCAGGACATTCGAATTATAGTGAGTGTGACTAACCTAAAATGCATTGTTCCCTACACAGACAGTGACACACACACAAAACATCCACAACTGACATGTGTGGGTACAGAAACCGTAACAGAGGTCTGTATCACACTACAGCATGGAGTTGTTATAGGATACACCACAGGGATTACTAGAGAACTCCTTACCCAAAGGTATATTTCACAATGAATGACATCAGCAGGATTGCCAAAGTAGGCTATTTGAAATGCACTGAGCGTGACTAGCCTATAATGCATTGCTCTGTACACAGACATTGAAACACACACAAAACATCCAGAACCGCCATGGGTGGGGATGGAACCCTACCAGAGTTCTACATCACACTGCAGCAGTACGCAGTTACGGGCACCGCTACAGAGGTTACTGGGCTACAACCTTCCCAGAGGTGTATTTCTAGGGGGGTGACATCAGCAGCCTTGCCAAAGTTCAGTATATGAATTGCAAGGAGTGTGAGTACCCTAAAAAGCATTGCTCTCTATACAGTCAGACAGACAAACACACACACAGATGCCAAGTCTGGGGTTAGAACACCTACCTAACTACCTTATCACACTACAGCAGTAGGCAGTTACAGGACGCTCTACGGAGACTATTGGGCTACAGCCTTCCCAGAGGTGTATTTCTAGGTGGGTGACATCAGCAGCATTACCAAAGTTGAGTATATGAATTGTAAGGAGTGTGAGTATCCTAAAAAGGATTGCTCTCTACACAGTCAGACACACACACACAGTTGCCAAGTCTGGGGTTAGAACACCTACCTAACTACTTTATTACACTACAGCAGTGCATAGCTACAGGACGCACTATGGATATTACTGGGCAACAACTTTCCCAGAGGTGTATTTCTAGGTGGGTGACATCAGCAGCCTTGCCAAAGTTCAGTATATGAATTGCAAGGAGTTTGAGTACCCTAAAAAGTATTGCTCTCTATACAGTCAGACAGACAAGCACACACACAGATGCCAAGTCTGGGGTTAGAACACCTACCTAACTACCTTATCACACTACAGCAGTAGGCAGTTACAGGACGCTCTATGGAGACTATTGGGCTACAGCCTTCCCAGAGGTGTATTTCTAGGTGGGTGACATCAGCAGCATTGCCAAAGTTGAGTATATGAATTGTAAGGAGTGTGAGTATCCTAAAAAGGATTGCTCTCTACACAGTCAGACACACACACACAAACACAGTTGCCAAGTCTGGGGTTAGAACACCTACCTAACTACTTTATTACACTACAGCAGTGCATAGCTACAGGACGCACTACGGATATTACTGGGCAACAACTTTCCCAGAGGTGTATTTCTAGGTGGGTGACATCAGCAGCCTTGCCAAAGTTGAGTACATGAATTGTAAGGAGTGTGAGTACCCTAAAAAGCATTGCTCTCTACATAGTCAGACAGACACGCACACAAACACAGACACATACTCACAGTTACCAAGTCTGGGGTTAGAACTCCTCCCTAACTAGTTTATCATACTAAAGCAATATGCAGTTATGGGGCACACCACAGAGATTACTGGGCTACACTTCTCCCAAAGGTGTATTTTACATTGGATAACCTCAGCAGGCTTGTCATAATAGGGCTATGGGGAGAGCAGTGTATGCATGGGCCATAACCCATTCATCTAGAGGTTGACATGCTACATGTGGGCACACATGAGGTCATATGTCACAGGCACATGTATACAGCTGCCAGATGACTACTGCCTTGTACAGTCATGTTGCACAGCTGGCACGTGCACCACATAGTCTGTAATGCTGACAGATACTGGTGGCTAGTATCTGCAGTGAGTGACATCTGCACCTCATGTGTTTGGGAACCTTTGGCTGTGTGCTGGGTGGGACAGGCCTGAATGGCTCATTGTCACAGTCACCCTCTTCCACACATCTATGTACGTCTACCTTTGGCTTATTATAGTGTGTTGTCCTGACATATATGTCTGTATTCCTATCCACTGTATGTGCAAGGCATGAGTGGTGCATACTGATGAGTGTCTGCACTAACAACTGCAACTGCCAGATATGTCTGGAACACTGGTGTTTGCAATCATAGCCTTCAAACTGTGTGAGCATGCCCAGTATGACCTTTCAGTATGTTGTTGACTGACATTGCCTTCATTACTCTGTGTGTGAGCATGCCCAGTATGGCCATCTGTACTGAATGTGTGGATCGTGTCCAGGTAGTTTGTGCTGCAGTGCTGACCTTTATGTTGTACATCAACAGGTAGCATGCTGTCTCTGCAGGATATCCATCGATCATTTGGCTTTGACTGTTACTACATTTCTGCATAGGAGGGGGAGGCACACTTGATTGTTTCTACATTTCTACACAGGAGTGGGGGGGCACACCTGACTGTTATTACATTACTATGTAGGATGGGGGGGTGCACCTGACTATTTCTACATTTCTACACAGGGTTGGGGGGAGGCACACCTGACTGTTATTACATTACTATGTAGGATGGGAGGGGCACACCTGCTTATTTCTACATTTCTACAAAGGGTTGGGGGGGCACACCTGACTGTCACTATGTAGGATGTGGGGAGCACACGTGACACTTGTACACATTTGCTTTGACTGTACTGGTATGTCAGGTATTCCATTTAATTCTGTATTGCTAACCATCATGCTGACTAGAGGCATACCAATGTACTACAGATCGTGGCTTTGGTTACCCTACATATTACTGTCTGACTTCCTACCCTTCAGAACTAATATCCCACTGCCTGACCTGCTGTGGTTTGTCTGTGTAGGCCTGGGGGGGTGGGGGGGGAGATTAACCTTAGCCATCATTCTGGGGCCATGGCACAGGCTATGTTTGAGTTTGTCTATACCTGTCCTGCTGGCTGAGACTGTTGTTGAGTATGTGAACCGTCCTGACTGGCATGTGTGGGTCATATGGACACACATGTCGCTCAGCACATTTCCTGCAGTGGGTTTTGTCACCCTGTGTATTACTGGCTACTATGGTGACTCCAGTATGTGTTACAGATGTTAGGGTGCCACTATGAGTGTCTACTGTCTGATGCCATAACATTCAGCCACCCAATTCCATTGCATGCTCACATCCATACCATAGCTACAGGTAACAACACATTCTACCCCATTTGGCAATTGGTAGGTTGACTGACACACCTGGAGGGTGTGCCAGATTTGCGGATGGTGCTGGAGGGCTGCCTATGTCGGATGCACATAGTATACATGGTTGAGCACAGGTAGTGTCATGTTTGGCATCCCTTTTATTGTATGTGCGAGTCAGAGAGAGGTGTCATTCCCTGGGTCCCTATTGTGTCAGTGCATGTGCTATGCATTGCCTCTTTCCCGTGGCCAGGGCATACTGGGCACGCTTCCTTCTGCCTACTGGGGCTGGCTCAGGTTGTTCCTCCTCCAGGTCACTCTGTGCCTGTACAGGCCTTGGCATTGGTGGGGGGCTGTGTGGCCCTGCCCCATGCTGTTCCTGCTGCAGCTGTTTCCACAGGATCATATTGTGTAGCATAGCACATATCATAACAATTTGGGTACATGTAGCTGGTGAATACTGCAAGGCTCTACCAGATGTGTCTAGACACCAGAACTGTGACCTGAGCATCCCAAACACATGCTCTATTATATGTCTGGCCTGTGCATGTGCCTCATTACGGCGTTGTTGTTCAGGTGTGTGTGTGCATTTCTGATGGGTGTCATCAGCTATGGCTCCAGTGTGTACCCAGCATCCCCCAATAGGTGACCATAGGGGATGTCCCCATTGGCAAATCTCTGGTACAGCTGTGTCAGATGCCATATGTGAGAATTGTCATAGCTTCCAGGGTAGTCAGCACACACATTCGTTATAATTCCCTGGGCATCACATACGACCTGGCAGTTGATGGATGGGATGCCCCTGCAGTTGATGTAGGCCCTACCCTGCTCACCGGGTGGTGCTTTGATGTATATGTGCGTGCAGTCTATAGCACGGACTACCCCAGGGTATTCTGCTATTTGGTGGAAGAGACGCACATTGCTGGTCAACACCTCACGGGTGTTGAGGATATATACGTGCTCACTGGCATGTGCTGACATTGCATCCAGGAACTGGTGGAATACTCTGGATGCTGATGCCTGTGAGATCCTCATGATATTCCCAGTTGTGCTTTGGGAGGTACCTATGGCTAGTATACCTAGGCCTACACATACCTTGGTATCCACTTGGATGGGTTCCCCTCGGTCAATTTGGTTTGTCAGGTGTGGCTGGCACAGCTCAACAATTTGCTGTAGGAGGTCTCTGTCCACCCTATAGTGCTTCACTATCTCCAGCTCATGTAGCCCCTGGTATGTTACCTTGGGTCTGTACACTCTTCTCTGTCTCCTCACTGTGGGTTGTTCGACAGCATTCACATCCTCACCATCCTCAGCCTCTTACACATGTTCTTCTATGTTGCCTGCTGCAGCCCTTCTCTTTTTGTAGGTTTGTTTGTTAAAATTTCCCCACTTGTATACACCGGTGGTGTAGAGTGTGGGAAAAACCAGAGGGGAAGGTGTTTACTTAGTTTATAGTAGTGTCCTGGGCTGGGCTATTCTGCTGCCTGTGTAACTAGCTGATTCTGATACATTTCATCTGCCAGCTATGCTAGTTCTCCTTGAATACCTTCCTACTGCTGTTTTCCCTTCCCATTGCCTCCGTGTTTAAGCCGTGTGCGCGCAGCACAAACAGAGTGCTGGAATATTTCCTGGTTTAGCTTCTTTTTTCTTCCTGTAAAACCTGTTGCGCAGCACGCACACCCACTTAGGCTTTGTAAAGAGTGCTAGGCAGGTTTAGACACACCCCCTAGCTTAGCTGTGCTAAGCTAGGTGCAAACCCGAGCCACAGGGCTCCAATCCACTTACAGTATGCCGTACACACACCCCCCATAATGTCACCTACCTCCTAGTCTTGCACCCAGCTATTCCTACTCTTACACTGTTGGGACCTGACTCACATGCTGGGGAAAACTGGGATTCACTGTCCTTCCCCTCATTTGCATAAGATTGCCTGCTAATGCATAGTTACATGTCTCACACCAAGCCTCCCCCTTTAGCAACCACTACTCACTGGCCAGGTTGTCTTCTGCCTGCCATTAACTTGCATGGCAGAATACTGATTTTAGTTAGAATGCTTATTTTAGGTTTATTTTCCCCCCCAATTCTGTTTACACGCCACTTCCCTATGCTTAAACAGCCGAGATCGGCTAAAAAAAATAAAAGTTGATTTTTTATTTTTTTTTTATTGTTTGCAATGCCAATGGCCTTATACCTGGCTATTGGCATGCTTCCTCAATGGTATGCAGCCTTTATTTGGAGCTGTCATAGCTGCATTTTGGATTTTGCAGAAATGTACTCAGTTACTAACCGAGTACGTTTATGCAGATTGCACTAGTCTTGCACGGACTAGTGCAAGCTTCCTGGATTGCAAAATCACCTCATTTGCATGGATTTCTCCTGCAAATGGGGTGATTTGCATACCAGGGCTTAGTCCGTGCAAGATTAGTGCAGGAGCGCTCGTGCATGCCCCTGCAGGCTGTTCCTGAATCGCACGGCAGACATATTGCCTGCTTGAGCTCCTGCACTGATCTTACACTCCGTGCAAGCTTTTGAGAATCCAGGGGATAATGTCAGTCATGCTAAAATTAAAGGCAAACCAAAAAATAGCAGTCAAGACAGAAATCATGCTGGTTACTAGATATAAGCAGATTAAGTGAAGAACAAAAAGCAAACCACTGCAAAAAGTCTGTTACACATCAATATGCCATGCTTTATGCCTTATAATTTGTAAATAATGCACATACACATAATGTAATTTGTTTTACTTTTTTATGTGTTATACAATCTATTGTATATCAATGTATCTTGACAGTCTTAATACCTTGTCTTGTATTTTGTCTTCTATTTACTTTGGAGTTGTCCACCCCCAACAGGCATATGTTGATAAGGGTCTCTATGCCCAGTCAGACACTCCTGAATAACAAATACAAATAATAAATATAAATAAGACCTGGGAGATTAAACATGTCAAAAAATAAAATTATGTAAACTACATGGCACAGTCAGTATAGATTCCAGGTGTATCATCAATATCTACATTAAGATATTGTGCTCAATAAAAATTAGCTTCAGTTCAGATTATGTTATGTGCATACCTAAATGCACACTGGCCTTTTAAGTACCTGTTGTTTTATTTCTTCATTGAAATAATATTGAAATGAAGTGCCATTAGTTTTGAATTTATGTGACAAGATTGTAATGCAGAATGAATATTTCTTGCTGAGTAGTAATTTATACAGTTCTGCATACTCAGAAGTGGAAATAGTAAAGCATCAGAAGTAAGGTTAGAATAATGATTCTTAGTCTGGTTACCTCCTCTACTTGTGTGCTACTCATTCAATAACCTATATGCTGCACCTGCTATGAACCCTATGAACAGAAAACTAGTCCATGCTGACATGCATGCAAGCAGGCATTTAGTTACAGCATACAACTATGACCAGCCACATCATACCTGTGCAGTGAGCTGTATAGAGGCCCACCCACACTGTGTAACACTTCCTGCAACTGTGATCCAAAAAAGGTAACCTATAAACAAAAAGAAAAATAAGTGCATAAACACTTTAATACAGTACTCCACCTTACAGTATCTTCTAACTGCATGATTTTCACCTTAACAACCTTTTTATTATGAGACTATAGAAAACAGCCAAGGTTTGCAAGCAAACATCTCATCTGTTCCTGATTTTGCAGAACATCTTTGATTTTGCCTCATATTTCTGTAACATCCCTTGTAAATTTCTGATTTTCTGGTAAACAACTGCACCAATAATATTTGGCATTATCTACTGACTCCAGTCCTCATACTTCTTTAGAAAATACATGTTAATGCAAAAGCCATTCTTCTATTAACTTTAAGTGAATGAAAATATTTAAAATTGTTCCTGATTATGGACTTTGGTCCCACCTTTTCTTTGGATTTGTCTTGGATTCTTGAGCAAAGTTGAAATATGTCTGCAAGTATTCGTATTTAATGACATTAGCAGTTTCTAGTAATTACTACTGTTGTGATATGATTGTGTCAACTATGTGACATTCTGATTTAGATTTTCTTAACCAGTCTCATGGACTCCATAACACCAGGAAAGAGTGAACGTAATCTGTGAAATTTAACCAACTTACTGTACTCACCACAAAAGCAAAGTGCACTCATAATGTAGTCACATACAATTCATTTTGACAGCATTCTTAGCATTCCTTTATTTATCTACCATTTGCTTACTGGGAAAAGTCCGAATGGGTATGAGTCTATTTTCAGCGGAGGCCCGGGGAGAAAAGCTCCACACTGCAATTTAAACAGAATTACAAATCAACATAGCTTTCAAAGATTAAGACAATCACACAGAAGTACAATTTGTGAGTACAATAAAAGAAGAAAATAAGCAAATCTAAAGCAAGCAATAAAGTTGAACATAAACGATATAGAAGATAGTAGAGAATTCCTAATATGTATGTTACGTAATACATGAAAAATATATTACAAAATAAGTAATAAGTCATAAAAACTATATACACTTTCTGGCAAGAGACTTAGGTAGTACATTTCAGTCATAATTTCTGGGATAGATGAAGGTTAATGTAAGCATAGAGAGAAGGAACATTAGAAGGTTAAGGAATTATAGAAAGGTTAGGCTATAAAGTAGGTATTGCAGGAAGGGAAGTAGGATAAATCAAGACAAAGTCTACTAAGACTGGTAAGAAGGGAATGAAAAAGAGCACTAAGATAGCATGGAGCATGGGCAGACCCAGTTATTGGTTAGATGTTCTTTCAGCCATGGCATGGAGCATGGGCAGACCCAGTTATTGGTTAGATGTTCTTTCAGCCATGGCATGGAGCATGGGCAGACCCAGTTATTGGTTAGATGTTCTTTCAGCCATGGCATGGAGCATGGGCAGACCCAGTTATTGGTTAGATGTTCTTTCAGCCATGGCATGGAGCATGGGCAGACCCAGTTATTGGTTAGATGTTCTTTCAGCCATGGCATGGAGCATGGGCAGACCCAGTTATTGGTTAGATGTTCTTTCAGCCATGGCATGGAGCATGGGCAGACCCAGTTATTGGTTAGATGTTCTTTCAGCCTAGACTTGAAAGAATACTAGTGGGGTACAAGTTTGATTGCTTCTGGAATGCTATTCCATGATTTGACATCACAACGAGAGTACAGACTAACCCCATTAGATCTTTGAGGTTTGTAAATAGTAGATACTTGTTAGAGGAGTGTAGATCATGAGATGGAATACATTTTTTTAAGTAGTAAAGATGTTTGCAAAAATGAGGAGTTGTATAGTACTTTGTGAGTTAATGTTAGTTGATTAAAGGTGAGAAGGTGGGGTAGTACGAGTCAATTTAGGGACTTAAGAGCAGAGCATTGGTGAGATTAGTGGCCTTGGCCTGTGGCAAATTTAGCTATTTTATTATAACATTGGCTATGGTTTGCTTTGAGGGAAGAGTGAAGATTGGTTAGGATAGGTGAAGTGTACAGAGGGGTGGGTAAAAGATAGGTGGTGGCAAGGGGTACTCTTGCAGAGTTGTAGATGAATTTCTAAGCCCTATATATCATGCCCAATTTTTGATTACTTTTTATGTTGTTGCTGATATGCAGGCCAAACTTAAGAATGTTGTTGATAGTTATACCTAATAGTTTTGTGTGTAACCACATTGGTTGAAGAATTGTTCAGAGAAGTAATAGCAAAGTTAGAAGTATTTGGAGAAAAGTACCAAAAGGTTGGAAGGTGCAAAAAGTACTAATAACCAACAAAGAAGCACCAGGTCCTCAACGAAGGTGCAAACAGTTTATTGGGCTAAAACACAGTGATCACCACAGCAAAACACAAATCTTTTTATACGCTATATGAATTTCATTTAAAGATGTCCTACTGTATTTGTCAGTGTCATTCAATATATTCAACATCTTCCCTTCATAAACAATACGATCCATAAAACAACACCCCCACCCTTGTCCGGTTTCATAACCCTAATGTACTTGTCTTTACTCAGATTCTCAAGAATTTTCTCTTCACTTGCAGTGAGGTTAGGGCGGACAGAGTGTCTACTCAAAGATTTTCTTAGTTCTTGTTCAATTGTTAGTTCAAAGTTTTTCAACTGAGGGTGTAATGGAGGATTAAAAGTACTCTTTTGTCTAAGATTGTCACCTGTAGCTGCAATACGCTTATCTTTAAAAAATATTTCTAAGTTTTTCTTTCTAATAAATAATTTAATGTCAACTAATAATTTAAACATATTTGTCCTACGTTGTGGTATAAAACCAAAGCCCTTTGAAAAAACATCAAAATGGGCCCTTGTAAGTTTAATGTTAGAATAATTAAAAATGTTAAAATCATTAAAAGTCCATTTGTTTCCAATGTTAATGATTTCTAGTAGTGGTTCCACTGCTCCTGCCTCCAGGCAGAGTGTCCCCCCCTCCCTTTGAAGTTTTTTGAATTATAATTAACTGGTTCCTTTTGCATCAACCTTTCTGATCTACGCAAAGGGGGAAACTCTTCTAAGTCTATAACTTCCTCAACCTGTGAAGAACAGTCTTGTACAACAAACTCATCATTTACCTTGTATGGGTTAACAAATTTTTGAATGACACTGACAAATACAGTAGGACATCTTTAAATGAAATTCATATAGCGTATAAAAAGATTTGTGTTTTGCTGTGGTGATCACTGTGTTTTAGCCCAATAAACTGTTTGCACCTTCGTTGAGGACCTGGTGCTTCTTTGTTGGTTATTAGTACTTTTTGCACCTTCCAACCTTTTGGTTCTTTGCTACGTTGATGGAGGATTCAACGATGAGTGCACACGAAGCTGAGGGCAGGAGAAACGAAATTGGTGAGCTTCGGAAGCTCATAGGACAACTCACGCAGCTAGTTGGTCTTCTGACGCCTGTCAGCCAATCCGTGGCGACGCCACTGAGTTCTATCTCACTACCTGGGAACCAGGAAGCATTGAGGCGTACTGCTTCGAATGAAGGTACACCTGGACATAGAGAGAACGTCACCAACAACGCTAATGAGCGTGAAGAAACCAACTTGGATTTGTTAAATGACTTTCCGCGTTTTTCGTTTGAAGGAACACAGGCCAAGCGTTCTATGGAGCAGTGACGTTCTAACACTAGAACTAAAGACTCGACCCATGCTTCAGGGTCAAAACAAGGTACTGAAATGCTCTTTAGTGAAGTGGTGAATGTTAAATTTGACTTCACTAGCAATAGGAAAGTGTCTAATGCTAAGGGCACTTACAATCAACAGTTAAATGACTTGCATTACTACTTAAACAAGTTTAAAATGTTAGAAATGGACAACGCTTATCTTAAACATTGTTTACAATTGGAGATTGTGCCTAAAGGTTTAAGGGTAAGTAAGTACCCAAATAATGTGTATGAAGGGACAGAATTTTATAATAACTTGATAAAGGCTTTTGACAATTGTGGTTTTGCTATTATGCAAGCCATTATTTTAAACAATGAATGTGAAATGGGAAAACTTTCCAATATTATAGAGGATATCAACAAGGCAGTGGTTAATGACCTCTTGTTCACAGTAGAAGAACAAAGAGGTAGGTATAAAAGATTATTAAAAGACATTGAGTTACAGTGTATTGAAGTGCAGAACAGGAAATTTAACAAGATAGATAGGGATATACATGAGTATAAAATTAAAATGCACTACCCCAAAGCTAAATCTTGGGGTAGGAAAACATTTGTTAACCCATACAAAGTAAATGATGAGTTTGTTGTACAAGACTGTTCTTCACAGGTTGAGGAAGTTATAGACTTAGAAGAGTTTCCCCCTTTGCGTAGATCAGAAAGGTTGATGCAAAAGGAACCAGTCAATTATAATTCAAAAAACTTCAAAGGGAGGGGGGGACACTCTGCCTGGAGGCAGGAACAGTGGAACCACTACTAGAAATCATTAACATTGGAAACAAATGGACTTTTAATGATTTTAATTATTCTAACATTACACTTACAAGGGCCCACTTTGATGTTTTCTCAAAAGGCTTTGGTTTTATACCACAACGCAGGACAAATATGTTTAAATTATTAGTTGATATTAAATTATTTATTAGAAAGAAAAACTTAGAAATAATTTTCAAAGACAAGCGTATTGCAGCTACAGGTGACAATCTTAGACGAAAGAGTACTTTTAATCCCCCACTACACCCTCAGTTGAAAAACTTTGAACTAACAATTGAACAAGAACTAAGAAAGTCTGAGTAGACACTCTGTCCGCCCTAACCTCACTGCAAATGAAGAGAAAATTCTCGAGAATCTGAGTAAAGACAAGTAGATTAGGGTTATGAAACCGGACAAGGGTGGGGGTGTTGTTTTTATGGATCGTATTGTTTATGAAGGGAAGATGTTGAATATATTGAATGACACTGACAAATACAGTAGGACATCTTTAAATGAAATTCATATAGCGTATAAAAAGATTTGTGTTTTGCTGTGGTGATCACTGTGTTTTAGCCCAATAAACTGTTTGCACCTTCGTTGAGGACCTGGTGCTTCTTTGTTGGTTATTTGGAGAAAAGTGTTAAGCTGTCTAGATAGGAATGATGAACAGATTAATGTAGAGTTGTTGGCATATTAAATTAGGGTGGCTTGTTTGGTGGCAGTATTATGAGGGTTAACAAAAATGTTGAAGAAGAGTGGACCTAGTACTGAGCCTTGGGGTACCCCAGTGCCCATTTCATGTTTTAACAATTACTAGTACGTACACTTGCACTTTGCCAGACATGTTATCAGTTTCTGCCTTCTGCATTTTTTGGTACTTATTCATGTCTGTTATGAGATGAATGCTTTTAGTACTAGATACCTGGCATTCAATAAAATGAAAATGTACTTTGGAAATGGGACTGTACTTGGAATGGTTACCACAGAAACACACAAACCTTTCATCACAACAAACTGCATGAAATTCAAGCCGCAGTTACACACCGTAATGCACTGCAGCGCACCCTTCCATTGTCAAAATCTGTGCAAATAGACAGTTCAGAGATCGTCAAGGTGCATTGCAAATCAGGAAAATAAGTTAAATGTCAATACAGGATGTGTGAAGTTCACAACCTACTGAACAGCAGCTTACATAAATACAATAAAACTATAAAACTGAACTGTTGATAAGGATAATATATAGTCTTCGCATGTGAGCAATGAAAACTATGAGAAAATAGATACAATCTGTAACACACTAAACAACTTAATCTGTACTGCACCATAAAAGCTATAACCTAATGTCTGGGAATGGATAAACTAGGAGGTTCAAGAGGTTGCCATTTGTAAGGGTGAGGCTAACGGAAATCTGTAAGTCACAAAAATTATAAACCTGGGACATCTGAGAGCCAAGCTTACCTCTCAACTTTCTAGTGTAAGAAATCAGGAAAAAGGCAAAAATAATGGGGGAAGGGGGAGACAAAGGACCAAAATTATGGAAAATTTTTAATTATTGCTATTATAAATGTGGAAACTTTCTAGAATAACAGTTTTAGATTTAGCATGCATTTTCTGAAAGATTTGAAGTTGAAACTCAAATGACTGTCATTATTTAGTGACGTCAGTCAATAACTTGCTGAAAAAATTAAGTGTAGACCAAAAATGTGAGGCATAAATCTGGACAGTTAAGATGTATGAAACCAAGTAAGCACAACTAAAAACATTCTGCATTAACAAATTTGAAGTTATTTCTCAGAAAATGGCTTATGAACACCAGACAGCAAGGAGCATGTCCCTGTGCCAGTACAGTCAAGTTGGCAAAATTCAAACTATTCAGAGTGATGCACAGCAGTTAGCAATATATTCTCAGCTACAGAACTTAGTCATGTAAATAAATAAGTAAAACCAAGAAACCAATCAGCTGTGTGCAGCAGTCCAACTTATTACATATCATGATGTACCCACATGCTGATGAATACAAGCTAATCAGTCAGGTCCCCCATAATATATATATATATATATATATGGATTCACTTCATAACCTCGAAATGCTGAAATATCGAATTTCAGTATCTCGAGACTATAAAACCGATTCCACAAAACACCGACAAACAAAAACCGCGAAACCACATAACCGAAAACACCGCACACACTACACTAAACATACAACACAACACCCACATCACAACATAAACAAAAAAAAACACACATACACAACTCACACCCCCCCTACTTATATATACTAACTCCGAGATCGCACAATCACAACACAAAAGCTCACTCACACACGCACATTCTCCAATCCCTCACACACACTCTAACTCCCACTCAAAGCCCTTACAAAACCCTCACTTACCTGACATAACACCTACATCCAAACACGGCACCGCGCACCAACAAAACACAAACCCGTACATTACATAGCGCAACTTCATAACCACAAATTCAACATATTTTCAACATAAGTCAAATTCGTGATTATGAACGTTTGCTATTTTTAACATTCGACTTTATAGCATTGAGATACTGAAATTCGACATTTCAGTATTTCGATGTTATAAAGTGAACCTATATATATATATATATATATATATATATATATATATATATATATGTGTGTGTATATATAATATATAATATATACTATACATGCACACACACATGCATGCACACACGTGCAGAAGGAGTGAGGGGGATTTATAAGGGGAGTAACTCAAATGGTAAAATGCACATTTGGCAGAAATTTTTTGGGGTATAATAAAGAGTGCACAAATGAGCGACAGGTCATTTAAGTGAATTACATATGCTTGAATTTAGTTTTAGCAGGAATGTGCAGAAAAATAAAGATGTGCAAGACTGTGTTAGAGTACTAGTTGGGAATATGCAAGTGTTGGTGGGTTTGGGGTAGAGTAAGGAGACAGAGTTAGCGTTGTGCATGTTTTCTGTCTGCATTCTGTGTCATTTTATTTATGTGGTGATACTGTCAGGGAAAGGGATTCTACTAAGGTAATATGTAGGGTTAGAGTTAGGGTCAGGGGTAGGATTAGAATATTGATTGACTTCAGCTATTGAAATGATTGCCTTCAACAATTGAGTTAAGCTTCTGTTGTCATTCTAAGGGGATCCAGTATCTGTCTGCTTGGGATGACATGGTCGACAGACCACGATGCTTTGCCACAGATGGCCTGCACCTGCCACCCCTGGGATTCTGGATACTGGCTTAGGCTCTTGCTGCCCCTATAGTACCATTTTTAGGCAAGGTTCAAATAATAAATTCACCACCGTAACAGGAACAGGCAAGCAAAAACTGAGGGTAATGCTACTCAATGCTAGAAGTCTAAATCTCAAAATGCACTCACTCGAGGCACTCCTTAAAATGGAGAACACCGATATCTGTGCAGTGATTGAGACCTGGTTCAAGGCTCCAGAGAGCACCCCTGCACTACCAGGCTATAACTCATACCACACTTTTCGGCCATGTAACCTGGACCGAAACACCAAAGGTGGGGGTGTGTCCCTATTCATTAAGGATATCCACACCTCCAGGCTAGTTGCTCAGCATAATGCATCTGAGGTTATGCAAGTGCAACTAACTCTGGGCAAAACTAAAATCCAAATTGTAGCTTGCTACAGATCCCCCACCATGCCCCAGGATTCCCACTCCTCTTTTCTTGATGTACTGGAAAATATTAGGGTTCAACCAAACACCCTAATAATGGGTGACTTCAACTACCCCACCATTAACTAGGAAAACTACTCGTGTACCAACTCCTTAGCTCAACGCTTTCTGGAATTCATAAACGCCAATGCCCTGGATCAGCTTATCCACAGCCCCACCAGGGGTAACAATATCCTAGACCTAGTCATTACCAACATGAGTGACAGGTGTTCCACACCTGAAGTCAACTCCTCATTGGTCCGATCCGACCATAAGCTAATCACCCTTGATATCCACATCCCGCCCCCACCCCCCATTAAGGAAACAATAAAACAAGCAAAAAGGCGAACGCTGACACCACACTATGTAGCTTGAGAAACCGAAAACAATGAAGCAAACTCGTGCAAACCAGCAGGACTAAATAAAAAACACTTTTAATAACAGTTGAGCGCTTTCACCTGTTACGATACAGGCTTCCTCAGAACAAAAAAACATTCTGAATTACAGCCCTTAAATAGATGTTTTGGCTCCAAAAATTTTAAAGCAACGTACTCCACTAAAACTTTCTGCATAGACAATAAACAAAAACATTCCAAAATGAATAGATAACAGGAATAAACAATTATATACATATATATCCTATAAAATGTAACGCACAAATTTCTCTGAAATTCATATTTGTTAAAAACATATTTTCATAAAAACACTGACTCAACTTATTTATAAACAATTTGACACTAACGTATTTTGTATAGCAAAGGTTTAATAGACAGTGATTCATTCAAACCTGGGGGTGAGGCGGCATCAGTAAAAATTTGCCACCACATTTCTCTATAAGACAACCAACTCTTATAGTCTCCCCCCCTAGGGTCTATTTGAATAAGGTCAATAATACTAAAAGTGAATTTGTGTTCAGAGCCCTCTTGTTTTATGTGCTTATATAGGGCATTCTTCTCATCTCTCTTTCTAATGGAGTAAAAATGACCGCAGGTACTGAGCTGTTTTCAAAAACTGACTCAACTTCCAACAAAATTGACAAATTTAAAATGTTTATGAATAGTAATTGTTTTTTAGATAATGATCCTTTTAGTGGAAAAAGTAAAGATCCTGTTATTTCTAACTGTTCACTTAAAGACATGATTTACTTATTTGGTAAAAAACTGAATAATATTAATACATTGAAGTTAGAAAATGCTTATTTATCTAAGTGTTTGAACATTAATGTCATTCCTAAAGGCTTGAGATTTTTTAAATTTCCTATGGGCATAGATGTGAATGACAATACAAAAAAAGAATTTAACTTGTTTTTTGATAAATGTGGCATTGAGTTCATGAAGCTGTTAATTAAATGTAATGATGAGAAATTAGTTAGACTAATGGATGAAACAGAAAAACTGAATGAAAACATTTTAAGTGATTTATTATTTGAACAATGGGAAAGGTTATATAATAAACAATTTGTTACAGCTGATTTAAATATAAAAAAATCTCTAGAAAGGAAAAATTCTAAACTTACTAGGGATATTCAGCAGTATGAGAGAGGGGCTATATATGGGTGGAAAGAAGGACACTTTAAAGCTGTCGACAATTTACATAATCGACAGCAGGTTCCCTCAGATTATGATTATAACTTTCAGGCTCAAAGTAATTCCCATTTTTTCAAGGACAGAGGTCAAGACAGAAGAAGGGATTGGAAATGGGGGGGGGGGGATTGGAAGGAACCCCATCATCAACAATAGCCAATATAAATAATATGAATCTAGAGTTAGTTACTAATGTAGATTTGCAGACTACACAGCAAACTGCTACCAAACAAGACGTACATAACACCACAAAGTACTGTGAGATTTCTTCCACAGATGGTGTGATTTACAGGTACAAGAGCTTTAACATTTTTAACTATACAGATGTTGAGCTCGATATGTCTTATTTTAATTTACTTTCTAAGGGCTTGAAATACATACCAACTACTAAATTTGATGTGGTTAATAATATTTGTCAAGTTAAATTGTATACTAGGAAATTAAACTTGGCAGTAATGTTCAATAATACTATTAATAATGTTACTGGCTCTAATAATGACTGTAAAATCCTGAAAAAGAAAAGTACCTTTATACCCCCATGCCATCCAACGATTGGTTTATTTGAAAAATGTATCGTTAAGCAGATTTATGAGCTTAACAACAAAAATAAGTTTAGGAGAATGGAACATAATTTATCTAGAGAAGAACAGGACACCCTACAAATGTTGAGGAAGAATAGATCAATAAGGGTGATGAAACCTGACAAGGGTGGGGGTTTAGTTCTTTTTGATCAACTTACATATACCTCTAAACTTCATGATATTTTACATTATACTGACAGTTATGAGCTCATATCTGTTAATGAACTTAATATAGCCTATAGAAAAATTGATTGTCACCTCGAGGAATTTCTTATAGACAGGCGAATTAGTTTGGATACTTACAACTTTGTCAAAGTGGAATTTCCTGTGTTAGCCAAGCTAGTTGGCATCCCCAAAGTTCATAAGAATGTGTCTGACCCGCCTTTTAGACCAATTGTTTCTGGCAACAGATCTAAAACATTCCCTTTGGGTGTGGTCATTGACCATACTTTGAAACATGTGTACGAAAAGGTATTTCATCTTGCCAAGGATTCTTGGTATTTTTTAGCTTATTTTCCTACACATTTATATAAAAAAGATTTGTTATACATAACTATTGATGTCATAGACCTTTTCTCCTGCATCCCCAAAAGTGAGGGGTTAGAAGCATTTAATCGTAGTATTACTAAATATGTAGGGTTGGAATGGGATAAGATATGGTTGATCACAGATATGATGAGTATGGTATTGGACAACAATTTCATCTTTTTCGAAGGAGAGATTTTTAAACAAACTAAGGGTGTAGCTATGGGTGCTGCGTGTGCTCCCATTTTTGCTAATATGGTCATGCTCGACTGGGAGAAGTCTGTAGTGTTCACCAGTGACTTCTATCTTCACATCAAATATTATACTCGCTACCTTGACGATATATATATATATATATATATATATATATATTATGGGATGGTGACACTGAGACATTGACTAAATTTATAGAATTTATTAACACCAGTAGTTCTTATTTGAAATTTACACACGCATTCAGTCATGATGGTCTGGCATACCTTGACACCCTTGTCTCTCTGGCTAATTTTGGGTTTAAATCTAGAATATACAGGAAACCCACTTTTTCTAACAACTATCTTGAATATTCTAGTAATCACCTAAAAAGTCTTTTAAGGAACATCTACAAGGGACAGTTGATTAGAGCAGTTAGAATGACTTCAGACTACATAGATATGATAGCTGAAGTTGAGTATATTACGGCTATGTTCAGTGATAGAGGTTATGACCTTGGTATGATGCAAAATGTAAGTAAGCAGGTTATTCAAGGCTGGGGTTCTAGGTACACACCTTTGTTAGGAATGAATTCTCAAGGTAATAATGTTGTTTCCCTTGCTAGAGTTAGTCGTAGTGATTTAAACAGAGCTTGTGTTATCGAATATGGTCCTTGTAGTTATAAGATGAGGCAATTGGTTAATAAAAGTTGGTTTATTATTATGGCGGATGCTTCTATATCCAACATTTTAGGTGATAAACCCCACTTTGTAAATAAAATGGGTATGAACTTGAAAAGGTTGTTAGAAAATACGATGTTTCTGACTACTAACACTTCTAAACCTACACAGAAGTGTGGTAGATGCAACTGGTGCTTTGCTATTAAGGCACTAGGTTAAGCAATACTACCAGCACCTCTATTAGATTCAAGGCAGGTTATTGTACTACTAAACTTGTCATATATATCGCATTATGTTCAGCTTGTCCCGCTTTCTACATTGGGAAGACCGAGAGACAGCTGAACAAAAGAATATGCGGTCATTTTTATTCCATTAGAAAGAGAGATGAGAAGAATGCCCTATATAAGCACATAAAACAAGAGGGCTCTGAACACAAATTCACTTTTAGTATTATTGACCTTATTCAAATAGACCCTAGGGGGGGAGACTATAAGAGTTGGTTGTCTTATAGAGAAATGTGGTGGCAAATTTTTACTGATGCCGCCTCACCCCCAGGTTTGAATGAATCACTGTCTATTAAACCTTTGCTATACAAAATACGTTAGTGTCAAATTGTTTATAAATAAGTTGAGTCAGTGTTTTTATGAAAATATGTTTTTAACAAATATGAATTTCAGAGAAATTTGTGCGTTACATTTTATAGGATATATATGTATATAATTGTTTATTCCTGTTATCTATTCATTTTGGAATGTTTTTGTTTATTGACTATGCAGAAAGTTTTAGTGGAATATGTTGCTTTAAAATTTTTGGAGCCAAAACATCTATTTAAGGGCTGTAATTCAGAATGTTTTTTTGTTCTGAGGAAGCCTGTATTGTAACAGGTGAAAGCGCTCAACTGTTATTAAAAGTCTTTTTTATTTAGTCCTGCTGGTTTGCACGAGTTTGCTTCATTGTTTTCGGTTTCTCAAGCTACATAGTGTGGTGTCAGCATTCGCCTTTTTGCTTGTTTTATGGTGTACTTTTAACGCTTGGATTAAGGAAACAATGGTAAAAAATTTCTCCAAAGCCAACTTCATGCTTCTTAAGACAGAAGTGGTGAACTTCATGACACCCATGCATTTGGACAATACAGTTACAACTGCTGAATCCTACACAAATGCATTCTATAAGTACTTACACCAGTGCATGGATCGTGCTATCCCAAGCAGAACCAAGACACTATCCTCCAAAAAAAGGAAGCCAATCTGGTGGTCACCTGCCATAAACAAACTGTACAACAGAAGGAAGAAACTGTTGCAAAAGAGAGTAAAATCCCATGAGTGGAGGAGCTCCCTGGTCAGCCTCAGTAAGAAGCTGAGATCCCTTATAAGATCCTCCAAAGCTAGCTACGAAAACAAAATCACCACTAATTCTAAGTATAACCACAAAGCATTCTATAGCTTTGTCAAGAATCTCAATGGCAACACGCAGATCTGCTCTGAGTTACAGGACAACGGCATGAAAATTACAGAACCAACTGATATTGCCAACATCCTGGCAGATAGGTTCAGTACTAACTTTACTCCCCCTCATCCCCTAAAGGGCCCATATCTATACAGGAAGAATGCAGAGTCCCTGTAATCACAACTACATAGGTAAAAGCTGCACTCTCTAAAGCCAAAAACACAGCATCTGAACTTCAGAACGAACTGGCTCCCCACTTAAGCACCATGTTCAACAATAGCCTCACATCAGGCTTTGTGCCCACTGAATGGCACACAGCAACAGTTATCCCACTCCACAAAGGAGGAGCCACCACTGATCCCGGGAGCTATAGACCTATTAGTCTGACAAGCCTGGTCTGCAAGGCCATGGAACGTATCATCATGGAACTCATAAACAAAGACATTGGTAACTTCCAAACTCTGGATCGTACCCAGTTCAGGTTTGTGAAAGGCAGATCATGCCTCCTGAACCTGATTGACTTCTTCTTTGAGGCAGTCACCAAAGCCGTAGATGAGGGTAAGGTGGTTCACACAGCCTATCTTGAACTCGCCAAGGCTTTTGACACCATTCCCCATTCTGGAATTATAGCTAAACTCACTAAACTAGGTATAAATCCCTACATCACAAGATGGGTTGCCAACTGGCTCACTGACAGAACCCACACTGTAAAAGTTGCAGACTCCAAATCTGACCTCAAAGGAGTGACAAGTGGAGGACCACAATGTTCCATCCTGGGACCTCTCCTGTTTGGTATCTACTTCTCTGAAGTACAGGCTAACACAGAAGGCCTCTGGCTAATGAAGTTCACAGATGACTGCAAACTAGGAGCCATAGTCAAGTCCCCAAATGATGTGGACATCCTACAGAAGGGCCTCACTGAGACAGATGCCTAGTGTCAGAGCCATGGCCTCAAGCTCAATGCCAAAAAGTGCAGTGTCATCCCCTTTGGTAAAAACTCTGTACCCATGAACTACCACATAGGCAGCAATCTACTTAACACCGAATGTATGATAAGAGACTTTGGGACCCAGGTGGACAGTAATCCTTCCTTTAATAGTCACAGTAGTCAGGAAGTCCTTCTACGTGGCACACCTCATCATAAAAGGGCTCTCATCCAGGAAAAATGAGGTCATTGTTCCCCTCTACTCGACACTCATTAGATCCATTATAGAGTACAACACCCCTTTTGGAATGTACCTCACAAGACATCTGCAGCAACTGGAAAGGCCACAAAAGTACTTCACAAAGAGGATTACTGGCCTCAAACAAATGCCCCACACTGACTGCCTCAAAAAACTCCAGCTTTACTCCGTAGCATATCACCTACTCTGAGGTGATCTCTGCCTAACATATAAAGCTATGTCAAACCCAGAGCTGTTGGACATGCTACACCTAAAGAAATCCCAATCCCTCCGAGCTACACGCTCTAGGGACCTAAACCTTGTCACCACAATAAACAGGACTTGCTGGAGGGATAGATTCCTGTCCCAGAGACTTCCCATACTCTGGAACAGGCTACCCATCTAAGTCAAGCAAAGTTCTTCATTAGCACTCTTCAAGAAAAATCTTGATGAGTGGATGGGAAATAGGAAATACACCCCAGGGATTACTTCTGTGTCTCTGATCGACAGGGGCACAGGAAAATAACTTTCTTGGGTGGCGTAAGCCAGGGAACCTTGTTGGCTAGGCTTAAGTAGGCCATTGGGCCAATAGCCTAGTACTACCTATGAACTTATGAATTACAGTTAGGGTTACCACACGAGTAAGATGGTGGAGTGGGACAAATTCCGCTTGTCTACCTTACTCATGTGTACTAACTCTTTATATTACTTTACTAAAAACCCTTTCCCTATCACTATCTTTACCAATATGACACTTGAACTCATTTTTGTAGTTGGGATTTACTGATACACGGCCTTTTAGTGGGAGAGAAGTATTCAGTCTTCAGTGTTTTGGGATACACACACACACACACACACACACACACACACACACACACACACACACACACACACACATATATGGGCTTTCAGGATTTTGAATTTTCAGGATTTTGATTTTCAGGCTTATAGTGTTTCAGGCTTCTGATAGGGAACCATATATATATATATATATATATATATATACACATACACACAAACATACATGTGCACCTATAAAATCTGTGTGTATGTGTGTGTCTAAGATAGCATAAATACATGCATTACGTTACTTCTATCACTTAAGATTAACATTAACTTTATATATTGGAATATGACAGTATGGAACCACACCTTGAGGGCTTGTTCCTGACAGCAGGACCCCTGATTTATTCCTATTAATGTCTTGTTAAATTTGTTTTACTAGATCACATGATTACAGTTTATGATGCATTTTGGCTTCAAGGTAATTTGGCATGAGGTTATGTTAGATTACAAAGAAAGTATTAGATTGAGCTGTCTCAGCAATGGGTAATAAAACTAAATTCCATTAGCAACAATACGCAGGGGATCATGTTCTTGCCCCACTCTGCCACAGGCAAAATAGTCAGTGCCTGTGATGGTTTGATGTAACAGCTAGTAATCACATTAACACATTCGTAGCATATTAAGTACAGGCACTTTCTAACTACCACCACTGGAAAAAAAAGTAAAAGACAGCAAGGAGCTGAAAAGAAGTGGAATTTTCTGGCTGTAGTACACTCCTTAATTCATATATGTCAACGGGGTTAACCCAAGCAGGATGCTAACATGAATGCAGATTTTAAGAAGATGTGAAGAGCTAAGGGGAAAAGACCAAGAATGTATTATACTACAGAAAGCCCATCAATGTCAGAGGTTTACAGTGAAGCTTAAATGCTGAAAACAGAATTAAAACAAAACTGCTCAGAACTGCTTTATGTTGGTGCAAATTAAGTCAGTGACAAACGTATTAATACATACATTAACATACATAAAGATGCCTCACTTACCCAACAGATCTATGCTATTAACCAAGGCATTAATAAAATCTGACTACATGCTACTGATACCCTAATGTACCACTAGATGGAGCCAAATATTGATATGTAACAGAAGAGTAAAACTACATTTTTTGATAAGGTTTAAAAATACGAATGTATTACATCTTGTTAATTAATTAGTCCATAATTCTGAGCTGCTCAGATTGTATAGCAGTGATGTGGCTTTGCTGTTCATATAAGGGATGAAACAAAGATATTTTATCATGTCTTGACAGCAAGTAAATAAAGCTCTGTGTTACATTGTGCATCAGATTCCGGTGGTGAGACTTGTTCTCTTTGTCCTAATACTCACTTACTTCTTTCTTTATGACATTTAATGAAATGATTGCTTGTAACAAAGAGCCAGTGCTTAAGCGGTTACTGTCTGTGCAAGATGATATACTCAGACATCTCATCACACCCATTGATCTAATGGCACTAAGATAAGGGATGGAGGAGGTGTATAGTCTTTGCCTCATCCTGAGGTATATAAAACCAAATATGAGAAGCCAGTGAAAACAGTACCCAAGGATTAACCATGCAGATTTATTGCCAAAACTAGTCCAACACTTGAATTCTTTGAAGAAAATATCTTTCTTCAGCAAGTCTACCTGCTACAGTGCTTATCACCAGTTCAGATGAAGAGATTCTCAGTTAACTTCTAAAGGTAACACAAGATTTCTGATTACACTGATCAAAGGGCACTCAAGAAAAGTTGTGGTTGTTAGGAGAAACTAGTTTTATGTGGTAAATATGTAATGTACAGTGCAATACTACTGTTAGCAGGCACACAACATACTCATATCTTTCTTTCTTCACAGTACAGAATTCTGCTTAATGCCCACTTAGTAAACATCTGAGCTATGATGCAGAGGTTGCTGATGCTATAATACACTGCAAGGAGGCTTTCCTGTAACATGCAACTTTATTTTATCCATTCAAAACATGTGACAACAAATAAAGAAGGCTGACATTTATTTTCTTCCGTATAGAAACAGATTCTGCAAGAAAAGTAAGGTTGCCATGACTGATTATCCAGAAATAGATTACATTCTCTTCAGGGGTGGCCACAGTGGCTAGCATTGCCACCTCACAGCAAGAGGTTCTCCAGTTCGATCCTTGACTGGGGTGCCTTCTGTGTGGAGTCTGCATGTCCTCCCTGTGGTCACGTGGGTTTCCTCCGGGTGCTCCAGTTTCCTCCCACATCCCAAAGACATGCTGCAGGTGGATTGGACACTCTAAATTGGGAAACCACAAAAGAACAATATCACCAGTAAAAAAACAATCCAAGGTGGAATAGACCAATGAACCAGCCAGATGTATTAAAAACACTTCTTTATTCCAACAAATGATCCAGCCAATAACGGCCCACAGAACAAGATAAAATACACATTGAGCATGCTTTCCCTTTGCCAAATACAAAGCTTCCTCAGAACAACAGTTATTCAAACATAAAATGCTTATATACACTGTTAACTCATTAATTCATTGGATAATTGAATCCTTGTGTTCAACTCAACTGAACAGCCTGCCTGTCCCTGGAGGAGTGGTTACTACCTAGAAGCTGTAGTTTTATTCGCCATTTTGGGTCAATTCTAAACTCCCTGATCTGTCTCTTAAAAACAGGCTGCCTCATGGTTTTGGCATCTTTTCAGGCTTGCTAGTTGTTGCTGAAGCACCTACCAAGGGGAGAAAACGCTGAAAGAAGAAAAGGAACCACTTTTGTGATTTAAGTATTTTCTTCTGATGTTTTGTTAAGTTTTACTGCTTTGCCGCCTACTTTTTGGCATTTTCCAGCTTGCTAAAGTTTATATCTGTAACATTAACAGTACTTGGAACACATCTACAGCCTGTTTACTGCATTTCCTGTGTTGCACTTAATTTAAAGTCGTTTTTTTCTCTAAAAACTGCATTTTACCTGATTTTGGCCTAGCACTCAAGTGTGGGGTCATTTATTGCACTGTTGTGATTATTTTGCTGCTTGTGTATCTCTGCTACCTTTAAACTACAACAAAAAGAAAAAAAAAAAAACTTGCTTTTTTCCCACTTTCTGAAAGTTAAGAAAGTTCAGTTACCAATTAGCTGTTCTGAACTGTTTGGAAGTTTCTAGAAGGCCAGTGCTTGCTTGGGCTAAAGGGAAGTCTCTGTGTTCACCAGTGGGAGTGGTTAACACTGAACAGCCTGCCTGTCCCTGGAGGAGTGGTTATTACCTAGAAGCTATAGTTTTATTGGCCATTTTGGGTCAATTCTAAACTCCTTGATCTCTCTCTCTTAAAACCCTACAACTCTCTTTTTGCGCGGTTTTGCGCACTGAGCAGCATCGGGCAGCGCAGCCTAAACAGGTTTAAACTATTCCAGGCTCCACAAAGTCTGCTCTTCACTTTTTCCCTTAGAACTGTTCAAACTCTCAAAGTAATCACTCTATTCTCTTTCTAAAGCCCTGCACTTGCTCAGCTCTTATAAGGAAACACTAACTAACTAAAGCACTACACCCTCCTTGACTTCTCATAAGTATTAGACTACCGATTAGTCCTTCCTGATCAAGTGAAAAATCAGTTCCCTTCCCTAATCTGATCAGTAAAAAAACAGTTTCCTACACTAATCTGGTATGTCCAAGGGTCAATTTCAAGGTTACTCTCTGGTCAAGCTGGTGAATCTGGGAATTTTGAGGCAATGTTACAATTGCCTTATGTACACAGACAACCCTCTCCTCCTTCCAACAAACTCTAATACATGTGAGAGATGCAGTTACACAGCCAAACTGGAGGCAGAGCTCTCTCAACCCAAGACTGGCACAGTCAGTCAGGAGGAAAAGGTAACCACCCACACCACAAATCCAGTCTCACACAGACCTATTGCATCTGCATACCCAACACATAAACACACAAAAACATACTTGGAGGCTCTAAATAAAAATCTGCCTAAACAGCAAAGACCTCCTAAGCAGATATCCAAGCAACAGCCACCCCTCAACAATACCCATGAATCACATATCTCACAAAATCAGTGTGCCTCACAGTCACAGCCCTTAAGGTCAAACAACACACCAAATACACTTGTTATAGGGGACTCTATTGTCCGGCACACTGACGTCCCGCTCACCAGACTGAACAAGGAGAAGGTCACTGTAAGCTGCCTGTCGGGTTACAGGATCCGCCACATAACGCAAGCACTCAGGTCACTCCAAAGCAAGTACAAGTATGACTCCACCATTGTCCATGCTGGTGTGAATGACCTGAGACGTACCTCCCTGGACTACATGAAAAGAGACCTAGAGGAGCTCTCTGACCATGTAGCCCAGGCTGGTATGTCCCTGACCTTGAGTAGCATCTTGCCCTCACCAAGAATGATGCCACAGTACAAAGACAAAATGATAAGTTTCAACTATTGGCTAAAGTATTGGTGTCATTCAAAGGGGATCCAGTGTCTGTCAGCATGGGATGACATGCTCGACAAGCCACGTTGCTTTGCTAGGGACGGCTTGCACCTATCACCCTTAGGCTTTCATATACTAGCCAAGGCTCTTGCCACCCCCATAGTGCCTTTTTTAGGCAAGGCTCAAAGGACAAACCCACCTCCACAGACAACCCAAGGATAAAAAAACTAAAGGTAATGCTACTCAATGCCAGAAGTCTAAACCTCAAGATGCACGCACTCGAGGCTCTCCTCAGTATGGAGAAAATCGATGTCTGTGCAGTAACAGAAACCTGGTTCAAGGCTCCTGAGAGCACCCTAGCACTACCAGGTTATAACTCATACCATGCATTTCGGCCCCAAAACTCAGACCGAAGCACAAAAGGAGGGGGAGTATCTATATTAATCAAAGATACCTACACCTCCAGGTTAGTGGCACTGCACGAAGCATCAGAAACCATCCATGTGCAACTAACAGCGGGCAAAATTGCCTTTCAGTTTGTAGCCTGCTACAGAACACCCTCCCTATTACAGGAACCCCACTTGGCATTCCTGAGAACACTGGAGAATATGAAGGTCTCTCCAAACACTATGTTATTTGGTGACTTCAACTACCCAAACATTGACTGGGAAAACTACTCAAGCCCAAATACCCTCGCCCAACGGTTCCTTGAATTTATAAACTCTAACGCAATGGAACAACTGGTCACCACTCCCACAAGAGGGAACAACATATTGGACCTGGTCATCACCAACATGGGGACTCTATGTTCCACACCAGAGGTAAACCCCTCATTGGTAAGATCAGACCATAAACAAATTTCCCTGGACATCCATATCCCGTCCCTACCCCCAGCCAAGGAAATCACTGTAAAGAATTACTCAAAAGCCAACTTTGCACTTCTCAAGACTGAGGTGGAATCCTGCAACACCCCTGGGCCAGAGGATAATACAGCCCAATCCGCAGAATCCTTTACAAATGCATTCTATGAGCACCTGCAGGAATGCATGGATCGTGCTATCCCAAATAAAACCAAGACTCACTCCTCCAAAAACAGGAGACCGGTCTGGTGGACCCTGGCCATAAATAAGCTATACAACAGAAGGAGGAAGCTACTACATGACAGAGTAAAATCCCAAAAAGGGAAGGCGTCTCTGATCAGTATTAGCAAGAAACTTTGATCCCTCATAAAATCATCAAAGGCCAGTTTCGAAAGAAAAATTGCCCTAGACACTAAAGATAATCACAAGGCCTTCTTTAGTTATGTCAGGAACATGTGCGGAAACTCCCAGATATGCTCTGAATTGTTGCATAATGGTACAAAATATACCGAACCTACAGACATAGCCAACATCCTGGCAGACAGATTCAGCGCAAACTCCCCCCCCCCCTTCCCCTCCAAAGGAGCAAATGCCTATCCCAACTGAATGTAACCTACCTTACATCACAGATGCACAGGTGAAAGCTGCCCTCTCCAAAGCAAAAAACACAGCATCTATGGGACCGGACGGTGTCCCAGGCTGTGTCTTACACGAGCTCCAAGAAGAACTGAACCCTCACATTAAGTCACTGTTCAAACTTAGACTTACTACAGGATATGTACCCAAAGAATGGCGTACAGCTACAGTGGTCCCACTCCACAAAGGTAGTGCCACAACGGACCCCGGAAATTATCGCCCCATAAGCCTGACTAGTCTGGTCTGTAAAGCTATGGAGCGTAGTATCGTGGAACTCATAAACAAAGACATTGGGAGCCTCCAGACACTGGACCCTACCCAATTTGGCTTTGTTAAGGGCAGATCTTGCCTCTTAAACCTAGTTGATTTCTTTGAAACAGTTACCAAAGCCATAGATGAGGGCAAGGTAGTTCACACAGCCTTCGACACAATACCCCACTCGGGCATCATAAATAGGCTTACCAGCTTAAACATCAACCCCTATATCACAAGATGGGTTGCAAACTGGCTCAGACATAGAACCCACATGGTCAGAATCCCAGGTGCCATGTCCAAATCCAAACCAGTTACAAGTGGCGTCCTACAGGGCTCAATAATGGGACCTCTCTTGTTCGGTATATACTTCTCTGAGGTTCAGGCTAACACGGGGGGATTATGGCTGACAAAGTTCACAGATGACTGCAAACTGGGGGCCATAATCGAATCTCCAGCTGACACAAGCATCCTCCAAAAGGGTCTCTCAGAGATGGATGCTTGGTGCCAGAGCCACGGCCTCAAGCTAAATGCTAAAAAATGCATAGTCATCCCCTTTGGGAAAAACAAGGTGCCCACAAATTACCACATGGGTGGTAATCCATTAAGTACGGAAGAAATAATTAGAGATTTGGGGACCAACGTAGATAGTAATCTCTCCTTTGATAATCACGTTGCCAAAGTGGTTAGAAAGACCTTCTATATAGCCCACCTTATCATGAAAGGGTTCGCATCTAGATCAAGAGAGGTCATTGTGCCCCCCTACTCGTCACTCATCAGGCCTATAATTGAATACAATGCCCCTTTTGGGATGTACCTTACCCGACACCTGCAGCAACTGGAGAGACCCCAAAAGTACCTCGCCAAGAGGATCATGGGCTACAAACAGATGTCCTAATGTCCTATGCAGCTCGACTAAAGAAACTCCAGCTCTACTCAGTTGCTTACCGCCTACTCAGAGGTGATATATGCCTGACGTACAAAGCCATGTCAAACCCAGAATTAATGGACATGCTCCACCTCAAAAAATCCAAGTCCCTTAGAGCTACACGCTCCAGGGACCTAAATCTCAGCACAAAAATAAATAGGACATGCTGGAGGGACAGATTCATTTCCCAGACGCTCCTCTCACTCTGGAATAGAATCCCAATTCATGTTAGACATAGCCCCTCGCTGACCCTCTTCAAGCAAAATTTGGACGTGTGGATGGGAAATCGCAAATTCACCCCTGGGATCTCTCCTGTGTCCCTGCTAGACAGAGGCACAGTAAACTAATCTTAAAAGGGTACCTTCTGTGACTTACTTTACAGAGGCACAGTAGGCTAATCTAATAGGGAGGCAGAAGCCAAATACACTCTGGTTATACTTATAAATGCCCTAGGACAGATAGCCTAGTATCTACCTATGAACAATTATGATGTTAAAGTTGCACTACACAGAATCTCATAATCCAACTTTGTTACATCTAAAATAAGAAATTAATAAAACAGGAACAGACCACTCGCTGACAAACAGGATAAATGCCCAGTGCTCCAAAAAAACTTAAATAATATTAATGAAACCAAAAGGAGCAACTAGGCTGATGCAGAGTCACAAGTATAAATGAAAGGCAAAATCCTCAGGTTAAAATCCAAATGAAAGGCAAAATCCTCAGGTTAAAATCCAACTTTAATTCCACTGCAGGTCAGATAAGCGCTTTCACTCATTCATTCTGTAGATATTGAGCTAGACTATGAGCTCCGAGGTGTAGACCTGGGCTCAGTCGCTCATCTACAGAAGAGGTTTGAACAGAATCTCGTCTTGTCACTTCCTGGCAATTCGGCGCTTTGGAGCGCTTTGATGACGCGGATACGGCGACACCCGACTTGGATGAGCTACAACTCCTGTTAGACAGTCTAGAGAAAGACTTTGCACATTTGAAACGTTTGCAAACACAGCGCTTGCATTTTCGTTATTGTTTGGACACAAAAATTGTACCGAGAGGATTACGTATATTAAACATGCCCAATCAGGGGGAACATTATCCAGAGTTGCTTTCAAGGTGGCAGCGCCTGAACTTGGAGGTAAGCAAACAGTACATGGAGTTACTTATTGACTTTTTTGCCTCTGAAGAGGAGAAACTCATTAATAACATTAAGAAACAACAGAAGAGAATTTTTTCTTGTTTCCCAAGTACTGTAATAGAACCACTATTTGAAAGCTTGTTGGATGGAATATCAGCCTTAGAGCGGAAACTTCTCCAACAGAAGAGAAGCAAGATAATTAGAGATCACAGAGATTTTAATTTAGGACAAGTCTTCGTTTGGCCTAAACATGGACATTATAGTGCTACCATTAAACCTAATGACTATACTAGTGTTAGACAACTGAGTTCCGAACCTAGTACTGGTTCTGAAAATGTCAATGTTGTTAATAATGCTTGTGAAGCTGTGGATATTACTAACTGTGTACATAACAATGTATTGCCTAGTAATAGGGTACAAAATATAGCTAACATTAATAACACTACTACTTCCAATGATACTGATGATGTAATTACTATTTTACATAGTGAGAGTGGATCTAGCTCTATTAATACAAATACTAAAGAAGTTAGTCAGCCTACTACTGTGAATAATATTGCAGACAGAACTAACTTATATCCAGCAGTACATGTTGTGAAGGGACAGATCAATAAGAGGTTGTCAGTAGATGATGGCATAGTGAGATCCAAGTTACCTCACAAAGTACATACCACCATCACTACAGGAGTAGTAAGTGAGCTCCCTTTTCCCCTCCCAGTCCGAAAGGACAAGAATATTACAAGGGGACGCTCTATGAGCAGGGGAGACAGAAATGCAAATTATCAGAAGAGTATGTACCACATCAGACAATAAAGAAGATGTGGAAGAACAAAGTAAATTAGATACAGCTGAAATTTTGATACCAGCAGATTCTATGATACATAACATCTCAGGATATTTGTTGACTGAATGTGATGAGAAATTATTATGTAAAGGCCTAAACTTTATACCAAGTGCACACAGTAACTTTACGGACACTGTAGTAGACATGAGACTTTTCTGTCGAAATCTTATGCTTAAACTGCTATTTCATGATAAAACTGATAGTGAATTGACAGACAATAACGTTACTAGACCACCAAAGTTTAAGAAGCTTAGCAACTTTGTCCCACCTAATCATCCGTTAGTTGAGGCATATTTGAAACTAACTGAGGATGATTTGTATGAATATTTTCTCTAAAGAAATATAGGAAGAATGGTAATTTGACTAGAGCGGAGCAGACTAGCTTACTTAAACTCCAGTCATTACAGTCCATAACCATCAAACCAGCTGATAAAGGTGGTCGGATAGTAGTTATGGACACTAGCAAATATCATGATGCTATGATTAAACTCTTGGAAGATGATTTCTATTTACAAGTTAACGAACAAATAGTGCAAGCCACTATTAGTCACGTAAACAATATGTTATTAGATATGTTGAAAGGTGATATCTTGGATCAAGAATTGTTTGACTATCTCTTTGTTAAGAATCCACTTGTACCAACAATACATGGGTTACCTAAGATTCACAAAGACTCCATTGACCCACCAATGAGACCCATAGTGTCTGGTCAGGGTTGGATCACTGAAAACCTTTCTGTCTATGTTGAGAAACATTTGCGACCTATATTAAATAAGAACAAAGTTGTACTGAAAGATTCCAAACAGTTTTTAACAGATTTGTATGACTGTTTAGGTGGCATTTGTGATGTTGATAACTTGATTTTTGTAACGTTTGACATCAAGTCCTTGTTTACTGTGTTACCAAATAACATAGGCCTGATTTATATCACTGAGTATCTACTCTTACATAGCGAATATACATCAGTTAAAGTAGACCTCATTGTACATTTCCTTGAACTCATTTTGAATAACAATCTTTTCACCTATGACAACAAGTTTTACCAACAGCGGTGGCGTAGCCATGGGCACACCTTGTGCCAACAGCTATGCAAACATGTTTTTGGCATTTTGGGAATTTGAGAGTCTCTTTAATTTAGAAATGTTTAAACAACATGTAACTTTTTATAGACGATTCGTGGATGATGTTTTTGTTTTATGGAGAGGCAGTGTTGATGATTTGTTTGTGTTCCATACTACATTGAACAACCTCACTGGCTATTTAACCTTCAGTATGAATCACTCTAGAGAAGATAGAATTTCTTGACTTGTATATAGAAAAGTTAGCATGTGGTTTGATTAATACAGGTATCTATAGGAAACCTTGCTATTTTAATACTCTATTACAGCGTGATAGTATGCACCCACAGCATATTAAGAATATCATTAGAGGCCAGGGGATGAGAACCTCTAGGCTAAATGCCACAGAAGAAGGCTTCCTAAATGAAGTGAGTGACCTCAAGATAAGGCTAGAAGAACGGGGCTATAGCTCACAAGAGATTGAGTCCAACCTCTTAGATGTCAATAAACTTAGACTGAACAGAGCAGCCCCTTATTTTGGACCAGTTATTACTGGTGGATCCATTACAATAGACAATGGTAGAGATGATAGATCAACTCATGTAAGGGTTTCTTTACCATATAGTACTGATTGTCCAGCAATCAAGAATATTATTACGAAACACTGGCCTATTCTCTGCACTGATGACACCATCAGTAAACTTGTGGGGACTAAACCCTCTTTTTTATATAGGAACAAATTAAATTTAAGGAGAATGCTATGCTATTCAAAAAGGGATGAACGGTCAATGCCTCTTGAACACACAAAACCATGTGGACGCTGTAATCATTGTAATTCTCTTGACCCCAGTCCATTTTTTGAACATCCTGACATGCACACTAACTTTAGCATACGTGCTGTAGCTACCTGTGATACTACTCATATAGTTTATTTGGCAGTGTGCCAAATATGTGATGCATTTTATGTTGGCAAAACCAATCGTCGTTTTAAAGACAGGATAAGAGAACATCTTTACCACATTAGGAAGGCTTCACCTCACAATGCCTTAGCTAAGCATGTAGCCCAAGCAGGTCCTGAACATTATTTCCTATTTAGAGCTCTTGAGAATATTAAACCCAGTATACGAGGAGGTGACATCAGGAACCATACTTAGAGTAAGGAGAGTATGTGGATAGTTAGATTGAGAGCAGATAGGGGTTTAGGTCTCAATGAGAGAGCCTCCATTAAACCTATGTTAAACAAACAGAGGAATGTTTGTAGATTTTATAATAAATGATGGAACATATATGTTTTTACCCCTTGAAATAGATTTCTTTTGACATATATATCTATATATACATATTTATTAGAGCATATTGAGTGTTCATGGAGAGTTTTTATATGTTTTTTATATTTACTTTGTCATTTTATACATCTCAGCATGTTTATATGCGCATATATTTTTAAGCTTAGATTAACTCATGAATATGTAACAAGAAGCAACTTTTGGTAGGCCAATAGGAGATGTTTTAACTGTATAAGTGTAGCCTATGTACTTGAAGGTCTTTGTTACATGATCTGATGAAGCTCAAATGAATGAGTGAAAGCGCTTATCTGACCTGCAGTGGAATTAAAGTTGGATTTTAACCTGAGGATTTTGCCTTTCATTTGGATTTTAACCTGAGGATTTTGCCTTTCATTTATACTTGTGACTCTACATCAGCCTAGTTGCTCCTTTTTGTTTCATTAATAAAATAAGAAATTGTTGTATTAAAAACACTGACCTTATGTTAACAATCAACATAAATAAATAAATGAATGTGCACAGTATATTATAAAAACTGGTAAACTCTCCTCCCTACTATAACTATATTGAAATGTGCTAAAAATCCACACAAAAAATATATATGTATTATCTAATTTATAATATTATGTGATATTAATAATATATTATAAAGTTATCCACTCACTGAATGGATTGTAATAAATTCTAAAAAATGATCTATTACAACTGAAGAGAATTGTTGTTATAACATGCCTCCTATATCCACTATTCAAAACCCTTTATTAATGGACATAGAAAATGCATATAGAAAATAAATACCTACATCTTTATAACAAAATGTACACCATGTTTTATGTATTATGTACCTTACAATTTAGCCTGTCTTAATTTCAGTACACTACCTATACTAATATAATCATTGAGACCCGGGTGGTCTACTGGCATCAGTTCTGAGCTGCCAAAATAATTCACGAAACTCCACTCTGGATTCCCAATTACCCCCACGTGGATCCGTAATTACTTGTTCTACAATAGCAAATTTTATATTCATACTACTGCAAACTCGGGAATGTTTATAAAAAGCATTAGACTCTTTTTCTTTACTAATATCGTACATATGTTTGTAAAATCTTTTCCTTAAAGTACGTGTAGATTTCCCTATTAAAGGGTACACTCAAGTGTACTAGCTTTTGATAGCATTTAATCGAAAAACACAGCATTTACTGTATTTTCTGACCTTCTGAAAAAAACTTGAAAAAAAAAAAAAATACTCTTGTTTTCCATACTTTTCTAATAGTTTGTTCCAGTGATCAGATTTTGCTGATCCCTGGGCTTTGTCTTGGTTCCTGTTTTCTCCATTTTCCTTGTTTGGTCAAGGGGTAGTTTCTT
>NC_056739.1:576773224-576799403 GCF_019279795.1 Protopterus annectens | reverse complement strand
CACACACTATAGGCCCAGTCTCACATAGTACCATCACAACCTCAAATCATACACATAAACACACAAAGACATACTCGGAGGCTCTGATCAAAAATCTACCAAAACAGCAGAGGCCACCAAAGCAGACACCCAAACAACCACCACCTCAGAACACAACACCTGCAACACATAGACCTCACAGTCAGAGTGTCAAACAGTCACAGCCCTTAAGGCCAAACACAATGCCAGACACACTAGTCATTGGTGACTCCATAGTCAGACACACTGACGTCCCACTCACCAGACTGAGTAAGGAAAAGGTCACAGTAAGCTGCCTGTCGGGCTAGAATCCGCCACATAACGCAAGCACTCAGGTCTCTCAACAGCAGGTACAAATATGACTCAGTCATTGTCCACGCTGGTGTAAGCGACCTGAGGCGCACCTCCTTGGACTACATGAAAAGAGACATTGAGGAGCTCTCTGATTATGTAGCCCAGGCAGGTATGACCCTGACCTTGAGCAGTATCCTACCTTCACCAAGAATGATGCCACAATACAGAGAAGATGATCAGCTTTAACAATTGGCTTAAACACTGGTGTCATTCAAAGGGGATCCAGTGTCTGTCTGCCTGGGATGACATGCTGGACAAGCCACGCTGCTTCAAAGGGCGCCTTGCACCTGTCACCCTGGGATTCGGATATTGGCAAAGGCTCTTGCCACCCCCATAGTGCCTTTTTAGGCAAGGCTCAAATTCTAAACCTACCACCCTAGAACACAAAAAGGAAAAACTAAGGGTAATGCTGCTCAATGCCAGAAGTCTAAATCTCAAAATGCACTCGAGGCCCTTCTCAGTATGGAGAACATCGATGTCTGTGCTGTGACAGAAACCTGGTTCAAGGCTCCTGAGAGCACCCCAGCACTATCAGGTTTTACATCATATCATGCGTTCCGTCCACAAAATCCGGACAATACCAAGAAAGGAGGGGGGGTATCCATATTCATCAAGGACACCCACACCTCAAGACTGGTGGCAACGCACGATGCATCGGAGACCATCCAGGTGCAATTAACCATAGGCAAGACTGCTCTGCAAATTGTAGCATGTTACAGGCCACCCTCACAAACTCAGGAACCTCACATGGCCTTCCTGAAAACACTAGAGGGGATAAATGTATCACCAAACACCATCATACTAGGTGACTTCAATTACCTAATATAGACTGGGAACACTACTCAAGCCCAAACACCCTAGCCCAAAAGTTCCTGGAATTCATAAACTCAAATGCCATGGAACAACTAGTCACCATCCCCACAAGAGGAGATAACATACTTGATCTCATCATCACGAACATGGGAGCACAATGTTCAACACCGGAGGTGTACCCCTCACTGGTGAGATCAGATCACAAACTAATCTCGCTGGAGGTCCTCATCCCACCCACCTGAAATAAAAAGACCACAGTAAAACTTCTCAAAAGCCGACTTCACACTTCTAAAGACTAGTGTGGTCTCCTTTAAGGCCCCCGAGCCGGCGGAAAACAGTACTCAAGCCGCTGAATTACTTACAAATGCCTTCTACCAGTACCTGCAGGACTGCATGGATAAGGCAATCCCAAGCAAAACAAAGACTCTTTGTACCAAAGGCAAGCGTCCAGTCTGGTGGACCCCAGCCATAAACAAACTCTACAACAAAAGGAGGAAGCTACTACAAGATAGAGCAAAATCCTTAAAAGGTAAGGCACCCTTGATCACTATAAGTAAAAAACTAAGAGCTCTCATAAAATCATCCAAAGCAAATTTCGAGAGAAAAATAGCTAAAGACTCAAAAGACAATCATAAGGCCTTCTTTAGCTATGTTAGAAACCTGGGAGGAAACTCCCAGATATGCTCAGAGCTAGTTCAAAATGATGTGAAGATTACTGATCCTACAGACATTGCCAACATACTGGCTGACAGGTTCAGTGCAAGCTTCTCCCCCCCCCCAAAAGGAGAGATATCTATACCAAACGATTGCAGCCCCCCAAACATCTCCAGCGCCCAAATGAGAACTGCTCTCTCCAAAGCAAAAAACACAGCATCCATGGGACCTGATGGTGTCCCCGGCTGTGTGCTCCACAAACTCAATGAGGAATTAAACCCACAGCTAGGACAGCTGTTTAATCAAAGTCTTACCTCTGGATCGTACCCAGGGAGTGGCGCACTGCAACTGTGGTACCACTTCACAAAGGCGGTGCCTCCACCGACCCTGGAAATTACCGGCCCATTAGCTTGACAAGCCTTATCTGCAAAGCCATGGAGAGGATCATAATGGACCTCATAAATAAAGACATAGGGAATTTGCAGACTTTGGATCCAACCCAGTTTGGCTTTGTCAAAGGCAGATCATGCCTTCTAAACTTGGTTGACTTTTTTGAAACAGTCACCAAAGCCATTGATGAGGGAAAGGCAGTCCATACAGCCTACCTCGATCTGGCTAAGGCCTTGATACAATACCCCTCGGCTATCATTGAAAAACTCATCAGCTTAAATGTCAACCCATACATCACAAGATGGGTTGCAAACTGGCTGAGTGACAGAACCCACAGGGTCAGAGTTGCTGGCGCCATGTCAGACTCAAAGCCTGTCACAAGTGGTGTCCCACAGGGCTCAGTCCTGGGCCCACTCTTGTTTGGCATCTACTTTTCGAAGTACAAGCAAACACAGGAGGGTTATGGCTGACAAAATTTGCAGATGACTGCAAACTGGGCCATAGTAGAAAACACATCTGACACAGATATCCTTCAGAAGGGTCTCACAGAAGCGGATAACTGGTGCCAGAGCCACGGCCTAAAGTTAAATGCCAAAAATGCATAGTCATACCCTTCGGGAAAAACAAGGTTACCCCTAGCTACCAAATAGGTGGCAATCCACTGAGCACAGAAGAAGTTATCAGGGACCTGGGGACCCAGGTTGATAGTAGTCTGTCATTCGACACCCATGTAGCTAAAGTAGTTAGGAAGACCTTCTACATTGCCCACCTTATCATGAAGGGATTCTCATCTAGATCAAGGGAGGTCATAGTCTCCCTTTACTCATCACTCATCAGACCAATGATTGAGTACAATGCCCCATTAGAATGTATCTGACCCGACACTTGCAGCAGCTGGAGAGGCCACAAAAGTTCCTCACCAAGAGGATAAAGGGTCTCAAAAATCTGTCCTATGCTGCCCGACTGAAAGAACTCCAGCTCTATTCAGTCGCTTACCGCTTGCTCAGCGGTGACCTTTGCCTAACATACAAGGCCATGTCAAACCCAGATTTGATGAATATGCTTCACCTCAAAAAATCTAGATCCATCAGAGCCACAAGGGGGAGACTTAAACCTTGACACGGCTATTAATAGGACGTGCTGGAGGGATAGATTCATCACCCAAAGACTCCCTATGCTGTGGAACAAAATCCCGGTACATGTGAGGCAGAGCACCTCGCTGGCCTTGTTCAAGAGAAATCTTGACCAATGGATGGGAGATCGCAGATATACCCCAGGGATTACCTCAGTGTCACTGCTCGACAGAGGCACAGCAAAATAATGGGTATAGTTCCCCATACTAAAGGGGTGGCGTAAGCCACAAAATGATGGCCTAGGCTTGTAAATGCCCTCGGGCAGATAGCCTAGTATGAACCTATGAACCTATAAAAACTATTACAGCTTACGCATATACCTATGTATACAATTCCTTTTGTGCCACAATTATAGTTTCTTGATGCTGTAAGCTTAATACCTCTAGAGGGAATATGAATCTCACGCTATTGTAAAATATATTCACACTGCCGGCATGCCCCACATTTGTAGGTGCCCTTTTTAGAATTATTATTACTAGCCATTTGCATCTCCTTCCTGTCAGATATGTCTTTTAGGTTCATACCTCTTCTCCTAATGAAGTATGGTTTGGTAGGGATATAATTTCTCGTGTCATTATTCACTTTCAATAAGGGCCAATATTTCTTAATAATATCTTCCACTTTTCTAGATGTAGCAGAAAATGTGTGTATAAATGCTTCCTGAAAATTGTTAGCCCTATCACCCTCTAGGGGTCTAATCATTTCCTTTAACCCTAAAAGTGGAAAAAACTTACTGTCTCTGTTGTCCATTACCTCCTTTATTACACTTTGGATCAAGGAATTGGGGTACCCCCTTTCCAAAAAAAGAGAACAAATATATTGGACTTCCCCTACAAATACCATCTCATCACTAGTCATTTGAGAGGCCCTTATTAACTGCCCCTTGATGATTCCTTTTTTCTGATAAAAGGGGTGACCACTTTCAAAGTGCAGATACATATTTGAAAAAGTAGGTTTCCTATATAACTTGGAATGGAAACAGTGATTGGAAAAATCCTTATATAGAGTTACATCTAGATAATTGATACTCACATCATCAAAAGTATAAGTAAAATTCAAGAAATCTGTACAATTGTTTAAATAATTAAAAAATTCCATAAACAAATCTTTTGACCCTCTCCATAATATACAGATATCGTCCAAGAACCGGGTATAAAAAGAAATATATTTGTGCCAATCAGTATTGAAAATGAACTTTCATTCCCAAAAATATAAAACACAGTTGGCATAAATTGGGGCACATGCTGCCCCCATAGCAACTCCCTTCTTTTGCTGAAAATGATCACCATTAAAATACACAAAGTTGTTTTTTAAGACAGTCTCTGTGAAATCCACAACTAAATTAATTGTATTTCCATCTAAACCAGAGTCAGAGCATAACATTTCACAAAACCATTCCAAACCTGTAGTGTGTGGAATACTAGGAAATAACTCAACTACATCTATGGTAACAAAGCATATTCCTGCTTCATATTTATCCTTAGTAATACTTCTCAAAAGATTAGATAATACATATATATTTTTGTGTGGATTTTTAGCACATTTCGATATAGTTATAGTAGGGAGGCGAGTTTACCAGTTTTTATAATATAATTTGCACATTCATTTATTTATGTTGATTGTTAACATAAGGTCAATGTTTTTAATACAACAATTTCTTATTTTAGATGTAGCAGAGTTGGAGTATGAGATTCTGTGTAGTGCAACTTTAACATCATAATTGTTGAACACAAGGATTCAATTATCCAATGAATTAATGAGTTAACAGTGTATATAAGCATTTTATGTTTGAATAACTGTTGTTCTGAGAAAGCTTTGTATTTGGCAAAGGGAAAGTGCGCTCAACGTGTATTTTATCTTGTTCTGTGGGCCGTTATTGGCTGGATCATTTGTTGGAATAAAGAAGTGTTTTTAATACATCTGGCTGGTTTGTTGGTCTATTCCACACTCTAAATTGGCCCTAGATGTGAGTGTGTGCATGTGTGTGCCTTCTGTGGAAGGTCGGGTGCTGGGCTGGCAACTTGGCACTGTAAAACTCCACTGCCAGTTATGAGCAGACAGGATGATCTGCTGTGGCAACCCCTAACCAGCAAAAAGCCAGAAGAAGAAGATTACATTCTCTTCATCTTCTTATGAGGTCATGTCAACACTTGGACATTAAAATGGGCAGTAGCAACCTGTAGCTCCACTGTTCCTAGCAATTTTATTTTCCTTATGATAGCATTTGAAGTGTGAATGATGTCGCCTTCCTTTCATCAGAAGACCCATGTGCCTGTGGCAGAGAAAGGCTCCCAAGGAGTTCACCTAGCTAATTAGACTTTGAAAGTAAAAATGGGTCGTATCACATCTGCAAAGGAAGAGTCTTTGTTAATTCGTCAATAGGCTCTAGTTAACGTGTTAGCAATATGCATCAGTTTTCCTGGCTTTTATTATACTCCCACATCATATTGCACTCCCATCTCTGCATTCTAGCTGCTGCCTTTCAAAGATTTCTTGAGAATACTCTGCTTTGATTGGTTTACAGATCTAATTATCTTAATACTGTTCTTTGACCTACCCAAGGCATTGCTACTATCAATCACCAAAACTATTACATAACCTCTCCTGACTAGGTCTCAGATTATTCATTGTAAGTAGTTTCATAACCACTTAACTACATAACAGGTAATGACATGGGATAATGAGTTTTCCTACTTTCTACCTGTAGCAGTAGGTATTCCCTAAGAATCTATACTTGACCCCTTAATTTTTGATTTATCAATAATCCCCATACAGTCAAAACATACCAGTGTAGTATGTATGCAGATGATTCAACTCCTGCTCTGCCAAAAACCTTTCTATACATCAAAAAACAACTAAAAAAATCCCTTTCCTCCATCAAAATTTGAACTGAGAATGACATCTCCTCCTAAACCCTAAGAAAAACACTTATATTCACACGTAACCACACTTGAACCAAAAAACTCTTTTCACAATAATATCAGAAGAAATGTGGGGTGGTGCTATGTAATGTGAAACTGAGGGGGTGAATCAAGTATTGAAATATTTGCAATTCACTGGAAACTGATGAAATATGTATTTAGGTATATTATGAATATTTCTTGTTTGCTCTAATTGGTATTACATTCTTGAAATGTAATACTTTGATGTATATCTACACACATATGGGTCTACTTTGAAATCCTGTATTACCAGTAGACCAAGCTACAGAAGACCGAGACCATAAACTTGAAAAGTCAATTTCCTGAAAGTTTAAAAGATTGAGTCCTATAATACCAAACACCATAAAGCAAACAGTAAATGCCTACCCCCACTGATGCAAAAGTTCAACTATTTGTTATTTCCTATGCTTGTGCACAGGGGTTGTGTTGCCCTACACCCCCACACCCTCCCCAAATTAAATATACCAACTCAGAGGTTGCACTACATTGAAGAAAAGGGTAAACTACAAATGCACTATGTTACTCAATTGTTATTTTGAGCAAGGACCATTTTTACCTGCTCACCACTAGCCAAACATACAGTAACAGCTCTACCTCTGCATCTATCACTATGTATGTACTTAACAACAACATTTTTTCACTTTAAATGTCTGTTCTAAATCAAACACATACCATGAATTATTACCACTTGTTTTTTTCTTTTTTAATGTTTAAAGTTCCATAAACTTCTCCCGCACCACCAGCAGCTTCCAACGTAACATCTGCCATATTTTCTTTATGTGTTTAGTATAAAATCTTAAAGTGACAGCATAGATAATAAAAAAAAGTTGAAGTTTTGCATCAGTGCAGGGTAGGAACTTACCATTTGCTTTATGGTGTTCGATAGTATGGGACTCAAGCTTTTAAACTTTCAGGAAATTGACTTTTCGAGTGTATGGTCTCGGTCTTCTGAAGTTCGGTCTACTGGTAATATGGGATTTCAAAGTAGACCCATATATATATATATATATATATATATATATATATATATATATATATACATACATACATATATATATATATATATATATATATATCACCTTCATTTCGTCGACAGTTCATTTCACTGACACTCAACTCAGCAGGCCCAATTCAGTTAATTTCACGGACACTTTATTTCACCGACACTCATTTCGTTGAAAATTATATATGGCCTATTCCCCACTGTAGAGTGACCCTGGACTTAAAATATATAGTAAGGGCACAGCCCACAATGAGGGTGTGAAGCCCCACATAGGAGTGCTATAATGTTTTTTTGGTAATAGTTATTCATTGCACTTGTAAGAATGCATTTGTGCCCCCCACAACCCCCTTTACTATATATTCTAACTCCAGGGTTGCTCTACAGTGGGGAATAGGTCATATATCATTTTCAACTAAATGAGTGCCAGTGAAATGAAGTGTCAGTGAATTGGGCCTGCTAACTTGGCTGTCAGTGAAATGAACTGTCGACGAAATGAAGGTGACCCATGTGTGTGTATATACCTTCTCTTTCGGCTGTTCCCATTAGAGGTCACCACAGCAGATCATCTGTTTCCATTTCTTCCTGTCCTCTGCATCTTGCTCTGTCACACCAGTCACCTGCATGTCGTCTCTCACCACATCCATAAACCTTATCTTAGGCCTTCCTCTTTTCTTCTTACCTGGCAGCTCCATCCTTAGCATCCTTTCCCCAATATACCAAGCATCCCTCCTCAGCACATGTCCAAACCAATGCAATCCCACCTCTCTGGCTTTCTCTCCAAACTGTCCAACCTGAGCTGCTGCCCTAATATACTGATTCTTAATCCTGTCCATCCTCGTCACACCTAGTGCAAATCTTAACATCTTTAACTCTGCCATGTCCAGCTCTGACTCCTGCCTTTTTGTCAATGCCACCGTCTCCAACCCATATAATATAGCTGGTCTCGCTACCCTCTTGTAGACCTTCCCTTTCACTCTTACTGGTACTAGTCTGTCACAAATCACTCCTGACACTCTTATCCACCCATTCCACCCTGCCTGTCCTCTCTTCTTCACCTCTCTTCCACACTCACCATTACTCTGAACTGTTGACCCCAAGTATTTAAACTCATTCACCTTCACCACCTCTACTCCCTGCATCCTCACCATTCCTTTATCCTTATTCACACACATATATTCTGTCTTAGTCCTGCTAACCTTCATTCCTCTCCTCTCTAGAACATATCTCCACCTCTCCAGGGTCTCCTCAACCTGTTCCCTACACTCACTACATAACACAATGTCATCTGCAAACATCATAGTCCTCGGGGACTCCTGTCTGATCTCATCTATCAACCTGTCCATCACCACTGCAAATAAGAAAGGGCTCAGAGCTGATCCTTGATGTAATCCCACCTCCACTTTAAATGTATCTGTCACTCCCACCGCAGACCTCACCACTGTCACACTACCCTCGTACATATCCTGTACCACTCTTATATACTTCTCTGCCACTCCCGACTTCCTCATGCAATACCACAACTCCTCTCTAGGCACCCTGTCATATGCTTTCTCTAAGTCCACAAAGACACAATGCAACTCCTTATGACCTTTTCTATATTTCTCCATCAATACTCTCAGAACAAACATCACATCTGTAGTACTCTTTCCTGGCATGAAACCATACTGCTGATCACTAATCATCACCTCCCTTCTTAACCTAGCTTCCAATACTTTTTCCCATAACTTCAAGCTATGACTGATCAATTTTATCCCTCTGTAGTTACTACAGCTCTGCACATCACCCTTATTCTTAAAAATAGGCACCAAAACACTTTTTTCTCCACTCAGGCATCTTCTGACTTTCCAAGGTTTCATTAAACAATCTGGTTAAAAACTCCACTGCCATTTCTTCTAAGCACCTCCATACTTCCACTGGTATGTCATCTGGACCAACAGCCTTTCCATTCTTCATCCTCTTCATAGCTGTCCTTACTTCATCCTTGCTAATCTGTTTCATTTCCTGATTCACTATCCCCCACATCATCCAACCTTCTCTCTCTCTTTCTCTCTCTCTCATTCTCTTCATTCATCAACCCCTCAAAGTACTCTTTCCATCTGCTCAAAACACTCTCCTCACTTGTGAGTATGTTTCCCTCACTATCCTTTATCGCCCTTACCTGCTGCAGATCTTTCCCAGCTCAGTCCCTCTGTCTAGCCAATCAGTACAGGTATTTTTCTCCCTCTTTAGTGTCCAACCTTTCATACAAGTCTCCATATGCCTTATCCTTAGCCTTCACCACCTCTCACCTTGCCATGCACCTCATCTACTTATACGCCTGTCTACTTTCTTCATCTCTCTGACATCCCACTTCTTCTTCGCCAGCCTCTTCCTCTGTATACTCTCCTGTACTTCCTCATTCCACCATCAGTTCTCCTTGACCTTCTTCCTCTGTCCAGATGTCAGGGTAACCTACCAGGGCTACATGAGCTGGAGATAGTGGAGCACTATAGGGTGGACAGGGACCTCCTACAGCAAATTGTTGAGCTGTGCCAGCCATGCCTGACACACAGAACTAACAGAGGGAAACCCATCCCATTGGATACCAAGGTATGTGTAGGCCTAAGGATACTAGCTACAGGTACCTTCCAAATACCAACTGGGGATATGATGGAGATTTCACAGACATCAGCATCCAGGGTACTCCACCAGTTCCTGGATGCCATGTCAGCACATGTCTGTGAGCATGTATATTTACCCAACACCCATGAGGCGTTGGCCAGCAATATGCATCTTGCCACCAAATAACAAAATACCCTGAGGTAGTGGGTGCAATAGACTGCATGCACATATGCATCAAAGCACCACCTGGTGAGCAGGGTAGGGTCTACATCAATTGCAAGGGGTTCCCCTCCATCAACTGCCAGGTTGTGTGCGATGCCCAGGGCATAATAATGAACGCGTGTGCTGGCTGCCCTGGAAACTATCACGATTCCCATATCTGGCATCTGATGCAGCTGTAACAGAGATTTGCCAATGGGGACATCCCACACGGTCACCTAGTGGGGGATGCTGGATACACACTGGAGCCGTGGCTGATGACACCCATCAGAAATGCACACACACCCAAACAAGAACTCCATAATGAGGCACACGCACAAACAAGAATCATAATAGAGCGTGTGTTTGAGATGCTCAAGTCATGCTTCCGGTGACTGGATACATCTGGTGGAGCCTTGCAGTACTCACTAGCTACATGTACCCAAATTGTCCTTGTATGTGCCATGCTACACAGTATGATCCTGTGGAAACAGCTGCAGTGCAGGGCAGGGCCACACAGCCCCCGACCATTGCCAAGGCCTGCATAGGCACAGAGTGACCCAGAGGAGGAACAACCTGAGCCTGCCCCAGTAGGCAGAAGGAGGCATGCCCAGTATGCCCTGGCCTTGGCAAAGAGGCAACACATAGCACATACACTGACATAGGAGGGTCCCAATGAATAATACCTCTCTTTGACTCTCACATACAGTAAAAGGGATGCCAAACATTACACTACCTGTGCCTAACCATGTATAGGGAGTGTACTATGTGCATCCAACATAGGCAGCCCTGCAGCACCACCCTCAATACTGGGACACCCACAAGGTAAGTGACTCACACATGCTAGTCGGGGGGGGGGGGTCACATACCCAACAACAGTCACAGCCAGAAAGACAGGTGTAGACAAACACAAACAAAGGCTGTGCTATGGCCTCTAACTGAGGCCTGTGGGTAACCTCCCTCCCCAGGCCTACACAGACAGACTACAGCAGGTCAGGCAGTGGGATGCCAGTTCTGAAGGCTAGGAAGTCAGAAACTAATATGTAGGTAACTAAAAGCTAAGATCTGTAGTACACTGGTAAGCCTCTAGCCAGCATGACAGGTAAGACTACAGACTGAAATGGAGTACCCGGCATACCAGTACAGTCCTAGCAAATGTGTACAAGTGTCAAGTGTGTCCCCCCACCCATCCTGTGTAAAAATGTAGAAATAGTCAGGTGTGCCCCCCATCCTAAATAGAAATATAGTAACAGTTAGGTGTGCCCCCCCAATCCTGTGTAGAAATGTAAAAATAGTCAGGTGTGTGTGCCCCCCATCCTATGTAGAAATATTGTAACAGTCAGGTGTGCCCACCCAATCCTGTGTAGAAATGTAAAAATAGTCAGGTGTGCCCCCCATCCTGCGTAGAAATATAGTAACAGTCAGGTGTGCCCCTCCAATCCTGTGTAGAAATGTAGAAATAGTCAGGTGTGCCCCCCCCCATCCTATGCAGAAATGTAGTAACAGTCCATGCCAAATGATCAGCGGATACCCTGCAGAGACAGCATGCTACCTGTAGATGTACAACACAAAGGTCAGCACTGCAGTACAAACTACCTGGACCCGATCCACATATTCCATACAGACAGCCATACTGGGCATGCCCACACACTTAAACACATGAAGGTCATGTCTGCAAACACCAGTGGACCAGACATATCTGGCAACCGCAGATGTTACTGCAGACACTCCTCAGTATACACCACACATGGTTTGCACACACAGTGGATAGGAATACAAGCATATATGTAAGGACAACACACTATAATAAGCTAAAGGTAGACATACATAGATGTGTGGAATTGGGTGACTGTGACAAGGAGCCATCCAGGGCTCTCCCACCCAGCACACAGCCAAAGAGCCACAACAACATGAGGGTCTGATGTCACACACTGCAGATACTATCCACCAGTATCTGTCAGCATTACAGAGTATGTGGTCCATGTGCCAGCTGTGCAACATGACTGTTCAAGGAGGTAGTCATCTAGCAGCTGTATACACTTACCTGTGGAATATGACCCAGGTTGTGCCCGCATGTGGCATGTCAAGCCCTAGATGAATGGGTTATGGCCCATGCACACACTGCCCTCCCCATAGCCCCACTATGACAAGCCTGCTGAGGTCATCTACTGTAAAATACACCTTTGGGAAAACTGTATCCTAGTAATCTCTGTGGCACATCCCATAACTGCGTACTGCTATAGTGTGATAAACTAGTTAGGTAGGAGTTCTAATCCCAGCCTTCTACTGTCTGAGTAGACAGCAATGCTTTTTAGGGTGGTTACACTCCCTACAATTGCAATGCTATACTTGGTAAGGCTGCTGATGTCATATACCTGGAAATATATACCTGGAAAGGTTGTATCGCAAGTAATCTTTGTGAGATATCCCATACCTGCGTACTGCTGTAGTGTGATAACATAGTTAAGTAGCAGTTCAATTCCCAGACATGGCAACTGTGTGTGTCTGTCTGTCAGTGTAGAGAGCAATGCATTTTTGGGTAGTCACACCCCCTACAATTTAAATGCACTACTTTGGCAAAGCTGCTGATGTCATCCACCTAGAAATACACCCCTGGAAAGTTTGTATCCAGTAATCTCTGTGGCATGTATCATAACTGTGTACTGCTGTAGTGTGATGAAATAGGTAAGTTTAATTCCCAGGCATGGCAACTGTGTCTGTCAGTGTAGAGAACAATGCATTTTAGGGTAGTCACACCCCCTACAATTTAAATGCACTACTTTGGCAAAGCTGCTGATGTCATCCACCTAGAAATACATCCCTGGAAAAGGTGGATCCCAGTAATCTCCATGGTGCATCCCATAACTGCGTTTGGCTGTAATGTGATAAAATACTTAGGTAGGAGTTCAAGTCCCAGACATGGCAACCGTGTGTGTGTCTGTCTGTCAGTGTAGAGCGCAATGCATTTTAGGTAGTTACACTCCCTACAATTTAAATGCACTACTTTGGCAAAGCTGCTGATGTCATCCACCTAGAAATACATCCCTGAAAATTTTGTATCCCAGTAATCTCTGTGGCACGTTCCATAACTGCATACTACTGTAGTGTGATAAAATAGTTTGGTAGGAATTCTATTTCCAGACATGGCAACTGCTTTTTAGGGTAGTCACACTCCCTACAATTCAAATATTCTTCTTTGGCAAGACTTCTGATGTCATCCACATAGAAATACACATCTGGGAAGCTGTAGGCCAATAATCTCCATAGCGCGTCATGTAACTGCACACTGCTGTAGTGTGATATAGACCTCTGTTAGGGGTGCTATACCCATGCATGTTGGATGTGGATGTTTTGTACGTGTTCCACTGTCTGTGTGGGGAGCAATGCATTTTAAGCTAGTCACACTCAGTACATATCCAATGGCCTACTTTGGCAGTCCTGCTGATGTCAACCAATGTGAAATACACCTTTGGAGAAGGGGTACTCCAGTAATCCCCACGGTGTGTATTATAACTGCATAGTGCTGTAGTGTACCTAAACTAGGTAGGTAGGGGTTCAACTCCCAGATATGACAGGTGTGTGTGTGTGTGTGTGTGTGTGTGTGTGTGTGTGTGTGTGTGTGTGTGTGTCTTGTGTGTGTCTTGTGTCCTGTGTGGGGGTGAGGGGGGTGACACCTGGGCCCAATGTGGGGCAGGTTTTGCAAATGCTTTTTCTTGTGACCCTATATCACAATGCCCATTGTACAGGGATAACAGATGTGAAATATCTGAGAGGCTGGGGTGCAAATCCATACCCATACACATGACATTACAGCCAGGCAATCTTAGTTAGCAACCCCAGTATTACCCAGAGAACACTCTCAACCCATGTCACATACACACACACACACACACACACACACACATGCCGAGGCAACAGCCAATATGTGTGTAGTACACTGCATATTGGCATCTGATGGTAATTATGGAGTGATTGCAGTGGCCTACAGAGGGCATGGCACCCTGTCCATCTTTCCAGGAGGCACATACATGCAGACAGTACACCTTCCCCATGTTCCCCACTGGACACCTGCAACACTTGTGGTGCCATCACATGTGACCCACAAAGGACATACCATGCCTGACAACATTCCCTGTATGGACAGATGCCACTGATGCCAAAGAATGCCGGTAGCATGCTATCAATGTAGGTGCAGGGTTAACCTGCTGTACATTACCAGTTCATGCCACAGGTGACCACAACTGGCACATCTGATGATAATCTGTGTACACAACATGGGCCCGACACTCCAGGTACAGAGTTCCACATGTCACTGTACATGCATGTGGGAGGTGTGCACATCCCAAACACCATCCATGTCATGGACTAGGGAACACATACATGGCAAGCGAGGCACAGCATTGGCCACATGCAATAGCCACCCGAAGGTGGCTGTGCTGGGGGCTGGGTAGGAGGGGCAGTCTCACCCTCTAATTGTGCCATGCAGCCCTCAAGCTGGTGAAGCTGGTCTCAAATCTCCTTATCGAGCTCCCTATGCACCACATCCAGAACCTAACGGCAGGTGACAGGTACCTCTCCACCCTGGCTCCTGGGGGGGTGCCAAGCCCCATCCTCTGCGGTGGTTCCACCTGAAGGTGGTGCAGGGCCAATGGAGGAGGAGGTGCCAGGCTGGGCCCCAGATGCTCTAGTGCCCAGTGCCATGGCCAGCTGAGGTGGGACAAGTAGGTTCGCTGGGACTGGCCTTCCCATACGAGCTATGGTGTTGCAGTTTTAAGAAAGATATCAGTTAGTAATAGTCAACAGCATTCAGGATTAGTTATAACAGCATGCATAGGTATTCCCATTAACCCAAGACACCAGATTTACAACAGGTGCAGAGAGAGCAGAACACAGGCATATATGGAACAACAGTGGCCATTACAACAGCATGCAGGTTTCATTGATGGCAACAGGCCACCAATATGGGAGTATTTTAACATGGCACATGCATAGAACTAAATGTGAATATTTATAAACCAATAGGACATATGTCCCAACAAAAGTTTGGAGTGTACACGTATCCATTCAGGTGTGTAATTAGGTTATTGTAGCACATATGGTGGGGGTGAGAGAGAGAGAGAGAGGTCAATTAACAACTAATATATCCCTGTAGTTTCACAACTTTCTTAGTCACTGCAGTGATCTGGCCCTTACATTATTATTATATTATTACACTACCCAATGTCCTTACTTTGTACAATGGTATGTTTGTAGATTATTAACTACATGGACTGTGTCTTACATATAGTCTACACCTCTTACCTGTTATAGCTGTTGAGGAAATCATTATTAACACTACCTGACAAGTTCCACACATACTCCCAGATTCCATGCTTGTAGACATCTATATTAGTGCACTATGTTGTACCTACAGTCTACGCCTCTTACCTGTTATAGCTGTGGGGAAAATGTCTGTTAACACTAGCCGGCAGATTCTACACATACTCCCAGATTCCATGTTTGTAGACAAGTATATGAGTGAACTCTGTTGTACCTAAAGTCTACACCTCTTACCTGTTATAGCTGTGGGGGAAATCTTTGTTAACACTACCCAACAGATTCTACACATATTCCCAGATTCCATGCTTGTAGACAAGTATATGAGTGAACTGTGTTGTACCTACAGTCTACACCTCTTACCTGTTATCGCTGTGGAGAAGTATTTGTTAACACTACCTGACAAATACTACACATACTCCCAGATTCCATGTTGATGTTATACACATAGCCAATAATCCATTATTGCACACACTCTGGTCAAGGCTTGACAGGCTGCAGGTGTTAATGTGACATAGTTTGGAATAGCTGTCATACACTTTGGGTGAGATGCTACAATGACAGGTTTATTTCCATATACATTCTCTTTTTATGTTTAGGTCTGACTATCCATAATATGTCAGTATAAGCTGCCTACATTTCTTGGATCATCACACTGATTTGCCAGGGGAACAGGTTAACGGGCAGCAGATGTGGGCCATTTATCTAGACATGCTGGACAGATCAGAACAGTTGAGGGGTATGACTATGCATTCAGCTTACTACCTGGACATTCTGCCACAGTCTGTACAGTTGATGGCTATGATTATGCTTACAGCGTACTATCTGAACATTCTAGCAAAGCCTGTACAGTTGTTGGGTCTAATTATGCATACAGCTTTCTATCTGAACATTCTCACAACATCTGTACAATTGTGGGGTATGATTATGCATACAACTTGCTACCACCCCCGGGACTCAAACCCCTGCTGTGTGTGGTAAAAAAATATTACAGTTGACATCACTGTACACTGTGCTATCACTTTGTATCTGAGCATTCTCACAAAATCTGTACAGTTGTGGGGTATGATTATGTATACAACATACTGCCACTCCTGGGACTAAAACCCCTGCTGTGTGTGGTAAAAATATTACAGTTGACATTACAGCACACTGTGCTATCAGGGAATTGGTGTAAAGCATTCCAGTGGTTTCTGTCTAGGTCTCCCTCAGTTGTTCTATATGACTGTCCTCTTGGGACTTCCAACATTGTTATACTGAACTTCCTACACATTTTAACTGCATTCAACAGTATGGGTAACACTGCTTAATACAACAGTACTATTTCTAGAATGCAACACTACAACAACATGACAGCAGAATGTACACCAGCATTCCAGGGGTTATACTTTTATTCACATGATATTACACCTTTTTTCCATGCAACCTATATGACAGTCTTCCTGCCGTATTGTCTGGTTTATTCAGTACATCCCATACACAATACATTTCTATACTGGTACAACACTTTCTAGAACTGTTATATTTATTTCTTATGACAGTACATGCAGGAATATTACCAACCTGCCTCACGACGCAGCCTTTGCAGCCTAGCAGCATGGGCTTGCTGGTTCACAGCTCACTCATCTGCAGCTGTCAGAGAAATATATTGCTATTTAGCCATTACTTATCCATAGTATACACAAGCTAGGCAATCATTATCTACGTAGTAGAATGGGTACTTAGTGCTGGGGCATTGGCCATCTGCCTTGCTTCTTGGATCTACTGGTCCAAGACATCACCCCTCCACCGCTTCAGGTCAGCATGGTGATGCCTGACCTGCTCACCAGTCCGGGGGATACCAGTGGCACTGGTGAGGTCATGGGCGAGACTGTCCTAGGCCTACACTTTATACTGAGAGCCCTGGTACTGGCCCTGCAGTAGTCTCTTCTCATGGCATTTTACCAGGAGCCATACCATGAATATGGACTCCTGGGTGCCCCAGTGCTGTGCTCTAAACCGAGTACCTTCCCCAACTCCAGCCATTCTGCCTACAGTAGAGAGCTGCAACCAGTTATGGGAATTATTGGTGCCTGTGGGGTTTAAATACACCCAATTACCTGCACTTTTCCATGATTGGATGGTTTTGAAAAGGCTAAGCTATGGCCACACCTGCTTACCTAATGTTGGCATTGCTTAAAGGGGCATACCACTGGGCAGATTGAGTTAGCTGGCCTACACATTGCTTACATCACATAAGCTGACCTGTGCAATGCTTAGCATTGCTTAATATCTCATTAGCATTATATGTTCCTTTTGACATTGGTTTATTACTTGTTATATGTTATATCTGTGTCTGGTATCTGTGATTCATGTGTACGTACACTGTATGGGGTCCTGGGGACTTCAACACTTTATTACAATAACGTCTCACATCTAGCCTTACTGCAGTACTCCAGTTCACATATTTATGTTATGTAGCAGCTTATACAACATCACACTGTACATAGATTCATTTCACATGTTCAGTTTGATTTTCCTATGGTGAGGATTTGTTTGTTGAAACCTCAATCATATGTACTACTATGATGGCTTAGTGGTTAACTACTATGACTGTAGTATACAGGGTCCTGCGTTTGAGCCTTGCAGAGGCTGTTTGTTTTGTTGCTGGGCAGGACACTGGCCATTGGACACAGAGTGATTAAGGCACTTTAAAGCAGTATTAAGCATCTGTGCACATGTTTGTGTGGCGCTAAGCACTTCTAACTTCCGGTCACAGTTTCTTATTGCTTAATCTGTGTAGGCAATGCTTACCCCCATGCAAACTCACATCCACACGCTTGCTAGTGCTTACATATGCTTATTACTGCTTAGTTGTGCTTAGACCTGTTTACTAGCACCTTATTCATTATGACACTGATACTTCACAAGTGCATTTCCTACAGTACTCTAGTTCATAAATATGTGTTATTTCATGGGTTTTGCAACAAAAAAAGTGGTTATAACATGCTTTGCCATGTAAAGTAAACTCTGCTGTAGTGGGACTCGAACTGGGAATGCCTCCTCATTAGTCAGATGCTCTGTCCACTACACTATTGCTGTGCTGCTTCAGCTGCATATATCTTCCTTGTTATCCTATTCAGCCTTTTAAGCTGCTTTAACCGTGGCTAAGCAATGGGCACACCCACGCACCTACGGTTAGCTTTAATCGGATAAAAAATAAATAAATAAAAGGGTTTCTTCATTTTATTTATATATACTGTTGCTGTTGTACACATGGGGGACTGTTGGTGGGGATATGCGGACACCTATGAGCGATCTCGCTCATTTCTTCACACTTTCTTCTGATCTACATTGCAGGGGCGTGTTTAGTCTGACAGCTCTGCTCTCAGACATGCCCCCTGCACTCGTACATGCTCCGTGTAAGCCTGGGAGCTCAGGTAGTGCACCTTCATTAATATGCATGTCGCACTGCCGTCCTGCTCCTACATGGGCACTTCCATGCAGGACTAAGTTAGTCCTGCATGGAAGATTAGTGAATCCGTGGGAAAGTATCATAACTGTATGTTTTATTTTCTTTCTTCAGTTTTCTTAAGATACTCATCCCATCTTCACTGCTAACCATATCCAGAATCTTTGAAACCTTTTATATGTAAAAAAAGAAATTAGTGGCTTCTTCCTTGTTACATTCCTGATATGTCTATCCACTTCCCTATTGCTTTATACTTCAATTCAGTGAGCACAGCAATCTTCTGATAAGATAATCTCTTCATTGTCTCAAATACCAGATTTCAATTAAATCACTTTTTTATTAAACATATCTTTCATTAAGTTCCCTTCTAACTTATCCCAGCAAGAACTAACATAAAATCTATTCACAATTTCCATATGTCATTTCTCTAAACTTTATCTAAATGTAACTTTAATGCATCCTTACTAGTAGCATCTCCCTATCGTGCCTGAATTATATAGTTCCTTTTATATTGCATCTTCCTACCTTGTAATTTTTTATAAAATAAATCAAAAATCCTTTTTAACACTTGAGTAAATGTAATGAAGCTAACAAAAAGATAATCTCTATTAATTGTATTCCTCTTCTGATCCATTAGTCAACAAAATTTCTCTCCGAGTAAGATTTATTTCCATCCATCCATAATCCCTTTTCCCCATTTTTACACAGGGAAAAGGGTGTCACATGAATATTGACAATCATCTAGAACCAGTGTTCACACCACCGTGTGGTTAGCCATACCACAATCGTTCTTCCATACTACACATATACACATATACTTGCATATATGTGTGAATTTAATGTCTTTTAGTTGAGACCCCATTTTGCAAAAAGCACAACCCACATTAACTGTAACTATTCAGTTTCCATTTCTTCCGCCATTGGATATACTCATGCCTGGGACATCACTTTATTTAAGAAAACTGATTTAAATAAATAGGCTTTCTTACTTAATGATAAAGAAATTGCAAAAATATGGAAGAATTGTGTTTAAGTCTTGAAAATAATGACTTCCACAAGCTAATAATGACTTCCTATCCCCTCCAGTATATTCCTAATACGTCCATTTGTTCAGTATTAAAATAAAACCTCTCCTTTTCCAGATACTCCATCAAATTATTTTAGTTTCTTTCATTTAATTGCATATCCACACACTCATATCCTATCTAGATCACAAAATAATGAACTATTTTCTTTTATAATCAAACAAAAGTATATCTGCATAATTACAACGTACAGAAATCCTACCACCCGTCTCATTCTAACATTCCCATTCTTGTACTTCCGCTTTAAACAAAATGATAGAGCTAAGGGAGCAACTGCACCTTACTTCCGTCTTTATTTGAACTATAATGCAGAACAATATTTATACATAGAATAAGAAGTTTTTATATATTTCTTTAATCAAATATATATTAATGATCAAAACCATAAAATTTCAAAATGAATGCCATACCTTATCAGATATATTGTCGAAAGCTCAGTTATATGACTAACACATCTCCCCTCCCCCTTTGCTTTCATTTCATAAATTTTGATTCTCAGTATTCACAAACAATACTGATCACCTCTTTTTAGAGATTCATATGTAAGTACTAGGTTAGCTGCCCTTAAGGGCCATTTTAAGCCTAGCCAGTTTATGTTTTTCTGCTTAAATTAACATATCCCATTTGGTCAGAGATTGGCCTTACCCTTCTCATAGGTTCATAGGTAGGTACTAGGCTATTGGCCCTAGGGTCTATATAAGCCTAGCCAAATGGTACCCTGGCTTTTGCCACCCAAGAAAATTATTTTCCTGTGCCCCTGTCAAGCAGAGCCACAGAAGTGATCCCCAGGGTGAATTTCCTATCTCCCATCCAATCATCAAAATTTTTCTTGAAGAGTGCTAATGAGGAGCTTTGTTTGATATAGATAGGTAGTTTGTTCCAGAGTATGGGAAGTCTCTGAGACAGGAATCTATCCCTCCAGCATGTTCTGCTTATTGTGGTGACAAGGTTTAGATCCCTAGAGCATGTAGCTCGGAGGGATTGGGATTTCTTTATGTGGAGCATGTCCAACAGCTCTGGGTTTGACATAGCTTTGTATGTTAGGCAGAGATCGCCTCTGAGTAGGCGATATGCGACAGAGTAAAGATGGAGTTTTTTGAGACGGTCTGCGTAGGGCATCTGTTTGAGGCCGGTAATCCTCTTTGTGATGTATTTCTGCGGACTTTCCAGTTGTTGTAGATGTCTTGTGAGGTACATACCAAAAGGGGGGGCGTTGTACTCTATAATGGTTCTAATGAGTGATGAGTAGAGGGGAACAATGACCTCTTTTTTCCTGGATGAGAAACCTTTTGCGATGAGGTGTGCCACGTAGAAGGATTTCCTGACTACTGTGGTGATGTGATTATCAAAGAAGAGACTACTGTCCACCTGTCCCAAGGTCTCTTATCACACTTTCGGTGTGTCTCTTATCACACTTTCGGTGTTAAGTAGACTACCGCCTATGTGGTAGTTCATGGGTACAGAGTTTTTACCAAAAGGAATGACAATGCACTTTTTGGCATTGACCTTGAGGCCATGACTTTGACACCAGGCATCTGTCTCAGCAAGGCCCTTTTGTAGGATGTCCATAATATATTACTCCTAATGCAAATAACTGGGATCATACCATAGATAATTTGAGGGGAACTCATGCATGGAAAATAGCATTTAGGAGCTGCATCTGTCTATTAGAAGTACAAGGGCAGTCCTAGGGTAATTTTGTTTCTCTTCACAATCCCACAAAACTCTGGTTGTAATATATCTATCATTATCCTACTAAATTTCAGCTGCAGAAATTTAGTTAAGATGTGATTTGTGGTGGCCAATACTAGGGGGCTTAAATTGGTAAAGTGTTCTTCTGTTTTACCCTTCCAATCAAATTTGATAATACTTAATTATTTTCCCTATCCCTTCTTTCAACATACTACTCTTAAAAATTCACTAACACTTTCACTCGATTCTCTTCTAGTTTCTTAATAAATCCATATGTGAACCCATCTACCATGGTGGCACTATCAACTTTCACTTACTCTACACTTGTCACAGCTTCTGTTACCTGCATCAGCTCACTGCTTCATGATGTGAATTTCCCAACGGATTTCTCTCCCACTTTTCTCTTTATATAAATCACCCCAATGTTCTTCCTCTATCCTCATCTTATCCTCCATTGTAATACGGTGTCCATATTCACCTCTCAGCCTTCCCATGTTTATAAATGGTGTTTGCACTAAGGTCTCCAATAAAGGATTCATCTCCTTTGTCCTACATTCCATTATAATGCTCTGTTTATACATCTAGTCTCATTTTCTTATACAATACCTTCTCCTTTCTATAATTTTTCAAATCACCTCTTTCGATTAAATTATGTAATCTGTCTATAAATGTCTTTTATCTATCTTTTCTGCTGAGTGCTGTCCATACCTTCCTTCTTTAAATGTGTATACTATTACTTTAACTTCATCATCTCATCTTCTTTCTTTTCCTTCAGTTATAAAAGAAAAATTGCCACTGGATGGTATACATGTAAATAATTTAGTAAAGGAGTTAAGCCTTTTGTTGCTGAAATTATAAAAAAGACTTAATTTATTCTAGAAGTTAAAAAAGTCTACAATCCAGTGGATTTTTATTTTTTGTTTTCAGTACTTTTCACTCCACTTTGTGGTTTTGAGGTCTTGTTGTTGCATTTCACCAGCTATTATTCAAGCAGCTTGTCTTCATATGATCCAAACATAATCTTCTAAAGCAACATTTCACTTTGTTTTCTTTTTAAAATCAAGCTCTATCAATTATTTTACCACCTTCACTAAGTTAACCATGGCATCTTCTTTTGCTGCCTGTGCATACACTGGTCTGTGATCTAAGTTATACATATTGTCTCCACCCTTTACTTCCTTTAACTTTTAATGGCTACCATATAAATCAGTCTTCTCATACCCTTTTGTTACTTCCAAATTCTATATTACTATGGTCTTGTGTCAAAACACTGTAAAAGTCTCACATATAGTTTATTAAGGTATTCAGTAACAAGCATTTTTCTAACTCAAAGTTCAATTTTATCCTTAGTAAAAGAATATATATTGCATAATCTAGCAAACATATCTCCATGTAGGCAATCACATATAAGAATTCTGCAGGGAAGTACTATTATATTATATATTTTTGATCATTTAGAAGGGGCATCTGAAGTCATCTCAGAACACTTTTCTGGTTTGAATTATGGCCACCTCTTAACACTTCAAATCTGACCTTTCTTTCTTGGAAGTATGTCTTACAGATAACAAATACCTCTCTTCTGTTTATCTAACTGATAAAGCACAGACTGTCTCCTGAGTAAACAGCTAATCACCAAATACTGTAAATATTCAATGATACATGTTTAGTACAACATATCACATTTAAGCCCATGTTTTAATATCTATGTTCTCTTTCTAACTCACTTTTGCATGTTTTATCTTTGCAAGGCTCACTTTCATTTACTTTCTCCTGTACAGAATCTGTAATTAATTAATTCAAGATACCTATTATCAGTTTATAATTCTTGTCCTCCTTTTTCCAGTGCATATGCGTTTTCTTCACTAACATTATTTATTATTTATTTATTTATTTGGCATTTGTTAACCGGGTTGGTCCAACTGAGCCAAAACGCATTTTCACTGGAGACCCGAGGAATAAAGTTCCAGATACATTATACAAGTTTGTGAAATGTAAGCGAAATAACAATAATGCAAAGATACAAAAATCGAACAAAGGCAATATATAACAGTTTATAAATTTGAGAAATTCCCCCCAAAAAAATTATAAACATAACTATGGCAGACACAATAGACTAACACATGGGAAATAACTTTATAGTTATTCAAATTACATACGGAATAGGAGGTGAACATGTTTAAGCCTTAAAATAACATTGTTTGACAGACGCTTTAAAATTCATATTTCTCTCACAGATCATTTCAGCTATAGGCACATTATGAGATATGGCAGTATTCACATTAGATTAATTTAAATTTGGTCCATTTTCTGTGTCACTAACAGTCTATTATGCTTAAGTATCCCACTCATCCACTAGAGTTTCAGGATAGTCCATCTAACAGAGGCCAACTTATTTACATTTAGAACACTCAATTTCATAATCTCTTTTAGTCTATGAGTTCTTCTATGACCTGTTCATTTCCTATGATATTTTATCAAATATCCTGCCTTCCCTGAAAAATAACACTGTTTCAGTTGATCATGGTAAAAAATAGTATTTTCAAACTGTATAACATTCTAATATTTGGAAGTATTGCAAGATATCTTTCTCCAAAATATCTGCTTACATTGACTATCACCAATTTCAAAAAATCCACAAGCATCCCAAATCTTTACTATAGAAACCCTTCTTTCTCAATACCAGATAAAGCAGTTTTGAACAATTCTTCAATCATAATTATATATCAGAATTACAAAGTCACTCTTTTCCTCTTGCTTTCCGCAAACATCTGTACATGGCAATGAATCCAACTATTATACCTGCTACCACATGAAAATCTTGATAAAAAACATTGCTGCTTCATTTTCTAAAGAACTGCCAGAAAAGCTTATTTTCCTAAGTGTATGATGCCTGTAATCTGTATTGGTAGCACTCCAAGGGCTTTAAGAATTTGGTACAAAATACATTGCAGTCAGTGATCTTTACAAGTGATACTGCAATATCTCCTTCTTGGCTTGAGAGACTTGATTTGTATTGACTAGTACATATTATTGAAAATTAAATATTTACTCAAGGGTGCTGAAAGTCTTTTTGTGTTTGATATATATATATATATATATATATATATATATATATATATATATATATATTTATTTATTTATATATTAATATATGGGATCCGGACACATGCTCGACTGAGCATATGTCTGAATCATAAAACATTGATCACACATACACGAAAGCGCTTAACATTGAAAAGCACTTCCGTGTATGTGTGCCTGTTTCGTAGATCAGACTACAGTGCAAGTAAGGGAAAATTCCATTTTCCCCACTGTAGTGTGATCTCGGAGTGAGAATATTAAAGTAGGGAGAGTGGGGGGTGCAAGGGGGCAAAGCCCCCCTGCAGAAACATAGATTTTTTTTTGAACTACACATACACAGAAGCGCTTTTCAATGTTAAGTGCTTTCATGTATATGTGTTCAGTGTTTTTGGATTCGGACATATGATCAGTCGTGCATATGTCCTAGATCCATATATCTATCTATCTATATATATATATATATATATATATATATATATTACTAATGGCTGAAAGTACACTTTACCGAAAGTCATTTAGCTGAGACCAGTTCTCTGAAAATGCTTTTAACCAAAAATGCAGTTAGCTGAACCTCACATTGCCAAGTAACAAATTGACAAAAATATATTAGGCGAATGTGACAATGCATGCTCTCAAGCCATAGAATATCAAAGAAAATCCAGTAAAAGACTATCCACAAACACGTAGTAATATGTGAATGTATAATAGTGCACTGGAAACAAAATAATGATTTACTTGATCACACTCCCTATTTATACATATTTACATCTTTAATAAAGTCACTATCGCCGTCACATATTCAGTGTTGGAATACTGTTGTCTGTTTTCAATGATACACTGAAATTGTTCCTGGCGCTGAATCAGTTTACATTTCTTTGGTGACGGAGGACATGCAGCTGACATCCATACTCTAATTTTATCATCTCTATTCTGCTCACGCACAATGGAGGACATAATCAGAAAAAAATCTATCACATATCTTCCCACCAAACATTTAAATCTTCTGTGCCAAACTTCAACACTATTTTGTGTTCTGGGCAAGTACATTTCATTTAGAGTAGACTCATTCCAAAATGATATAGGGAATAACTGTGGGAAACATACACAAGTAGATGTTTGAGTTGTGAATTTTCTTGGCTTTCCAAATAGTTACCATTCAGCAAAATACCGTTACATCTCCTTCCCTTCAATTGGAAACTCTGCTTTTAGAATGTGAAATGTATTAATAACTTCACTTTCTTCCAAGAGTTTTTTAACATGCAATTGAAATGTCATATTTCCATTGTACATTGAACTTAACCCTAGTGATTGCAACTTACGCCATAAATTTTGGCCAAAATGAAAGAAGCAACCTTTGCTAACCATACCACTAAAATTAACTTTTAAGCTTTTTATGGCGGCCACTTCAAAATCGCACAGTACATATTTACAACACACATTCTTGCTTG
>NC_056739.1:576673224-576770724 GCF_019279795.1 Protopterus annectens | reverse complement strand
CGTGTTTGTGAACTGTCGATTATGTGGTGTCGGTGAAGTCGTTTTCGCTCTTTTGATGTTTCAATGTAGTCAGGTAGATCCATATATATATATATATATATATATATATATATATATATATATATATATATATATACACACACACACACACACACACACACACACACACACACACACACACACACACACACACTGGCAATACCTAGATTTCTAGAACAGAAAAAATAAAACTGACCCTAGCGATTAATTTGCTTTAAGCATAATACTATTGTGGTTGAATTTCAAGTTATTATCTGCGAGTGTTATTAGATCTTTATAATAATCAGTATCATTTAAGCAGGTACAGCTTATATAATATTTAATTATGCCGTAATTCAACTCCCTGATGTCAAGATCTGATGAGGTGCACAGTTTCAAATTTTCCTACTGCCCTATATTCTTGATGGTAGGGTGCTTATGGCTGCAGTTTTGTTTTATTAATCTAGTTGATTAAATGATATAGTAAAAGGGTCTATGTGAGAATGTTAAACTGAACATGCTCCCCAGATGGATCACCATTCAGCTGGTTAGCTGTCGTTAAGGTATGCAGATAGGAGTCAGGGCTCCTGCATTAAATACAATTTGAAAAAAATTGTAAATGTGAAACAACTCAGGGTTTTGATTTCCCATTAACTCACCATATATTTAGATTAAGTAGATCTCTTTACTACATACAAACACAGGAACAGTACTATGCAAGCAATCAGCAGGACCATAAGATTCCTGGCCATATACACCTTTAAGTGGACAAAATTTAAGTTCTTGCCACTCTTGTCAAATACGTAATACTGCTTACCTCTCATATACAGCAAGGCCTTACGTAATAAATCTGATATAAATTCACACCTACCCATCCAGTCATCAAGACAAAGTAGTATGTCATTTGCTCTGCAGTGGCAAAATGAAAAACAATATCCAACTCCTAGGGGGCTTGAGCCCACAGTCTCCAAGTATAACCTCAAAGGCCCTGCATTTACATGCTGAGGTACACAGGCATCTATGAGTCTACTGACTAATTCACTGCAGTCTTGCACTAGAATTATGGTTCACCAAAAGTTATATCCTCCGGATCGGGCTCTGAAGATCAAATCTGTTGATTGTTCCTGTTCGTGTCCATTCTTAGGAGCGACTCAGATTGAATAATGAAAACTTTTTTGTAGTTCAAGTAAGTGATTACAGAGGGAGATCATTTTGGAAATGTAAGAGGCATGGACAATAATCTGATGACCTGAAAAGTACCCTTGTTAGAGAACTTTCAACATTGGAGGTCTAGTTATCTGACATTGCTGGTGATATTATTCCCCAAACTGGTGGCAGTCCTTTTGTGTGTGTGGTCTTGGAATGCTGGTGATATTACTCCCCAAACTGGTGGCAGTCCTTTGGTGTGTGTGGTCTGGCAATGCTGGTGATATTATTCCCCAAACTGTCTGCAGTCCTTTGGTGTGTCTGGTCTGGCAATGCTGGTGATATTATTCCCCAAACTGGTGGCAGTCCTTTGGTGTGTGTGGTCTGGTAATGGTGATATTACTCCCCAAACTGATGGCAGTCCTTTGGTGTGTGTGGTCTGGCAATGCTGGTGATATTATTTCCCGAACTAGTGGCAGTCCTTTGGTGTGTGTGCTCTGGCAATGCTGGTGATATTATTTCCCAAATCGGTGGCAGTCCTTTGGTGTGTGGTTTGGCAATGCTGGTGATATTTCCCAAACCAGTGGCAGTCCTTTGCTGTGTGGTCTGGCAATTGTACCTCTGCTCATTTGAGTAGCAATACAAGTCTTACAAGTAAAGGTACTGGTAATGATCTGGAAGTAACCAAGTTTGTGAACACACTATGCACATTTCTTGTATTGAGAAAGTATCTTTCCTGGATGATGTATTCTAGGATTCAACAGCAAAGATCACACATAAAGAAGTTGTCCCTTTTTGCTGCACAGCTGCATCAGTATTATTGAAGACACTTTTTCCTCCATTTGAACTGATGTTTGTAAAGGTTCTTTTTCATTTTTTGATCATCTGCATTTTCCTTGCAGGGGTAACCTTTTGTCAAAACAAACTAAATGATGCAGTCATTTTTTTCCCCTTTTCCATTCTTTGTGCTTTTTCTTTTGTTTCATTGGTTTATCTGATATAGTGAAATAATTTGTTTTTAATGTTTGCATTGGTTTCTCACTTGTACATAACTTTTGCCTCTGACTTCAGAAGCTATTCTGTAACAAAAATTTATGAAGCTATTCTATAAAATGCCTTGATTTTTTGTAGTCTTATCAAATTTCATAATAGCATTTACAATCATGAACATCATGAGAGTAACCCACACAAGAACACACATTCGAACCGATTGTATTTAGGCAGAATTTGCTTGTTACACCATAATTATTAATCGATTATAGTGAGAAGGTCATTGCGCATGACAAAACTCTTGTTTCACTCAATAACAGCAACTAAAAAGTTATGATTAAAAATACTTATTAAATGAAACCTTTAGCCAAAAATGACTATTATACTTTTGTTGCCAAACTCAGTGAAACACCCACCTATTTTGTACAATGGGAAGAAATTAAGATAAAACTTGTCAAAACTACATTTGTAGGTTACCACAAGGTGAACAATAAACAGGCAGTAGACATTTGAGTGCACCAAAATCAGGCCAGAGTACAACTGATATTTGTGTTTAGAAGACCAAATGTTATGAATACTGCTGTAAGAGTCCCTCACAAATACAAAGCATTCTGGAAGTGTCCATGACTGATTCCGTGGAGAAATCACCTTTGGAATGAATGAGTTAGTTTTAAGTAAGAATCAGTCTAGGTGAAATTCATTGCATATGAAGATGTACAATTCAGATTTTCTCCTTGTTAAGGTTATAGTAAATAAAATAATGTTTTGTAAGAAAAATACCTAAGATCCAATGAACCTCCTGGTAAAAATGACTCCAAAGTAATGTTTTCGGTCACACAGCCCAGGTTCCTAACTTGGAAGTTTGGATGATGCCATGGTAGTAAGTATAGAACTCTTCCAAGGCACAGGATTTTACAGTCTCATTTCCAGAGATTGGTAATTCTGCAGGACTGCAAGCGGAGAATGCAAAAAGATACTGGACTATGCTGGAAACAAAGACCAATGACTGCTGATTTGTCTTTGAATGCAACATCTTTATGAACGAAAGCCATTATACTTAGCAATATTAAACAATACCTTTATCCTCAACATGGAGGTAGGGGAAGGGGTTGTACCACTGCAAAAACTTGTTTTTTTTTTCAGTCTCTGCTGGTAGGTTATAGGTTTATTGTATTCTTAATCAGTTCACACTGCAATTATTCATACAGGAAACAGGAATAACAATACTTTATGCAGCTTGTATAAACCAATAAGTCTACAGAGTAGTATATCTAAAATAATGGAGAAAACAGATGCTTCTCTGTTTAACAGACACATTTTTATGCTTTATTCCATCTAAGTCTAATTCATATTTTTATTTTTGTAATAAGGTAACTTTATATATTTGTATAACATCTTGTAAGACTTTTTACCATTAATTAGTAAACTGACTGGTAATTTTAAATTTCCACAGATGTTTGATTGGAAAGGGTATATAAGCATGTGACCTGGTTGTTAGCTCTGATGAAGCCCTGACCATTGTGTATGAAAGCGCTGAACTGTGAACAATAATATAATTCTCTGTCTGGTACTTGGCCTATTTGCGGTAGAACATGCCTGCATATTTTTGGTTCTATATTGCTTTTTATATGCTGGTTACACATTTATGGGAACTTTGAAAGATTAAAAATAAAGAAGAAAGCTTGTTTGGGAATTTTATTTTCTCCCATATGAGATGACACTGATGAAATCAAGCCTATATTTTCCTCTATATTGATAAATGCAGAGCCATGTGACCACATGAGCACAGTGCGTGGTGCTTCCAGCTGAGCAACGTCATCACATGAGCACAGTACACGGTGCTTCCAGCTGAGCAACATGACCACATGAGCACAGTACATGGTGCTTCCAGCTGAGCAACATGACCACATGAGCACAGTACATGGTGCTTCCAGCTGAGCAATATGACAACATGAGCACAGTGAGCGGTGCTTCCAGCTGCGCAACGTGACCACATGAGCACAGTGTACGATGCTTCCAGCTGAGCAACATGACCACATGAGCACAGTGTGCAGTGCCTTTAGCTGAGCAACATGATCAGTGTGCAGTGCCTTTAAGGAAGACATTTTTTTCAGCCATCTGGCTGATGATAATGTTAGTGGATCTAAGCAAAATGTGTGATAAAAATTTTCAAAATCTATAGCAAAAACAGTTAGTAACCAGGAGCTGTGAAAATAACTGAGGAATAAAACTTTTTCACATGGCAATTATCCTTAGCACTGGATGTATTACAGAAATATCCTACACAGCAGCTAGGTCCCATACAGAGCATGAGCATTTCCTGACTAAACTCCAGGATGTAGACATCAACGAAAATATAATCCTTATGGGAAACTCTAATCATCCAAACCATGACAGGGGAAACTAAATTGCTCAGCATCAAATGCTTATTCTAAAATGCTAATTTGCTATGTTAATTAATACTATTTCAAACAATTATGAAATCCAGATTGGGATGGCAATATCTTAAAGATGTCAAAATGACAACTCGTTTGCTCTCCATCCATATTTAAAACATTTACAATTAAAACTGATCATGATTTTTAACCTACGAATAAAAATCAAACTTGAATAATAAAAAAAAAAAGGAAGATGGTGAAGCCTTGTGTGGCAGCGGCCTCTCCAGCTCCCGATGTGTGTGTTGTGTTTTGTGGTTTGTTTTAATCCATTTTTGTCCATTTGGCCTGGTCAAAGGTATGCCATGTTGCTTTGTTTTTGTTATTGGGGTTGGACTGAGACTGTAACTGAAAATGGAAGTTTGGAACTTCAGTGTTGTGTTGAGCAAGCTGCAGAGTGCGTAATGCTGGAATCAGACTCTTGGCTGCCAGGTTTGTTTTTGGAAGTTTGGTGCTGGATTTTGCTGGGTCGGAGGGAGCTGGATTGGATCTAGAGGCTGCTGATGACTATCGGAGATGGAGCTCGTGAAGACTGAGAGAGATGGTTGAACTAGTGGGGCTGTTCAGGGCGATCGTGCTGGATGCAGATGGTAGGGGGTCTGTTTTTTTGTCTGATAGTTTTTGTTTTGAATTGGATTTGGTTGGTGATGTTGGAGATGACCTGGCAAGACCTGGCTGGAACTTGGGATGCTGTTGGTGTGGAGAGAGTGATGGCAATGGCGTGGACATAGTTGATTGCTATAATCCATGTGATCAAATGTTTGATGGGTGCTTCTGTGCCTACTGTTGGCTTGGTCATTGTTGTTGTAACTGTATTTTTGCTTCTGTGTTGCTGTGCTTTTCTGTTGTAAATGAGCTTGGAGAAATGAAATTTCATTCAGCTGTACACTTGTGTATGGTCTGAAAGGCAATAGAGTTACTTTTGACTTTTTTTTTTTTTTTTTTACTTTTTCCTACACTTTTTCAATGTAAATTGTTTTTTGGTTCTCCTCCCAAAGCTATCTGCTCCTACTCATGTACAGGAGCACCTGTTTGACATCTCACTGTGACATTCCTGGCACCTGTTCACCTCATTTGATATACTCAACCACAGCTACTTGTCACCAATGTCATGGGCCTAGCAGCCCTCCTCCCCTGAGGATAAGCTAGCTGCAGTTAGTTGCTCAAGCTCACCACTTCCCTACAGTCTCTAAGCCCCTCCTCTTTATCAAACATGGTCACTTCTGGGCAGCAGTCAGGGTTCTATTCCTCTATACCATGAGACTTGCTAAGATTAGATTAGATTGGAAGTTACTTGTTTTTGTTGATAATAACACTTTTTGTGTATGGCATTGCATTTTCTGTTAGGAGATGGTTAGGAATTTGACTGAGGTTTAAGGGATAAACATTTTGACAGAAGCTGTGAAACTATGCTCTAATTAATTTACTCTCTTCTAGATGTTGTTTGGCTAAAGTCTTATAACCTTCAGTTAACTCTAGAGGGATATCCATTTAACAGCATTCCTTCTCACAGTAATGTTTGTTTAGATCCTCTTGCCTGATGATAGTAACCCTATTCTTGTCTTTTAGTGTAGCTGGACAATATTTTTTAGATACTGTCCAGTACAGTTGTAACATGTCTGCCTTGTTTGGTGATAGTCCTTTTAATGCACTTTATAATAAAGAGTGGTGCATAAGAATTTATGCCATCAGTCTTATCCATTCTGAATGTCTTAAGTGTTTTATGCAGTACTTGTTTATGTTAATTTTTAAATCTTACTTGATCTGTGTAACAAAGCTATTACTATTGGAAATTCACCCTGGGTATGACCCCCCCCCCAATGTCTTTGATAGACAAATGCAGACAGTAATGCCCATACTAACATACCTCCTCCCCACATAACCTCTAGAAACTTCCTAACATACCCCTTCCTAATAAATGCCCATGATACACAGGGACACAACTGGATTGGATTGCACAACTAGCCTTATAAAGGCCCTGGTGGTCCTTATCTCAGTACATAACTATGGACGAATAAAAGAGGGGTGAGACCTACTGCTCTTGGTGTTTTACTCCATACCTATTCAAAATAAATAATTAAAAATAAGTAAATAAGTGAAAGGACTCACAAAGAAAGACAGCATCCTACTTTAAAGCTTGCAAGGCTAGGACATTCCCAACAAATATAATCCCCAATTCCAAAATATTTAGAGAATTAATTACATTTCTTTCACATGCAAACACATCTTCTGGGCTTTCTGGAAGCAAAATATTCTCAGGACAGTGATGTGAATCTTTATTACAAATGCTGCTCTGAAGCGAATACAGTGCCATTGAAACAGTTTCCAAAGAATTGGAGAAATGTGTGTTGCATCTGTGAATCACAGAGCCACATTGAGCTGTACTGATGTGAACTAAAACATGATTTCAGTTTGCTCAAAGACATTCCAATTCTGGTAAACAGATATTGAATGTTAGGAAAACACAACTTCAAAAGAGGTGTGGAGGGTACAATCACAAAATAGTTATCTTAAGTACGGATAAATAAGTATGCTTTTGGTCCAGAGGTACTTTATGGGAAAAAAAACACATTCCAGAAGCATTCCTTCTGCAGGCAAAATATCAAAGCCAATGTGGAGATGCAGACCCAGGAATGCACATAGAGAAGGAAAGGTGATCAAAAAGCTACTCACCAGAGGACCACCTATGTAAGCTCACCTCTGTCTCCCAGTGCCTTTTTCTGGTAAATATCTCTATAGGAATATAGATGATTACACAGTTTTACATAGTGAATTGGACGGACCTACCTATAGCAATTCATTTCCTTTTTCAATTCTACCTCCACAGATACCTCAAAATTGTGATTGAGTCAGTAATGGTTGCCAAGAATCTGAAATCAATTTAAATCAGACTAGAGAAATATATTTTCTTAAGACAGTGTCAATTGATATTCAGCAAATTATGTCTCTAACAACATATGATTCCCTACTGCATAATGTCAGCACTGCTTCATAGGTAATTAGTAGGCTAGCTGTTCTTCTGGACCATTTTAAGGCTAGCCAATTTCCTCTTAGTGAGGATAAAACTCTGAACCTTTTGTCTGTTATGTAAATACCTTAGCCATTATGCCAAGCCCAGCAGAACAAAAGTCAGTCTTAAATGAACAGAAAGTATGTGTTCCCTCGTCTAGCAGTGATTCTTGTATTCTGTTTTTTGTAACCACAACTCTAGTGTCGCTAGTTCAGCCTGGACACATAGCAGCCTCACCCCCACTCTCCCTACTACTAGTTGTCCCCTCTCCCTTTCTGACTTGCCCACCTCTGTATCCCAGGCCGCCTGGAAGAATCCCTAAGAAACCACACTGTCCTTTACTTCTCATCCCAGCTCTTGCCTGCAAAGTAATCTCTTCTGCACTTCCACGTTGTGTCCACTAGAGGACACCCTAACCTTGCAACATTATTCTACCTGAATCTCTCTCTCCCTTTACCTATTACCTACTATTCCTGCTGATAAAAACATTGCTTCTAAACCTTTCCTCTTCTCTCCCACTTAAATATTTTTTATCAAAGTTCTCAGTTCAAACATAACCTAACCTTTTGTCACTTCTCTCACCCACCTTCACTTACCTTACTTTAGCTGCTTTCCTGATTGTTTTCTGACTATTGTCCTTCCTTTGTCTATACCCGCTCCATTCGCCCTGTGGGCTCACTCCGCTCCCTACCCTACTCCCAATTCCCACCCACCCCAGTGCTCCTACATTTATACTTCCATAACCACTCCCACTATTTGTATTCCTCCAATCACTCTGACACCCTTCCCTATACCACTTATAACCATCTACCTGCCACACCTACTTCCACAATTACATCCATCTCCTGTTCTCATTATCTCTTCATCTTCCCAAATTAACTCCTTGTTACACTCCTGTAACTATGCCTACTCTAATAACATCATAACATTCAAAACAACTTCTCACATTCTCAATTCTCCCTTTCCTTATTATACTCTACTTTCTAAGTTCCTATGAACACCATAGCCTCTCAGAAGCTAATACTCTCTCAAAACACATAACTTTAACTACCATACATTCATCTCATCACTGTTTCAACTTCATACTTTCTCCCAGCTACCTAGCTACAAAATTTCATAGAAAGACTCACATTACCTACTCCCATCAAAATGACAGAAATTCACTACTCAGTTCCCCTAAACCCTCTGACTGGTTAAAAAGATTAATCCTCTCTCTGCTAGCAGGTGACATTCAACCCAACCCAGGCCCAAACAACACCACAGCTGCAAACCCACTTTACACTCTCTCCTCTAACTCAAATAAACTAACCAAACCCTCAAACTCTCTAATAATAGCTCACCTTAACATCCGCAGTATTATAAATAAAATTGCCCCCCTTCATGCACTACTTGATGCACACTCATTCAACATCCTTTGCTTAACTGAAACCTGGCTTAAACCAGTAACTCAGGACAAAGAGATTACTCCCCCTGGCTACAACATTCATCGACTTGACCGCACTACAAAAAAAGGTGGTGGGGTGCAATCCTCTATAAATCAGGGATGCAAATCACTGCCTTACAGGATAAACCTCCCTCCAAAAGTAATGCTGAAATCCTTATATCCAAACTCCAAGTTAATGCCTTCAAATCCATCTATATAATCTGCATATACCTGCCCCCAGGCAACAACAGTAGTACCTTAGAAGAAATCCTTAACTGGCTGGCCATACAATTTCCACAAGAAACAATAGTCCTTGGAGATGTCAATATAGACTGGAATACCTGCTCTTCAGCTTACCCTTCCACTCTCTTAAATCTGCATGGTTTCTCACAAACTATTCTCTCTCCTACCAGAAGAAATAAACCTAGCAACAAAGAAAGCATTTCAGACTGGATTCTGATAAATAGCCACCACCAAACATATACAGTAGGTATACTACCTGATGATATAAGTGACCATGCCCTTATTTATCTAATTAGACATAAAACTGATAAACCTAACTTAACAAAATACAAAATAGTTAGAACAAACAAAACTTTTAGCCCTGATAGATTTGAAGCAGAACTTAGGTCCTGCAGTTGGTCTCCTCTTAAACACCTCCCACTGGATGATGCTGTGACATATTTTAACTCTAAATTCCTATCTATTCTTGACACACATGCTCCCACAAGGTCCATCAGACTTTCCTTAAGAGCTGCCCCTTGGCTAACAAAGGACACAAGGCATAAGATTATCTTGAAAAATAAACTCTGGTTCAAATACCGCAGTACTAAAGATCCCACAGACCATCTCAACTTTAAACAAATAAGAAACATTACAAAAAAAGCAGTAATTCTGGATAAAAGAAACTACTACTGCCATTTGCAACAGGCTAACCTGCATAACCCACAAAAGTTCTGGGCAGGAATAAATAATCTCATGAAGCCTGGCCAATTGGACACTCCAAGCCCAGCAGGCACCTCCCAATATAACCCCAAACACACTGCCAACGCCTTTAACACCTTCTTTACTGAAACTGTTCAGTCTCTTTCCAATCAACTCTCCCCTGATATTTCCTCCTCCTCTAACACTTCCATTCCCACATTTCAACTTCAACGTGTTCCCTCTGCACTCATTCGTTCTCTGCTACATAAACTTAAACCATCCTCTCCATCTGCTGACCATCTACCTGCTATGTATGTAAAAGTTGCTGCTAATGCACTGACCTATCCCATCTCCATCCTGATTAACAGAACCATTGAAGAAGGCTACATTCCTTCTCTCTGGAAAATATCTCATGTTATTCCCCTTCATAAAGGAGGAAAATCAACTGAACTCTCTAACTACCGACCCATAGCCTTGCTCTCTCCTCTTGCTAAAATCATGGAAAAATGTGTCCAAAAGCAACTTCTGACATACCTGTTAACTAACAATCTGCTAGCTAATTGTCAACATGGTTTTAGACCCTACCATAGCACCACCTCTGCCCTCCTCTCCTTCACAGACTGCATCAATAAAAATAGGAACAATAATACCCTTAGCTCTGCTATATTTACTGACCTATCCAAAGCCTTTGATATGGTTAATCACAAAATCTTGTTACACTTACTTAAATCATTTGCACTTGACACAAGCTCAATTAAATGGTTCCACTCTTACCTGCACAACAGAAAACAGGCAGTGAGGTGGCAAAATAACTTATCCAACCACCTCCCCATTACTCTAGGAGTCCCCCAGGGCTCAATTCTTGGCCCTCTCCTCTTTTCAGTTTTCATTAATGATCTCCATACTCATATTTCTCCTGCCACCTGTATACAATATGCAGATGATTCCACTTTAATCTGTTCTGCCTCATCCCCCTCTGTACTGCACTCTCTCACCCAAAAGACTTTTGAAACCGTAGAACTTTGGTTCCTCAAACGATGCTTAATTTTGAACCCCAAAAAAAACAAATTATTACTTTTCTCACCAACCCGAAAATCCTCTCCACTGAATTTCTGTGTCACATCAAGTAATGGCACGAACATATCACCCGATCCAACTACCAAACTTCTCGGAGTTGAAATAGACAACAATCTGACCTTTGACACACACATCAACAATACTATAAAATTAGTTAACAGAAAACTAGGTTCCCTCTATAGAATTAAACCATTCCTTACTCCACATGCCAGAACTTCCATTGCCCAGACCCATCTTATCTCCACTCTCCTGTACGCCTCTCCCATCTACACTTCAGTGTCCAAAGCTAACCTCAGCAAACTGTCTGCTGCCTACAACAATATTGCCAGATTTGTCACTAATTCTACCTTTAGAACTCACCACTGCCAAAACTTAAGGCAACTACGATGGCTAGAGCTACAAAACCAAATTCTATTTCACCAGATCTCCTTAGCCCACAAAATCCTTTACAAACCCCTAAACACACCCATTCTCACATCACTTATCACTCCATACTGCAATCTTAAAAGCCTTCGCTCCTCCGACAAACTACTTATATCAACTAGTAAACCCAATAACTCAGCTGGCAAATCCTTGTTCTCCAACACAGTAGGAAAAACCTGGAATACTCTTCCTCACAATCTCACAGCAATCTCCTCTCTTCCCTGCTTCAAATCCCAACTCAAAACACACCTCAGAACCCACTGGCTCTGCCCCTGTAGCAACCCTGACTAGATTACCTTGGGTATCTAGGTACTCTCAACTTCTCTGCTGTAAATAACTACCTTTCCTCAGGTATCTAGGTACTAGAAAAATTTCTTTATATTTTTTTTCTTTTTTTTACTTTCTCTAGCTCTAGAACTCCTAACAAAATACACTCTCTATTTTCTCAACTTCTGCCTTTTAATATCTAATGATTTTTACATATATATTATAACCATGTTTAATGTTTTTACCTGATATTACAAATGCTTGCATGTGGAGCTTTTCTCCCCGGGCCTCTGCTGAAAATGGACATATATCCAGTTGGACCAGCCCGGTCAACAAATGTAAAATAAAATAAAATAAAATAAACAGAGAACCATTACAACAATTCACTCAATCCACATACAGCACTTAAAATTCCAATCTCAGTTGCTTGAGCTAACATTAAAAAACCTGAAGAACTGTGCCTTCTAAAAAAAAAACTGATAATGATAGTTTGACCAAAGAATGTAGAAGGAGCACATGCTATCATGATAATTAAAAATAAACTCTGCGGGTTGCTAAGAACATGAAACTCAGCTGTCACTGAGTGAGCCCTCGGAAGTAACACAAAAAAACTCACCTTGACACTTCACCCTCAAATGCCTAGACTACAGGGAAAGTTGCTAAGTCATTTAATGTGTTTGGACTTCCATTCCAGTACATAAAAAACTCTAGACCCTAATTAATGAGAAGATGAATATCAAGATGGGTAACTGCCTACAGAATTACTGATCAGGAAAAATCACTACTAAATTAACAGATTGCAAGCTATCAAATAAATAGAAGGAACTCATGTTCTGAGGGCAACAAGACAATGGTGGGAGAAATTGTATCTACCTTTTCAGGAAAGGACTGAACAGACATTTTGCTTTTCACTCTATGCTACTCTAAATCAGCGGTGATGGTGCTGCGGTAGCGTTGTTGCCTTACAGTAAGACGCTGACCGGTACGACTCTCAGCTAGAATGTCTTCTGCGTGGAGACGTGTGAATGGGCGTACCTTCATTGAAGGTTGTGCGTTAGGGCTGGCAACTCAGCACGTAAAAATCAACTGCCAATCATTAGTGGACCGGAGTTCTCTTTCCCTGTGGCGACTCCTAACCAGGAAAAGCCGAAAGACACAACAACTCTATGCTACTCTATCCTATTTGCTTTGCCTGCAATCAAACTTTGTGTTCCATGTTTTCTGTCTTTATATATTTTCTGTCGTTAGGAATATGCTTCTGCTGGAGCCGAATGTCAGTTACAAGTAACATTTTTAAACTTTGTACATTGGACAAAGGAGTACATTGTGCTAAGATCTAGGCAGAAAACAAGTTAAAATCTCTTAGTGTCATCCACAGACACGAGAATGCTTATTTGTGGCTTTAGTAGATTGGAAGTTAAACAATGTCATAGCAGTCAAAGAGGGGAAAAATAAAAACAGTAGAAAACTACTTTCTGAGATTTAATTCCCTTTCACAGGTCTGAAAAGAGCAAAACCTGTAAACAAAAAAACAAAAAACACTTCAGATGTTGCTGTAACTTTAACAGAATTCATATATTTTTATTTTACTAACTTTGACAGAATTCATATAATTTTGTTTTACTAACTTGTATTCTTGCTGTTATTTCTTTTCTGTACTGAAGATCCTTAAAAGAACTGTAACCTGATTTACAAGCAGTCAGATTTTAATTTTACAACTTTTTTCTCAGTATAAAAACTGGTCATTGGATAAGCATCTGTATGATGTTTCTTCTTTGAGCCCTACATCTGTATGTCCTGGGAAAAAGGGCTGTACTGTATGACATAAGAAGTCAAGTTTCACTTGAACATGACAGATACCATAACGCAGCTTTCTACTTGACAGGGCATGGGACTGCTTACATAAAACAGTCATGCCTTAACGATTCATGAAATGTCAATTACTCCTAGCCTGTGGTGTGTGCATCTTTTCACATTAATGTTCATTATAAGTTCAGATGATTTCTAGTACAATATTATCTTTTCTTCCGTGACAGTGCCAGGTAGTCATTCATTCCTGTAATATCTAATCAAAATGCATTTTATTTCAGTTATCAACAATATTTTGTCCTTTTGTACTATTGTATGCCAGGCTGGAAATCCTGTGTGGTGTGTACTGGCACATAACTCATACCATCAAGAAGCCCCACCCCCTCATATTTGCATATTAAAGGGTTTAGGTTTGCATACTCCTAGGCACCTAACATGACTATTTATCAAATAAAATGGAGAAATGCATATTATAAACAGTTTCTTATCTAATATTCTTATCTAAAAGAAATGACTGGTCACAGAAGTGATGAGTCAAACTTTCTTCATTCCAATGCAATCAGATATGAAGCTTATCACATGATTAGAAATGAATGTGTGTATTAGTTGTAAGATTTTAATGAGTTTAAGAAATCAGTTTCACCTTATTTAAGCTTATTACTATTTAATATATAAGAACAGCCTATGGTTTATTGCTGAGGGATGATTCGGAAGTCCAGATTTTGATAAGAGAAGGATTTTATGGCCCACCAAATCTAGTCATTAATTACTGGATAAACTGCAGTGCCTATTTTATTAAAAGGTGCACCCCACTGTCCTTGTAAGAGTGGTTTGATGCGTGTCATATGCATTTCTGAATTCTGTCACTGATCCTAACCCTGCTATCGCTTCAGGAAGTTTGTTCAAGCATCCACCATCAGATCTGTCATCTAATATGCTGTGCATACCTTAGCTGCTCATGTATAGCCTCAGATTGGGACCCTCTGTTTCAATAAATCTCATTTTCCTAAAGGTAGTACCTAAATCAACTGGTCTGAGTCACTGAAAGTATGTAAATAGTTTACCTATGTCAGCACACTGCAGTACATACTTGGATTCTCTGATTCTATTGCCATTCTTAAATGTTTCCATATTGTCTCCCCAGTGCCTCCTTAAGCACTTTTTATACCATCTCCTTTCACATGGTTTCTGATACACTCTGTGGAACATTTCTGATGCCTACCGCCAGATTGCCTCAATCCTTTCTATATAGTTAAATTAATGAGGTCTCTGCAACCGGACACAGCATTCTAGATGGGTTCTTACCATCTCGCTATAAAGTGTACTAACTTTTCATTTTCTATAGAGAAAGCTTCTTATGTACCTCATTAATTTGATGGACTTCCTTACTACATTCATATACTCTGACCAATATTTAATATCATACAACTAACACATATCCCATTCTTTTGTTATTGCTAATATTTCACATCCCACACTAATTGTGTACTCCTTTTCTGTGTTTATGTGTCTGAGTACTTTAATTTTTTACTTTTATTATTATTATTATTATAACTATTTTTCAGTGAATTTATAGTTCAATATTTTATACCATTTTTTTTGGTTTTGCCAGGTCTGTTCTTATATCTTCTATGCTCATTGCATCAACTCCAAAATATAAGTTTTCACCATGAAGAAGGCAGAGTTTTCTTTGCACGATGTCTGTGCATTCACATATAAGGAAATTAAAAAAAAAATAAAAAAAACTGCTCCCATTTCTGGTCATGGTAATATCCAGTCCATCATCATCCTTTCATCTGAGTAGACGTTTTTCTACAACTGTGTATTTCTGCTTATCTAGATTTTTTGTTGTTATTACTGTCACTCTTGGATCATTTTCTAGTCAGTCTAATCAGCACATTATCCTTGTATGTAGCCCTGTTTGAAATGCTTTTCAGAAGACTAAGTAGATGTTACCTAGGTCAGCCATTTTAAAGACAATGAAGCCAAACATCAGTAACAACAAAAAGGGAAGGAGCTATACTTAAACTACTGTTATGTTTTATTTTATTTCACAGGATCCCAAAAGATTTTTTTGCCATCCTGTAAAATACAGTGAAAATGAATTCCACTCAGATAAAAGGATGCTAATGCACCAGAAAAGCAAAAGACAATTTATTTTATATTATCTTGATATTCTGTGCTACATTAATGTCTATGTGGCATTCAAAATCGTCATTGCTAATTGGGACACACATACTGATATGATTTTTTTTTTAAACTTGTGCTTCCTTTTTCTCATAGTACAATCTGAGTCCTTAGAAGATATTATCTGACTATTTCCCTATGCCAAATCTTGTTTGCATTTACTCAGAATGATAACCTTGAGAGTCTCTGAAGACAATGAAACCTTCAAGTGTCATTTTCTGCTTTGAGTTCTTAACATATTTTAAACCTAACTTCAATAAGCATCTTCTTCTGCTGTCACAAATTTGTTGTGTCTTTCGGCTTATCCCGGTTAGGGGTCGCCACAGCGGAACTTCGGTCCGCTAATGTTTGGTAGTGGATTTTTACGTGCCGAGTTACCAGCCCTGATGTAAACCTTCAATGAAGGCATGCCCATTCACGCATGCCTCCACAAAGAAGACGCTCTAGCTGAAAATCGAATGCGACAACATCTTGCTGTGAGGTGACAACGCTACCGCAGCACCACTACCACGGGTCTTCTGCTGTCACAAAACAGTGCTTAAATTAGATTTTTTGAATTTACAGGAATCACTTTGCTCTTCAAGTAAGTTTCTTCCTATCACTGCCATCAAATTTTCTTTTCTTCTCTGTAACTGCAAAGAGCTGAAAAATTCACAAACGTTCAGTAGACGTATGACCCTAACAGAGGAAAGAAAGCAGTTGTAAATGACTGTATACAGTGGAACAGCTGGAATTCCAACATAATCGGTTTATGACCCTAGATTAGAAGGAACAAGAGGTACAAATACTTTGTTGTGCAGGTTCTCCCATGGCAAAACATAATCTTCAAATGCAATGGGTGAAATTATGTAAGGTCTAGAGTGATATTTTCCTAAAGTATAATGAGATTCCATTCACACCTAACATGGTAGGCACTGGAAAACCTGAATAGGATAGGAATGTCAGAGGTGAAAAATAGCCAATGAAGCACAAGTGCAAGTTTGACTCAGTCATAGACCATGTGGGTATAAATGATGGAAATGTACTGGGCTCATATTACATTGTCGAACTTTCAAATGTCTGAACGACATATGGTTGAACCCATACATTCGAACTTTCAAAAGTTCGAAAGCGTCAAAAAAATAAATAAATAGAAAGCAGAAAAAAAACTACCTGATGGTTGTAAGCAGGGGGGCAAGCCCCCCTCTCCCCCCACATGGGGGCAGTGCCCCAGACACCCCCCCACTCTTTAAATATACTAACTCCAAGATCGCACTACAATGCAGTAAAGGGAAATTTTCACGTTCCGCACTGAACAGAAATCCCCATTGAAACGTTTGAACTTTTCCAAGTTCAAGCATATGGGTTCAACAATATGGCGTTCGAACTTGTTACAGTTCGACAATGTAATATGTATCCGATGTACCTTCCTGGACTATATAAAGAGAGACATTATGGTGTTCTTGGACTATGTGTCCCAGGCTGTATGAGCCTAGCATGGAGCAGCAGTCTGCCTTCACCAAGGATTAAGCTACTCTACGAACAGAAGATGATTGACTTTAATAATTGGCTAAGATTCTGGTGCCATTCCAAGTAGGTACAATATTTGTCATCAGGGAGAATATGGTCAATAGACTACATTGCTTTGCACCTGTCCTGCTATGCTTTAGAATGCTGGCTAAAGCATTCTCCTCCCTCATTGTGTGTTTTTTAGGCAATGCCAAACCTTCCAACCTATCAAAATCAACCCAAAGGAATCTAAAGGTCTTACTGCTGAATGCCAGTACCCTAAACTCCCTCCAAGCTCTCCTCACCTTGGAGGATGTAGACATCTATGCAGTTAGAAAGACATTGTTTAAAGCCATGCAGAGAATGCCAGCAGTGCAGGGGTACAATGCCTTTCACATATTTAAACCAGCTACTACACAGGCAGGGACCGAAGATGGAGGTGTCTCAGTCAAGATCAAAAACAAACATTCCTCATGGTTGGTCAAACAGGATGATGTCCTTGAGCTTTCCGTGTCCAAATTACTATAGGAAGAGTCACCTGTAATTTCCTTGCAAGCTATAGATCACCAACTATGACCCATGAAACCCATATCTCATACTTAAACCTACAGGAGTCACTTACGGTTCATTCCAATACCATACTCATGAGGGACTTTAGCTAACCATCTATAAACTGGGAATCTACATCACTTCAAACTTGCAAGCCCACAGATTTCTGAACTTTGTGAACACAAAACACATTGGGCCAGTTAAACCATATGACCACTAGGAGTGCAAACATACTGGATCTGGTAATCACAAATATGGGAAAATGCTGCAATGCACCCCCCACCCCCATGTAGTATCCTCTCTGGTAAGGAGAGACAGCAAAAAATTAATTTAAATAAAAATCAATGCTGTCATGTCACAGTTAGGAACTACTCTAAGGCAAACGACCTATTATTAAATGATTATCTGACAAACTTTCAAACCCCTCAGAACCCAGAGAACACAGCTGCCTATGCAGAATTGTGCACATAAACTGTGTATAATCATGTTAATAGATACAAAGAGACAGCTGTGTGTACCAAAAACAAGCCAGAACAAACTCAAAAACAAAACACCTTGATGGAATCCAAACAAAGAAACTGCACAACAAAAGGAAAAATGTCATAGCTAAAATCAGAAAGGGTAATGCCCAACAGGATACAAAAAAAACTCACTCATCAGGCTAAACAAAGAACTAGAAGGGCAAATTAAGTGTACCAAAGCTAATTTTTGAGGTAAAGATAGCCTCACATGCCAAGGCCAACTACAAGGCTTTCTTTAGCTATATCTGAAACCTTAAAGACAGTGTACAACAGTGTATAAAGCCCATTGTTAAGGGAGACATTCACAGTGAGCTCAAAGATACATCAAATCAGCTGGTTAACAAATGCAGCTTCAGTTGTAATCCCACTCTCCGTTCTGGCTACCCCTTCCCCCAAATAATACCAAACATTGTCCTTCCAACTATCACAAGATGCAGGTCCAAAATGCACTCTCAAAGGCTAAGGACATCACATTCATGAGCCCCAATAACATCCCAGGATACCTCCTAAATAGCCTGAGACATTACCTATCTGGACCTCTAGAGTCGCTATTTAACCGTAGTCTCCAGAGAGGCTTTGCACCACATGAATAGAGGACTGCAATTGTCATCCCTCTACACAACAGTGGCCCATCAGTGATCCCTAGGAACTACAGACTCACATGTCTGACTAGTCTCATATGCAAAGCCATGGAAATAGTTATCATGGATATGATTAATAATGACTTAAGAAACCTTCAGACAATGTATCTAACCCAGTTTGTCAAGGGCAGATCATGCCTTCTCAGCCAAGTGGACTTCTTTGAAAAGGTCACCAAGGGAATGGGTGAGGGCAAAATGGTGAATTACTGCCTACTTTGACCTGGCTAAAGCATTTAATGCAATACTTCACTTTGGCATTGTAAACAAACTCACATATTTAGGCATTAATCCCTATGTTACATGCTGGATAGCCAGTTGGGTCTCAGATAGGACCCAGGGCATTAGGATGCAGAGACCACTACCACAAAGAGGCTTGTCACTAGTAGAGTGCCTCAGGGCTTTGTGATGGTCCCATTCTTTTTTGACATTTAATATCTCAGAAGTCAAAGCCAATGTCAAAGGCCTCTGGCTGACTAAAGTTGAAGATGACTACAAACTAGGAGTAGGCATAGAATCCTCCCATGACACTAACATCCTACAGGAAGGGCTAACAGACAAGTGACTGGTGCCAAAGCCACATCTTAAAACTCAATACCAAGAAATGCATAATAGTACCCTTTGGAAAGTCAGGCACCCTAGGAAACTACCTTACTGAGGATATATGTGGATAGTAACCTGACTTTTGGACAACATGCATGTAAGGTAGCAAGGAAATAATTCTATGCTGCTTAATGTATAAGCAAGGGCATGTATCTAGGTCCAAGGAGGTTATCATTCCTCTGTATTCAGCCCTCATCAGACCCATCGAGTACAACGCTCCCTTTGGTATGTACCTGACCAGGCACATGCAGCATCTGGAATGCTCACAGAGGTTCCTCACAAAAAGAATACAGGGTGTAAACAACATGTCCTAAGCAGATCGCCTCAATGCCCTATCTCTAAATTCTGTTTCCTACAGACTTTTGAGAGGCGATCTGTTCCTAGCATAAAAGGCATACTTGGATTGCAAAACCAATAGCATCAGAACTCCTCAATCTAGGGAGTTGAATCTTGCTTGTGACATAAATAAGACATGTTGGAAGGTCAGGTATGTCTCTCAGAGAATTCCCCTCTTCTAGAAGAGGCTTCCCATCCATGTGAAGCAAAGTTCTTCTCTAACCCTATTCAAGCATAACCTGGATCAGTGGATGTGAAATCGCAAATTCACCCCACGTCTAGCACCTACGTCTCTAATTGACAGAGACAGTCTGTAAATCACACATGGCTTGTATTGATCAGGCTATGGATTGTATTTCATTACTGAAACCAAGTGGAAATTCCTTAAGATTCCAAGAGCAGGATAAGTTATTTCTTACACTTATTTCACTGAACTGCACTTCTGAAACACTTATAATTGTGCTATACAGTTGATCTACTACATTTTGCACTGTTATAAAGCTTTTTTTATTGTTTCACTGCATTTATGTACTGTTGTATACTGTTTTAACTGTATTTTTCATTGTTAGATACTGGGCTGGATTCACGAAGGCTTGCATGGAGTCTAAGAGTAGAGTAAGACTCCAGACAGCCAATATGTCTGCCGAGCGATCCAGGAACAGCCGGCAGGGGCGTGCATGAGAGCTCCTAAAACGACTCTTGCACAGACAGTGTTAGGTTATGCAAATTACCTCATTTGCTGCTGAAAGCTATGCAAATGAGGTAAATTTGTGATCCAGGAAACACTAACCTGTCCGAGTAAGAATAGTGTTATTTGCAGAAATGTACTCCATTGGTAACTGAATACCATTCTGCAAATAGCAAAACGGAGCTATGACAGCTCCAAATAAAGGATGCATCCAGTTGAGGAAGCATGCCAATGGCCAAATATAACGCCATTGGCATTTTTATGTGTTGCAAAATAATAAAAAATACCCCCCCCCCATCTCCGATGTTTAAGCGTAGGGCAGCGCCGCGCAAATGTGCAGCGCTCTAAAAAACAGAAAAAAAAAAAAATAAAATCCAAAAATAGGCATTTTATTAAAAATATCCATCTGCCATGCAGGTGAATGGCAGGCTGAAGACAACATGGCTACTGAGTATTGGTTGCTAAGGGGGGAAGCTCAGTCTGAGAGATGTAACCAAGCATTAGTAGGCAATCCTATGCAAATGAGTATAAGGATAGTGAATCACAATTTTCCCTGCCATGTGAACCATGTCCCTAGCGTGTAAGAGTAGGATTAGGGGAGTAACAGAGTAGAAGATAGGTGATATCATGAGGGGGTATGTATCAAAGACTGTAAGCTTATTGGAGCAGAGTGGCATGTGTTTGCTGTGAGTTACTCAGGACTGGAAGAGGAGTGTCTACACTTGTCTGAACTGAAACCCATAAACCGAAGGTGTACGCCATGGCTATCACTAAAGTTTCTTGCAATGATGCTTACACTGTGTGCACAGGTGTGAGCGCCTGTAAACCCGTCTAAGCCAGTGTGCGCATGTGTGCGCCCGTGTAAGCCTGTGTAAGGCTGTCTAAGCCTGTGTGCACGGATGTGCACCTGCCTAAGCCTGTGTAAGGCTGTGTGCACGCGTGTGCGCTTGTGTGTGTGTGTTTGCGCTTGTGTGCGCGGCACTGCCCCCTGTGGAAACAGAAAGGGAAAAGGAAGGAAAAGTAGTAGTAGGAAGTTAACCAAGGAGAACTAGCAGAGCTACCAGGTGAAATCAATCAGAATCAGCCAATTACACAGGCAGTACACTAGCCCAGCCCAGCCCGGCACTTAAAACTCTGCAAACAACATTCCCCCATGTTTTACTCAGAAAAACTGCAACACTGCAGTATACAAAGAGAAGTGAAAATGTAAAAAGCTTAACTGAAACAAAAAAATGTTAGGGGCTGCCATTGCTATTATAAGGCAACATGTGCAAGATGCTGAGGGTGGTGTCATTGCGAATGCTGCTGAGCAACCCACAGTGAGGAGACAGAGAAGAGTGTACAGACCCAGGGTAACCTACCAGGGGCTACATGAACTGGAGATAGTGGAGCACTATAGAGTGGACAGAGACCTCCTGCAACAAATTGTTGAGCTGTGCAGGCCACACCTCACACACAGAACAAACAGAGGGGAGCCCATCCCAGTGGAAACCAAGGTATGTGTTGGCTTAAGAATACTAGCAACAGGTACCTTCCAGAGACCAACTGGTGATATGATGGGGATTTCACAGGCATCAGCATCGAGGGTACTGCACCAGTTCCTGAATGTCATGTCAGCACATGTCGGTGATCATGTATATTTCCCCAATTCCCGTGAGGTATTGGCCAGCTATCTGCGTTTCTTCCAGCAAATAGCGGAATACCCTGAGGTAGTGGGTGCAATTGACTGCACGCACATACACATCAAAGCACCAGCCGGTGAGCGGGGTAGGGCCTACATGAACTGCAAGGGCTTCCACTCCATCAACTGCCAGGTTGTGTGCGATGCCCAGGGCATAATACTGAATGTGTGTGCTGACTGCCCTGGAAGCTACCACGATTCACATATCTGGCATCTGACGCAGCTGTACCAGACATTTGCCAATGGGGACATCCCTGATGGTCACCTAGTGGGGCATGCTGGATACACACTGGAGCCATGGCTGATGACACCCACTGGAAATGCACACACACCTGAACAAGAACTCCATAATGAGGCACACGCACAAACACGAAATGTAATTGAGTGTGTGTTTGGAATGATCAAGTCACGGTTCCAGTGCCTGGACACATCTGGTGGAGCCTTGCAGTACTCACCAACTACATGTACCCAAATTGTCATGGTATGTGCCATGCTACACCATATGATCCTGTGAAAACAGCTGCAGTAGGAACAGCATGGGGCAGGGCCAAACAGCCCCCCACCATTGCCAAGGCCTGCACAGGCACAGCGTGACTCAGAGGAGGAACAACCTGAGCCTGCCCCAGTAGGCAGAAGGATGCATGCCCAGTATGCCTTGGCCTTGGCAAAGAGGCAACACATAGCACATACACTGGCTCAGTAGGAACCCTGGAAATGATACCTCTCTCTGACTCGCACATAAAATAAAAGGGATGCCTAACTTGACACTACCTGTTTCCAAACATGTATAGGGAGTGTAGTATGTGCATCCGACACAGGCAGACCTGCAGCACCACCTGAGGCATGATTGCCATGTTTTAAGCAATATAAAGCAGTGCTAAGCAGCATTTACCAATATTTAGTATACGCAAACAAAATTGCCCGTGTTAACTAACGCAATGTTGGGCAACGTTGATCAATATTGGGCAAGGTCGGGCAAAGTCGTGCAAAGTTGAGCAAAGTCAGGTAAACATGCTCATATTTGCTTTACTGTTCCTTAAGCAGTCTGGTCTGCCCAGCATGAAAATAAAAAGCAGTGACAGGGCTCGAATGCAGGATACTGTGCTCTATAGTCACAGTACTGAACCACTAAGCCATGATAGCATTTCAGTGGCACAGACACAGCAGGACAATTGTACACTAATGTAAACACAAATAAATGCTGTATCATGCCCCTAAAGAGGCATATGGGTAACCTCCTCCACAGGCCTATGCAGACAGAGAACATCAGGCCAGGCGGTGTGATGTGGGTTGTGTAGGCTATGAAGTCGCAATCTAATATACATGACATTGGACGCTAGGATCTGTAGCACAGTAGTAAGCTTCAAGCCAGTACGATAGGCAACAGTACAGACTGAAATGGTGTACCTTACATAGCAGTGCAGGCCTAGCAAATGTGTATAAGTGTCAGGTGAAACCCTCATTCTATGTGCACCCACAGTAACAATCAGGTGTGCCCCCGGGTAGAAATGTACAAAGAATAGCTGTCCCCCCTGTATGTAGAAATGTTGATAAGTCTATGCAAAGTGTCTCATGGAAGCCCTGCAGGCACAGCATGATCCCTGTTGATGTATGACACAAAGGTGAGCCCTGCTGTAAAAATACAACTTGATTTTCCATACACATATAGTATAAATGTCTGTACTGGGTATGCTCACATACTCCAACAAATGTAGTGGATTTCATTCAGCATCACACTGAAAGGTCATACTGGGCATTCCCACATACTTTAATAAACAAAGCAAATGTCAGGCAACAACATACTGAAAGGTCATACTGGGCATGCTCACACACTTAGGCTAAATACGGATGTGATAATAAGGGATCTATAGGCAAATGTGGATAGTCATCTCTACTACCAGAAACACATTCACAAAATGGTCAGAAAATCATGCTATGTGTTCACACAAACTGCCAAGGTCTGTGCATGTAGGTCAAAGGAGGTTCCCACTACTCAGCAGTCATCAGACCCGTCAGAGAGTACCACAACACACTTGCGATGAATCTGACTAGGCACGTTCAGCAGCCAGAAAGACCACTGAAGTACCTTAACAAGAGGATTACTGACCTCAAATAGTTGCCCCATGCAACAAGACTGAATGTAACCCAGTCTGTACTCTGTTGCATACTGTCTACTCGAGATCTCTACCCAACAGATAGGTCCATGTCATGGCTACACTCAGATCTGTTCTGAGTTACAGCTCAATGGCACTAAATATACAGACCCAACTGATATTGCCAACATCCTGGCAGATAGTATCAGTGTTAACTTTACCCCCCTCTCACCCATGAAAGAGCACATCTCTATAATGGAAGACTGCAAAGTTGCTGTCATCACGGCTGCACAGGTAAATAACACTCTCCAAAGCCAGTATCACAGCAGCCATGGGACCAGATAATTTCCCAGGCTATCTAGTATCTACTTCCCTGAAGTAAACTCTAACATGGAAGGTCTGTGGCTACTGAAGTTTCCAGAGGACTGCAAACTAGGAGCCATAATTGTAAACACTAAAGATGTGGGCATCCTACAAAAGGGCCTTACTGAGACAGATAGCTGTTGTCAAAGCCATAGGCTCTAGCTCAATGCCAAAAGGTGCACTGTCATCCCCTTTGTTAAAAACTCTGTATCCAAGAACTACAACATAGGTGGTAGTATACTTCACACTGAAAGTGTGACAAAAGACCTTGGGTCACAGGTGGACAGTGGACACAGCTGTGATAATCATATTCCCACAGTAGTCAGGAAACCCTCCTATGTGGCACACCTCATCACAAAATGTGTCTCATGCAGAATAGAAGAGGACATTGTTCCCCTCTACTCATCACTCACTAGAACTATAATAGAGTACAACACCACTTTTGCCATGTACCTCACAAGACAACTACAACAACTGGAAAGCCTGCAGCAATACCTCACAAAGAGCATTAGCAGCCTGAAATACATGCCATACACAGACCATCTCAAAATGCTCCATCCGTACTCCTTTGCATATCGCCTACTCAAAGATGTTCACTGCCTAACATACAAAGCTGTGTCAAACACAGAGCTGTTGGACATGCTCCACGTAAAACACTCACAATCCCTCTGACCTTCGGACACAAAACCACGAGTGAAATACAAAAGGAAGGGGTGTACCCATTTACCTTAGGGATACTCACACCTTCAGGTTAGTGGCACAGCATGAGGCCTTGGAGACCATGCAAGTACAACTAACATTGGGCAAAGCTGCTCATCAGATTGTAGCCTGCTACAGATCATGTACCTTATCTCAGGAACCTCACTCAGTATTCCTGAGAACAGTGGAAAATATAAAGGTCCTATCAAACACCATTATATGAGGAGATTACAACTACCCAAACATTGAGTGGGAGAATTACTCGTGTACAATCCTTTGCCCAATGTTTTCTAAAGTTTAAAAACTCTAACACCCTGGAACAGCTGGTCACCACGCCCACTAGAGGTGACAACATACTGGACATGATCATCACCAACATGGGGTACCAGTGTTCCACAACAGAAATAAACCCCTCGCTGGTAATATCAGATCATAAAGTAATCACACTGGACATCCACATCCCCCCCCACCCCCCACCCAATCAATGAAACCACTATGAAGACATTTTCAAAAGCAAACTGCACACTTCTCAAGACCAAAGTGGAACGTTCCAAGCACCTCTTGCTATAGGATAATGGTATACAATCTGCCGAATCATTTACATGTGCATCCTATGAGCATCTACAAGGATGCATGGAATGAGACATCACAAATAAAACCAAGATGCACTCCTCCAAAAATAAGACAAAAATCAGGTGGTGTTGCCCATAAATAAGCTAGACAACAGAAGGAGGAAACGAACACATGATAGGGCCAACTTCACTAAAGGAAAGGCATCACTGATCATTATTAGGAAGAAACAATGATCGTTCATAAAATAATCCAAGGACAGTTTCTAAAGACAAATAGCCAAGGAATGTAAGAATAACAACCACAAAGCCTTCGGTAGCTATACCAGACATGTAGGTGTCAACTTCCAAATATGCTGTCAGATACTGAAAAATGGAAAGAAATACACTGAACCAACTTTCATTGCCCACATCCAGGGGGACAAGTTCAGTGTAACCCCCCCCATCACCACCAAATGGGCCTGTGTCCATCACAGAAGGATGCAGAGCCCCAGATGTCATGGACATGCAGGTAAAGACAGCCCTCTCCAAAGCTAAGAACACAGCATCAGTGGGACTGGATGATTTCCCAGGCTGCTTCTTACACTAGGCCCAAAAGGAACTACACCCTCACCTACATTCACTGTCCAGACTCAAGCATACCACAGGCTATGTACCCAAAGAATGGCATACACTAACAGTCATCTAGCTCCACAAAGGGGGTGCCACTACAGAACCTGGAAACCATTGCCCTATATGTCTACTCAGCCTGGTCTACAAAGCTATTGAGCAAATTGTCATGGAACCCATAAACAGAGACATTGGAGGCCTCCAGACACTGGACTCTACACAACTTCACCTTGTTAAAGGCAGATCCTGGCTCCTAAACCTAGTTGACTTATTTCAAACAGTTACCAAGGACATAGATGGAGGTGAAAGTAGTCCACACAGCCCACCTAGACCTCACTAAGGATTTTCTATACTATTCCCCACTTTGTCATCATGGACAAGTGTACCAGCTTGAACATTAACAGCTATGTCACAGGATGGGTGGCCAAGTGGCTCACCGATCAAACACACATGTTCAGAGTTGCGGGTGCCATGTCCGACTCTAAGCCAGTCACAAATGGCATCCCACAGGTCTTGGTCCTGGGACCCCACCTGTTCAGTAGATACTGCTCAGAGGTACAGGCAAGCATGGGAGGTGTATGGCTGAACAGGTTTGCAGATGACTGCTAACTGTGGTCCATAATTGACTCTATGGCTGACAAAGACATCCTCCAGAAGTGTCTTACAGAGACTGATACCTGGTGTCAAAACAATGCCCTCAAGCTGAATGCCAAAGAATGCATAGTCATCCCCTTTGGGAAAAACAATGTGCACACAAATTACCACATAGGTGGTAATCCAGTATGTATGGAAACCCATTATGGCCCTGGGGACACAGGTAGATAGTAAACTCCCCTTTGATGATCACATGGTCAAAGTGTTTAGACATTCCTTCTATGTAGCCCACCTAATGTCACCTAATGTAACCCACTTTGTATAGTCTGATGATGTCACCATCCTACAAATATACCTGCGGAAATAATCACTCACAGTAATGTGCATAGTGTGTTGTGTAAATGCGCACTTCTGTTGTATCATAAAGTAGTTAGGTAGGGGGTTTGAAGCCTGCACTTGACAAGTGTATTTGTGTGTGGTCTCCTTGGGAAAGAGCAACTTTTTTGGAGAGTAGTAAAACACCTTAAAAGTGGTATACTAATCTTTGTCAAGTCTGATGATGTCACCATCCTACAAATATACCTGTGGAAAAGAGACTTCCCAGTAATGTGTATAGCAAGATGTGTTAACGCATGCTTCTCTAGTATCATGAAGTAGTTAGATAGGGGTTTGAATCCTGCACGTGATTGTGTGTAGTTACCTTGAAGAAGAGCACCCTTTTTGGAGAGTAGTAGAACACCTTAAAAGTGGCATACATATCTATGTCAAATCTGATGATGTCACCATCCTACAAATATACCTGTGGAAAAGTGAACTCCTAGTAATGTGTATAGCGTGTTGTGTTAATGCGTACTTCTCTAATATCATGAAGTAGTTAGGTAGGGGTTTGAATCCTGCATTTGACAACTGTGTGTGCTTGTGAGTAATTACCTTGGAGAGGAGTAACATTTTTGTAGGGTAGTAGAACACCTTGCAACTGGTATACTTATCTTTGTCAAGTCTGATGATGTCAGCATCCTACAAATATACCTGTGGAAACAAGGCCTCCCAGTAATGTGTATAGTGTGTTGTGTTAATGCGTACTCTTCTAATATCATGAAGTAGTTAGGTAGAGGTTTGAATCCTGCACTTGACAACTGTTTGTGTGTAATCACCTTGGAGAGGAGCAACCTTTTTGGAGAGTAGTAGAACACCTTAAAAGTGGCATACATATCTATGTCAGGTCTGATGATGTCACCATCCTACAAATATACCTGTGGAAAAGAGACCTCCCAGTAATGTGTATAGCGTGTCGTGTTAATGCGTATTCCACTACAATCATGAAGTAGTTAGGGAGGGGTTTGAAGCCTGCACTTGGTGAGTGTGTGTGTGACACTGTCGGTCAATGTGTCGTGGGTTTTGCTTTTACTACTGTATGATATATCAGTATGCATTGCACATGTAAGGTAGCTGTGTGGCAAATACATATACGTACATGTTACCTCAATTATTGCATGTGTGGGAACCCTGCTTTCTCCAAGAACACAGCTGTAATCTTTGCCAGACTGTGCTGCTGTTTCCCAGACCTTAGGTCACATCTGTATCCTTGTGACAAGGCCAGCCACTGCAGTGATCCCTGGCCTAGGTCATCCGTGTCACACACACTCATTACGGTTTCTATTGAATAGTGTGAGTGAGGGTTTATGGCCGAGGTATATGTCAGACCAGTTCAAATGCAGCAAAGTCTGTCAATGATGACTATTCATTATAGGTGTACAACAACCTTTGTGGATATGCATGCAGACCCCTTATTGCTTATGTGATTCACAGAGGGATTTCAAAATACCTTAGGAAATGTGATTATCAAAGGAGAGATGACGTAACAATAGGTTGCATGTACACATCGGTACCTGTTCATCATGTTGGTGGCTACTACCTATGTGGTACTGTGGGGATACTATGTTCCATAAAGGTGGATGACTATGCTTAGTTTGGCTTATAGCTTTACAGCATGGGTTTGACAACAGGTATCTGTCTGTATGATTCCCTTGTGGGGGATGTGTGTGTCATCTGGAGAAATCATTATAGGCCACAGTATGCATTACCAGACGTGGACGGACGTATCCCTACTGTGATTGCTTGTACCTAAGAGAACTATATGCCAAACAGGAGTGGTCTCAGTAATGGGTGCAGGTGAATACCACTGGTTACTGGCATAGTATAGTACCTGAAGGATCCAAATGTTGCTGTGTGTCCTACATCTGTGTGTCAGTTGTCAAGACATCATCTAATGATCGGTTATGGTCAGGCTGTTGAAGTTATATATACTACCAGAATGCAAACCAATGACAGATAGTAACAGTATCACCCACAGCACAGTGTCAAACCATGTCATACACACATAAGTAGTCAGGTTCCGAAATATGTGTAGTACAATGCATACTGGCCACCAATAGAAACTATGGAGTGTTACTGTGTAATACAGGGCATGTCACCCTGCCCATGTGTCCACTATGCACGTACATGCAGACAGTGCACCTCCACCATGTTCACAAATGTACACCTGCACATCTGTGCTACACACATCCCACACATACTGTCCACTCTCTAACATATGCTGCCAATACTGCACACATCAGCCAAGTGGCACGTGGGTGGACAATACACAATTGGAACTAACACTGGTGTAAACAATACTACAATGAAAATCATAGCTTTAATGCATCATGTCTGCTCAGCTACACCTTCAAGCATATCATTACACTCTACTGCTGACACCATGCTAACATTGCTATACTGCTATAAAGTCACCCTGTGCATCAGCACCATGGTAGCCTGTTCCTGCATCAGTGTTACAGATGACAGGAGGTGGCACAGGTTTCATCATATGCACAGGGTGTGTTGTTGGTTTGCCAGAGGCCTACAGTGAGCCATCCAATCGACATGTATATATGTGTGTGTGTGTGTGTGTGTGTGTGTGTGTGTGTGTGTGCGTGTGTGTGTGTGTGTGTGTGTGTGTGTGTGTGTGTGTGTGTGTGTGTGTGTGTGTGTGTGAGGGGCAAGGGTACTGCTATGGACCAATGTTGATGTAATGTGTGTGGGTATGTGTTAGCCCTAGGTGTCTGGTTTATGTGTGTGTGTGTCTGCATGCACACAGTTCCACCATGTGGCTGCCATATACGGGTATTTGTGAGACAGCCACAGACTGTACCTGTCAGGCTTTACAGATCACCATCTCTGGCCATGGATACGGTACCTGTGCCTGGCAGGGGTGCTACTGACACTATCAGGTACTAAACCAGACTGGGTACTATCCCCAGAGGTAGATGGATGTACACTGGACCCAGGTCCCTGCTGGGACTGTCCAGAGCCACATGCACGTGGTCTTCTAGGATGTTCTATGGACAGCCCACCCCCAACATTGCTGGGGCTGGTACTGGCACTACGGGAGTGACTGTAGCTTGAGGGATGTCCGCAGTGACTGCCAGCTGCTGATGTTGCTGGCAAACATCCACATCGATGACTCAACCATCCCACACTGTCCTGACACATGGACATGACATTGCAGAGGACATCTAATGTCTCTCCCCAATGTCTATCAGTGACTTCAGTGTAATTATGGCTGGCATCTGCTAGGTCACAGATACTGTCAGTTACAGTGGTGTTATGTGCCCTCTATGCCCTTAGTCCCTGTCTGGTGTACCGTTCCATACGTGCCTGTGCCTCCATGACAGCCTGGAACATGCGTGAGGTTGTAAGACCTGTGGCACATCTGCCAGTGGCATGATGAGCAGCAGTGCTCCGAAGAGAACCCCTGGACATCTGCCTATGTGGTACCCTTCCAGACATCTGAGTATGGCTGCTGTGTTGGGATGCATGTGCCATGGATACCACACTGTCCTGGCCAATGCCGACTGTATGCTGTCCCTCAGCTAAGGGCATTGGTCATGGGTGTATTGGCAGCATGACTGTGTGCATGGATGGGGTGGACACTTGTGTACTGTCGATTGCTGGCCCAACGACAGACCCTGGCAAACATGCCTGTGTCTCAACGCACCTATCATCATTATCACTATTTTGCTCCGTGACATCAGTTTCCCTACTGCAGTGAACCAGCCCAAAGTCAGCACCTGTGAGAGGAAGACAAGAAACACACTTTACGACCTTTACATGATGTCGGCACACATGAACACATGCACACATGCACACATGAACACATGCACACATGAACACATGAACACATGCACACATGAGCACATGCACACATGCACACAAATGCACTCCTCACTAAAACAGACACACACACACACACACACACACCACCAGCAATCCAGAACATACTCAATAGCGGGTGATGGTGGGGTACAGTATCACAAGGCAAACAGTTATATCACACGTGTCAGCATGCAGGACGTGTGTTGCTCAACAGCATGCAATGCAGGTGTAGACAGCCCTTGCTAATAACAGTATACATGGCTTTGATGCATGTGTGTTTTTGTTCAGTGATTGGCCTCACCCTGGAATGCAATGTGTACATGGACACAACATTGCTGTGCAAGTATTAAAAGCTCTGCAATGTCCTGTGCACCATCACTCACAGGTATACATACCATGGCTGGATGTGTATCTGTGTGTCACATAGATATCCATTTCTAATTAGAGTGTCTGTGTCTTTAGCAGATAAATGTGGACTCAGGTTTAGCACATGCATGCTATGTATACACACAGGATGAGTGGTGCATGTATACCTGATGGAATACCATTGCTCAACATAGCCATTGTACAGTGGTTATGTTGAGTGTAGGACATACTGTGGACATGCCAGTGCCAGCCATGACATGGCATGCTACAACACAATTGCAACATTAAACATCACACATACACATTGTGTGTCATGTGACCTATACACTCAATAGCATTACAAGACATATATGTGTCATTTTGTACAAATGGTGATTGCTATGCATATTGTGTATCGGTGCATATGTTTGCACACACACAACACTGAGGTGCATAGCAGTTAATGCTATGTGTAGTACTGTGGTCACTGTAACTGGATGGGGTGTAGTACCATGAGCCATCATCATGCAGCATCATGTGGTCACTCAAGGTTACTAATGTGTGCCAGACCAGCACATACCATGCTGTACCAGACATGCAGTACCATAGCTACATTCACCATTTCACAGCCAGTTGTTACATGGGTTTGTATGGTGCCCAATAGGGAGCATTGCCTAACATGAATGTGTTATGTGTTGAAGAGTGTCGCACAGCCACGAGAGGGATTTACCCCTCAGGTGTATTATGTGTGCTGTGTGGATGACATTTGGGATACTGTAGTGTGACCCTACAGTGGGTGTCTGAATATGCCAGCATGTTAACCTGTACTGCGTATGACAAAGTTGTGTATGTTGTGTGCATGTGTATCGACTCTGCCTATCCAATGTCCACTACAGTGTTGCCACAATTGTGTGGGATGCTCTGTGTATTGTATGTGTTTTAGGCAGCTACCCACGTTACTGGTATGTGCATAGTCTCACAGCAAACATGCACAGCATGCATTATGCGTAGGTGTTTTACGTGTACATGGCCTACACCTCACCTATGACATGCACATTTAATTAGCAATATTAAATGTAGAACACACTCACCAGCATGGGTCTGCTGCCTTGCTGTCACACCAGAGGGACCTACAAGGATATGAGACTGTGCTGTTTAGGCATACAGGAGTTGGATTCACCAGCAGTAACACTCAATAAGCATACATGTACTGCTTTAGCCTACAATGGGACACCCCAGTCGACACCAAGGGACTACGTCAGACCATATGGCATACTGCTTTTTCTGCCTAGCAATTGCATACACATCTTTTGCTGGGATCACAGCTAGGACACATAATACCATGACATAAACAGTTTTCCACTAAGCTATCACACATATACAGAACTCTGACACATTCACCATTACACTCAGTCAACCTCACATAGCAATCATTGCAACAAGTACATGTGGGTGTGTATTCCTTCATAGTTAGGTAATAGGCTATTGGCCCTAGGGCCTATAGAAGTCTAGCCATACACTACCCTGGCCTTTGACACACAGGTAATTGCATTTCACGTGGCCCTGTCAAACAGAGCCACAGAGGTGATTCCCAGGGTGTATTTCCTATCTCCCAAACAATCATCTGGATTATTTATGACGTCTGCTAATTATGAGCTTTGTTTGCTATTGATTGGTGGTTTGTTCCAGAGTATGGGATGTCTCTGAGATAGGAATCTATCCCTCCAGCATGTGCTGTTTATTGAGGTCACAATGTTTAGGTCCCTAGAGTGTGTGGCTCATAGGGGTTATGATCTGTTTATGTGGAGCATGTCCAACAGCTCTGGGTTTGACATAGCTTAGTATGTTAGGCAGAGGTCACCACTGGGTAGGCGGTATGTGACACAGTCTAGCTGTAGGTTTGTAAGATGGTCTGCACAGAGCATCTGTTTGAGGCCGGTATTACTTTTTGTGAGGTATGTCTGTGTCATTTCCAGTTGCTGTAGATGTCTTGTGAGGTACATACCACATGGGGCATTGTACTCTATAATGGGCTTTATGTGTGATGAGTAGAGGGGAACACTGACCTATATTTCCCTGGATGACACACCTTTCATGATGACGTGTGCCACATAGACAGATGACATGACTAGTGTGGCACTGTGATCATCAAAGGGGAGACTACTGTCCACCTGTGTCCCATGGTCTCTTATCACACCTTCAGTGTTAAGTAGACTACCACCTATGTGGTAGTTAATGGGTACAGAGTTTTTGCAAGAAGGGATGCCAAGGGATGCCAATGCAGTGTCAACATTGAGCTTGAGTCCATGGCTTTGTCACCAGGCATCTGTTGCAGTAAATATGATTCTCTCTCTCTCTCTCTATATATATATATATATATATATATATATATATATATATATATATATATATATATATATACACACACACACACATACATATAAACATCCATTGGTGTACATATATATATATATACATATAGGCACATATACAGTCCATCTTTCATGGTGGGAATATCAATTATGCGAAGGTTGTGAGGTATACAGTTATGTCATAATATTGCACAGTGTTGTGCGGAATGCATTGAAGATGCTCTCAGCCCATGTAGCTTTAGCAGGCCTCAGTGGCTGCAACACTGCAAACCTGACGAATCATACCCACAGCGTTTAACCACCACATGTCATATACCAGCACTGTATGCTGTCTTGTTTGCCACACACTACAACCTACATAGAAATATGCACATAACAACCTTCAACAACATATATATGTCCACCCTTCACAAACAGTTGCAGTATGTCCCTTGCTCTATGCACATGTACAGATGCTAATATATCTGACACAGACAGATCACTCCATATGTGTGTGCCATACACACACAAGGTCCACACTGTTGTAAGTTTGTGTACCTCACGGCTGACTTGTTGGGCCTTGCTGCAACATGAACAGGTGTCACATGTGCACACACAGTAATATTAGAGGGTGTATATATAGCTGCAAATGCTAGATTAGCATACTAGCCTGGTACAGCTGGTGCCAGTGCTAAGCTACACATTAATATGACTATCATGCATTTCTTACTCTGTCACATCCATGTTTATATAACCGTATGCGCTACTCCCCCATACAGACATTGTACACACTATTGTACAGAACACAGATAACATGGATCAGATGTTTGACATTTAATGCTGAACTACATATGTCACAGTCATATCCTACTGCACACAGCTACACACTGATTTCTCCATGCCAGTAGTTATGCAGGGCATCTGTGCATAGATACGTACTGCTGCCACATATGGATGATTCAAACTATGTAGAGTACTCTTCATAAACATCTACTACATGCCAGTAAATACATAGCTGTTACATACCTTTCCTTTGTATGTGTTCGTATTTGTCGGTTCCATGTGTTTTGTAATAAATTTTCTTTTTTATATCTTATCTTTTTCGAGATATATTTTTTCAATATATTATTTATTTTTCAATATAATTTTTTATTTTTTTTTCAATATATATTTTTTTCAATATTTTTTTTTCAATATATTATTTATTTTTCAATATAGTTTTTTAATTTTTTTTCAATATATTTTTTTCAATACATTTTTCTTTTCAATATATTATTTATTTTTCAATATATTATTTTGGTTTTTCTTTTTTTTTTCAATATATTACTTTTTCTTTCGATATATATTTTTTTTATCTTTTTTCTTTATTTCTGCTGCTGTTGTCTGCATCCGTCTCTCTCTCTCACTCTCTCTCTCCCTCTGTACTTGCAATGAAATGATTGCATGTGTGGACAGCAAGTACAGCCTGCTTTTATAGGTATCTGCACATGTGCATGTGACGGCCTCTGCACCAGTTGGTGGCCACCATTTGGCAATTGCATGCAGCCTGCTGTGTGGTACTTGCAGCACTCACTGTCACCCAATGCTATAAATTGCTAAGTCAGGTAGGCGTGGCCCTTTCAGCTTTCCAAAGTGGGGACCATGCTTGTTTGCTGTGGACACCGTTGTGTAAGTCAGAAGGTTGGTATACTTCTTATAACTGATGCTAGGGGTGTAGCCAGTGATTTGAATGTTGTACTCTTCCAGTACACAGTTGACAGTGTAGAATTGTACTCACCACTACAAATGCTAACACAAGATACATGGGAGTATGTAGTTTCTTTTCTACTTATACAATTAGCTGCCATACACACGTAGTTATTGAGATGTTTTCATTTGGCACATGAACTGTTTGGGAACTGCTATACTGTGGATATCAATGTACTCACTTCTGCACAGTTTGTGCTTTTTCTTTTGCTGACATTATCACAGGATGCTCATGAAAACTCGACAATTCCAGTACTGAGTATGCCTACCTACATCCTTGCTGGACCTTGAATACACAGGTATTTTGTACATTTGGGTGGGGATTGTCCTGCTATGATACTGTGTGGGGGTTGTAAAGTGCTGCTGTAACATTATTTACTGCTAGAATGTCTGGTTCTGTTATCACAGTCATGTAATGCAATTCCACAACTGCTGGTAAAGTTCCACATAACAGGTTTTGTGTTATGGCATTCTTATCTTTTCTTTACATTCACTCATTCTGATGCATGATATATATATTTTGGCAACAACCTGCTGTATATCTACTGTGGCTTAGTGGTACTTCATGCAGTCTAGTGTGTCCAAGGTCCGGGGTTCGAGACTGACAGTGATCTTTATTTTGCTGCCGAACAGAACAAGGGCCCTCACATGCAGGGTGACTAAGGCACTTTTAAGCAGTTGTAAGCGGGTTTGCACAGGTTTGCGCAATGCTTAGCAATGCTTAGCTAAGTGCACATAAGCGCACACTCGCCCAAACCCGCTAACTACTGCTTAAAAGTGCTTACTCAAGCTAGCCCCAGCGCTCATTTCTTTGAAAGAAAAGAAAATGGGGAGATAGGAAAGTGGTGATAAAGGGGCACAAAGAGGGAAAAACACTAGGGAAAATAGCTTTGGATGTGCAGGATGGGTGTAGGGAAGGTCCATAGCTGTCCATTTCTTTAACAGCAACAGCTGTGCATATACTAGTTATTTGGAGGAAAATATGAAACCTTCCACCCCTGAGAGAGGGGTGAGGACAACGAAGTATGTTGTACTGCCAATTAAATTTCAGTTTATGTGTCCAGCGGACATGTGTGCAAAATGGGCAGTTATGTATGGGGTGTAATTTTTTTGTGGGAGCAGATTTCCCATTTTTTTTCAGGTGAGAGTGGAATGTGGGTTAGGAGAAGTAGGTATATTTTGGGAGGTAGGTTGGGGAAGTAAACAGACAAGACAAACAAGATGCATACAGGGGCGGAATATGACACATGGGGTGGGTGAACACCATTGATGGGGAAGGATGTTTGGAAATCGCAAGCCCATGAGCCCACAGATGGCAACAGTGGAACTGAGATCCCCACCCATGGGCAGTCAACACTGCACCTTCACAGCCCGGAGGGTGGCTGTGCTGGGGGCTGCGTAGGAGGGGCAGGCTCACCCGTGAGTCATGCAACGTTTGCCTCGAGCTGGTGTAGAGGATCAGTGACTGAACGCTCGATCTCCCTACGCACCACAGCCTGGACCATTCGGAGGGTGATAGGTGGCCCTTCTCCGGCCACGCTTGCACGGGGGGATGAGCCCCATCCCCTGCAGCGATTCCACCTGAAGGTGGCACAGGACCAATGGAGGAGGAGGTCCCAGGCTGGGCACCAGACCTGCTGGTGCCAGGTCTCATCACCAGCTGAGGTGGGACAGGTGGGTCTGCTGGGACCGGCCTTCCCATACGTTCTATGTTTAGGAGGATTTAATGACAATATGGGTTAGTAATAGCCAAGAGCATTCCAATTTAGTTGTAACAGCATACAGTAGTATTCCCATTAACCCAACACACCAGAGTTCCAACAGTTGAACAGCAAGCATAACACATGCATATATAGAACAACTGTGGACATTCCAACAGCATACAGAATTGATTGGTGGCAACAGGCCACCAAGATTGTGGTATGTGAACAGGGCACATGCATCAAAGTAAATGCAGATATTTATAAACCAATAGGACATGTGTCCTAACAAATGTTATGAGATTAGACATACCCATTAAGGTGTGGAATTGCATTATTTATGCACATACAGTAGGGTGTAAAAAGATACCTCCATTAACAACTTATATATACTTATAGTTTCCACTACATTCTTATTGACTGCAGTTATATATCCCCTACATGTATTATTACACTAGGCAATGTCTGTTAAATTGTGAAATGAGTTTTGCTAGTTCTTGATATACCTGACCTGTATCTGACATACAAACTGTCCTGGATGCAGATGTTACTGCTACATATTTATATATTTCATTTATATTTATATATCTACATATCTGGATGTGTTCAGGTGACATTATCAGGTATATGTTAACAGCCCCCTACATTTCTAGCAGCACACTGACATTTCTGGGGAGCACAATAGCAAGCTACTCATGTGCCAGATTAACCTGTACATGCCAGCCATGAACCGACAGTTGAGGACTGTATATATGCTTAACAGCTACTGGCACTCCCTTCATCCACTTTATATGGTCCTACCCATGTTTGGGTTGACTGCACTTAATACAACAGTACTATTTCTATAATGCAAGGGTACAACAACATATCGAAGAAAGTGACACAGACACACTCCAGGAATTATACCTTTATTAATTACATTACACACTTTTCTAGTGGCTCTCTCATTTATTTGATATATCAGTGCATGCAGAGGTCTTCTATTCAAGACATATTATACCTTTATTAATTGGTTACACCACCTTTTCACGCTGTCCCACTTATTTTATATAACAGTACATGCAGAGAGGTTATTCAACACTTATTATACCTTTATTAATGGGTTACAACACTCTTTTTCAGGCTCTCTCTCTTCTTTTATATGACAACACATGCAGAATAATTACTAACCTGCCTGGTGGCGCAGCCTTAGCAGCCTATCTGCATAGGCTTGCTGATTCACAGCACGGACACCTTCAGCTGTGAAGTAAATGAAGGGATATTGAGACATACCTATCCATAATGTAGACTACAATAGCAATTCTTACGTACTTCATTCCATGGCTAAATACTCAGTAGTGGGGCATTTTCCATTTCAAAGGGCCTCCTGTATCCACTGGTTCAGTCAGTCCTCCTTGCATCTCTTTAGGTCTGAGTAGTGGTGTCTGACCTGCACACCAGTCCGAGGGACACCTGTGGCACTGGTGAGATCATGTGCTAGACGGTTCCAGTCTTCCGCTTTGTACTCAGTGGCCTGAAACTGGCCCTGCAGGAGTCTTGCATTATGATGATGGATGACGAGCCAAACCATTACTTTTGACTCTTCAATGCCCCACCTTTGCGCTCGAAAATGAGAGCCTTCTCCAACACCAGCCATACTGTCTGCAGATGGGAGCTACAACCAGTTATGGCAATTATTCCTGCCTATGGAGCTTAAATATGCCTCATTTCCCACACTTATTTGTGATTGGCCGGTTTTGAAAAATCTCAGCTAAAAGCAAACCTGTTTAGCAATGGGTAAACTTCCATTGATATATATGAGTGTGTTGGAAATGCATCCATATGTAAAGCTGTCATGGCTTAGTGGTTGAAAACTATGATTATGGTGCACAGTATTCTGGGTTCGAGGCCTGTCATTGCTTTTTATTTTACTACTGGCCAGACCAGCTAGGAGGTGTGGCTGTGTTTAGCTGACTTTGCTCAACTTTGCCCAACGTTGCTCGACGTTGCTCTACGTTGCCCGATGTTGCACAGATTTCCTACAGAAAATGGGAAGGGGAGTGGTGGGACTCGAACCGAGAATGCCTCCTCTTTGTGCGAAGGCTCTACCACTACATTATTGCTATTTGGCTTAATTTGCATATAAGTAGTTTATTATTCTCTTCGATGTCTACACTGCTAACTGTAGCTAAGCAATGGGCAAACCCGCGCATACATGCGCAAATACGGGCAGCTATATCGGAAATAATAAAAAGAAATGGAAAGCTTTACATTTTAAACTTGTACAGGGATTTAGAATGTAGGGGAGTGTAGTGTTGGGTATGTAGACATTTGAGCGGACTCGCTCATTTCACTTGACATTTGCAGTTTAGGCACTTGCAGGGGCGTGGATATTTGGACTGCTCGGCAGTCTGACACACCCCCTGCAATCGTGCATGCTCTGTGTTAGCCTTAGAGTTGAGTCAGCGCACCCTCATGAATATGCATGATGCGCTGACATCATACTCTTAGACTGCAGTTTCCAAGTAAGACTTAGTTAGTCTTACACGGAGGATTAGTGAATCCTGGCCACTGTTTCATTACTCTAATTGCATGTTTACTGAATCACTTAACTGTAAACTGCTTTTTCATACTGAGAGTTGTATTTTCTGTTTGTGAGTGCTCTGTCTGAGCTTTTCTGTGCATTTTTGATTTTTTGAGGTTTCTCTGTTCTACAGCTAAGAACTGTAATAGTGTGCATTACTTGTCTGTTTACAGTTAAAAGCATTCTCTAGAGTCTGCTTGCTCCTTGATCTGTTTAAAACTTTCATTTAATGGCTATAGCTATTAACTGTAATTTTTTCTCACCCACCCTCCCTAGTGTTGTGGTGTTCTTATACTTGGTGGCTTTGCAGTTGCCCGTCCATACTGTATATTTGATCTGTGACACTCCTCCCAGTCTGTCATTAGTTCATTCAATCTAATAGAGAACATTTGTGAAGGCCAACCCACTCAGATTCTTAATATTGAATTAACTTCTGTTCCAGCTTTCTCCATTTCCACTTTACTGAAAAAAAAAATTCTAAGCTTGCTTCCCCCCTTTCCTGTGGCAGGTCTTGTCTAGATACGGATTTGCTGTGTCCAGGACTGTTTCTGAGCCCCCCCCCCACTTAACTAGGGTTAAACTATTCTTGGCGCCATAAAATCTGCTCTTCAAATTTTCCCTTGCAACTAGCCAGCTTTTTAGTTTTAGCACTCAAATCTGTTTCTTTGAGCTCAGCACTTGTTCAGAACTCATTGTAAGCACTAAATAAGCTACAAATTACTACAGCACTCAACTTTCCTCACTTGTCAAGAGGAAAATAGTTTTTAGTACTTAATAAATAAGCACCTATCCAGGCATGTCTAAAGGTCAGCTCCCAGTGTTTTTTCCTGTCTACCTGATGAATCTGGGCATCTTGGGACAATGCAGCAATTGCCTCACGTACACAGACAACCCTCTCCTCCTACCACCCAGCACTACGACCTGTGATAAATGCACTTATATAGCCAAACTGGAAGCAAAGCTCTCTTCACCGAAGACTGGACTAGACAGTCAAGAGGAGAAGGTAAACACTTGCACTGCACCACACTCATCACATAGTCCCTCAAAACCTACACCACCAAAACACACACACAGAAGCACAAAACACACACCTACATTCTTGGAGGAGCTAAGCAGAAATCTGCCCAAACAACCGAGACCTCCAAAGCAGAAATGCAAGCAACCTCTACCCCCCTGCACAACCCAAATGACACATAGCCCACATACTCAGTGTGCCACTCAACTACAGCCCATAAGGCATAACATACCCAACACTCTAGTCATAGGTGACTCTATAGTCAAGCACCCTGATGTTCCACTCACCAGGCTAAACAAGGAGAAAGTTACTGTCAGCTGCCTGTCAGGTGCCAGGATCCGCCACATAACGCATGCACTCAGGTCACTTCACAACAAGTACAAATGTGACTCTGTCATTGTCCATGTTGGTGTGAATGACCTGAGACGTAACTCCCTGGACTACTGAAAAGAGACATGGAGGAGCTCTCCAAACTTGTAACCCAGGCAGGTATAACCCTAGCCCTGAGTAGCATCCTGCCATCACCCAGAATGATACCACAGTACAAGGACAAAATGATTGACTTTAACAATTGGCTAAGCTTCTGGTGTCATTCTAAGGGAATCCAGTGTCTGTCTGCCTGGGATGACATGATCGACAGACCACGATGCTTTGACAGAGATGGACTGCACCTGTTGCCCTTGGGATTCTGGATACTGGCAAAGGCTCTTGCCACCCATATAGTGCCTTTTTTATGCAAGGTTCAAATGACGAATACACCACCATAACAGGTACAAGCAAGCAAAATCTGAGGGTAATGCTACTCAACGCTAGAAGTCTAAACCTCAAAATGCACTCACTTGGGGCACTCCTTAAAATGGAGAGCATTGACATCTGTGCAGTGACAGAGACCTTGTTCAAAGCTCCAGAGGGCACCCCTGCATTACCAGGCTATAATTCATACCACACCTTCCGGCCACCAAACCTGGACCGAAACACTAAAGGTGGAGGTGTGTCCATATTCATTAAGGATATCCGCACCTCCAAGCTAGTTGCTCAGCATAATGCATCCGAGATTATCCAAGTTCAACTAACTCTGGGCAAAACCACAATCCAGATTGTAGCTTGCTACAGACCCCCCATCATGCCCCAGGATTCCCACTCCTCTTTTCTTGATACACTGGAAAATATTAAGGTACAACCCAACACCCTAATATTGGGTGATTTCAACTACTGCACCATTAACAGGGAAAACTAATCATGTACCAACTCTTTTGCTCAACGTTTTCTGGAAATCATCAATTCAAATGTCTTGGATCAACTTATCCACACCCCACCAGGGGCAGCAATATCCTAGACCTGGTCATCACCAACATGGACGACCAGTGTTCCACACCAGAGGTCAGCTCCTCGTTGGTCAGATCCGACCACAAGCTAATCACCCTAGACACCCACATCCCATTCCCACCCCCATTAGGAAAATAACTGTAAAAAATGTCTCCAAAGCCAACTTCACGCTTCTTAAGACAGAAGTGGCAAACTTCACGACATCCATGCAGATGGGCAATAGAGGTACAACTGCTGAATCCTACACAATGCATGGATGGTATTATCCCTAACAGAACCAAGATGCTATCCTCCAAAAAAAGGAATCCAATCTGATGGTCTTCTGCCATAAACAAGCTCTACAACAGAAGAAAGAATCTGTTGCAAAAAAGAGTAAAATCCCATGATTAGAGGAACTTCCTGGTCAGCCTCAGTAAAAAGCTGAGATCCCTCATAAAATCCTCCAAAGCTAGTTATGAAAACAAAATCGCCATTGACTAAAGACAACCACAAAGCATTCTATAGCTATGTCAAGAATCTCAATGGCAACACTCAGATCTGCTCTGTGTTGCAGCACAATGACACTAAATATACAGAACCAACTGATATTGCCAACATCCTGATAGACAGGTTCAGTGGTAACTTTACCCCCCTCTCACCCCCTACAGGGCCCATCTTTACACTGGAAGAATGCAACGTTCCTGTAATCATGACTGCACAGGTAAAAACCTCACTCTCCAAAGCCAAGAAGGCAGCACCCATGGGACCTTACAACATCCCAGGCTGCCTTCTACATGAACTACAGAATGAACTGGCACCCCACCTAAGTACCATATTCAATCATAGCCTCACCTCAGGCTTTGTGCCCAATGAATGGTGCACCATGACGGTTATCTCACTCCACAAAGGGGGGGGGCCACAACAGACCCTGGGAACTACCGACCCATTAGCTTGACGAGCCTGGTCTGCAAGGCCATGGAACATATCATCATGGAACTCATAAACAAAGATATTGGAGATCTCCAAACTCTGGACCCCACACAGTTCGGGTTTGTAAAAGGCAGATCATGTCTCCTAAACCTGACAGACTTCTTTGAAGCAGTCACCGAAGCCATAGATGAGGGTAAGGTGGTTCACACAGCCTATCTAGATCTCGCCAAGGTGTTCAACACCATCCCCCACCCTGGAATTATAGATAAACTCACTGAACTAGGTATAAATCCCTATGTCACAAGATGGGTTGCCAAATAGCTTACTGACAGAACTCACACTGCGAAAGTAGCAGACTCCAAATCCGACTTCAGACCAGTGACAAGTGGAGTACCACAAGGTTCAGTCCTGGGTCCTCTCCTGTTTGGTATCTACTTCTCTGAAGTTCAGGCTAACACAGAAGGTCTTTGGCTAACTAAATTTACAGATGACTGCAAACTAGGAGCCATAATCAAAACTCCTAACTATGTGGACATCCTACAAAAGGGCCTCACTGAGACAGATGCCTGGTGTCAAAGCCATGGTCTCAAGTGCAATGCCAAAAAGTGCATTGTCATCCCCTTTGGTAAAAACTCTGTACCCATGAACTACCACATAGGTGGTAGTGTACATAGCACCAAAAGTGTGATAAGAGACCTTGGGACACTGGTGGATAGTAGTCTCTCCTTTGATAATCACATCGCCACAGTGGTCAGGAAATCCTTCTACGTGGCACACCTCATCACAAAAGGTTTCTCATCCAGAAAAAAAGAGGTCATTGTTCCCCTCTACTCATCACTCATTAGACCCATTATAGAGTACAATGCCCCTTTTGGTATGTACCTCACAAGACAAGGACAACAACTGGAAAGGCCGCAAAAATACCTCACAAAGAGTATTACTGGCCTCAAACAGATGCCTTACGCAGACCAACTCAAAAAACTCCAGCTTTACTCCATCACATATCACCTACTCAGAGGCGATCTCTGCCTAACATACAAAGCTATGTCAAATCCAGAGCTGTTGGACATGCTCCACTTAAAGAAACCCCAATCCCCCTGAGCTACATGCTCTAGGGATCTAAACCTTGTCACCTTAATAAACAGAACATGCTGGAGGGATAGATTCCTGTCCCAGAGACTTCCCATACTCTGAAACAGACTACCTATGTCAAATAGAGCTCCTCATTAGCAGTGTTCAAGAAAAATCTTGATGATTGGATGGGTAATAGGAAATTCACCCCGGGGATCACTTCTGTGGTTCTGCTTGACAGGGACACAGGGAAATTATTTTCTTGGGTGACAAAAGCCAGGGTACCTTTTTGGCTAGGCTTGTATAGGCCCTAGGGCCAATAGCCTAGTACCTACCTATGAACCTATGAACCTATAACTTACATATACCTCTTAAAATAATCCTAAGGCACAAAACACTTCCAGGATTAATTTGGGATGCATAGCTAGGCTTATAAATGCCCCAGTGACTGCTAGTCTAGTGTACACCTATGAACCTATGAGCCTGCTTTTCTTCTCCTTGGATGTTTACTTTCTACCTGCCCTTTCTTATTTTTATTTGCCTAATGTCATTCTCTTTTTCTTTATACTTGCTAATGCAATATGAATCTAGCTTGCCATCAAAATCTTGCTTTGTAAACAGTGTTTGTTAATTCTTTTAGACAGTATAAAAATTATGCAAAAAGCTTGTTACTTCAGAGATGGCAGTGTTTGATGCATCTGAGCAGTTCTTAACTAATAATCATTAAGATGGAGAGCTTTGGACAGCTAAGATTTACCTGCAATCAACTGGATGTATAAGCAAATTTAAGTACACTTTTATCTGCACTTTTTAATATAGTAGTGCATTTTATTTATTTTTGTTTCTCACTGAATATTAATTGAACTGAAAATTGTGGCTCTTTGTCTCTACAGTTAGTTCCCACCCCCCTCTTTGTTCTTGCTTTGGTGTTACTTTTGATGGCTTTGAAATTGCATGCCCCTCTTGTAAATTTGTATTTGGATACTCCTTCTGGGCCCATCTCATTTGCTCACTCAACTGAGTGCAGTGAGATCATATTCTGATTTCAGGCACTCCTACTCTGTACAAAGAGAGCATTTGGGAAGGGAAAAAAATTCTAAGCTTGTTTCCTGCCTTTCCTGTAAGTTGTCTAGTCCACATACAGATTTGCTGTATCAAGGACTATTCGTAAGCTTCTGAGCCCCCAAACTTTTCTGTGTTGGAGGGAAGCCTTCTAGATTAATTTTGTTTCTTAGAACTAGCCAGTTTTTTTAGTTTCAGCACTCAAATCTGTTTCTTTGAGCTTATCACTTGTTCAGAACTCATTGTATGCAGTAAATAAGCTACAAAGTACTACAGCACTCAACTTTCCTCACTTGTCTAGAGGAAAGCAGTTTTTAGTACTTAATAAATAAGCACCTATCCAGGCATGTCTAAGGATCAGCTCCCGATGTTTTCTCCTGTCTACTTGATGAATCTGGGCATCTTGGGGGCAATGCAGCAATTGCCTCATGTACCAAACAACTCTCTCCCCCTACCTCCCAAAACTTCAACCTGTGAGAGATGCACTTATATAGCCAAACTGGAAACAAAGCTCTCTTCACCCAAGACTAGATAGTCAAGAGGAGAAGGTAAACACGTGCACGACACCACACTCATCACATAGTCCCTCAAAACCTACACCACCAAAACACACACATAAAAACCAAAACACACACCTACATTCACGGAGGCTCTCAATAAAAACCTGCCCAAGCAACAGGGACATCCAAAGCAGAAACACAAGCAAACTCCACCCCCCAACACAACCCAAATGACACATAGCCCACAAACTCAGTGTGCCACTCAACCACAGCCCATAAGGCATAACAACGTACCCAACACTCTAGTCATAGGTGACTCTATAATCAGGCACACTGATGTTCCACTCACCAGGCCTGTACCTGTTGCCCTTCGGATTCTGGGTACTGGCTAAGGCTCTTGCCACCCCTATAGTGCCATTTTTAGGCAAGGTTCAAATGACAAATACGCCACCGTAACAGGTAAAAGCAAGCAAAATCTGAGGGTAAACTTCAAAATGCACTCACTCGAGGCACTCCTTAAAATGGAGATCATCGACATCTGTGCAGCGACAGAGACCTGGTTCAAAGCTCCAGAGGGCACCCCTGCATTACCAGGCTATAATTCATACCACACCTTTCGGCCACCTAACCTGGACCGAAGCACTAAAGGCAGAGGAGTGTCCATATTCATTAAGGATATCCACACCTCGAGGCTAGTTGCACAGCATAATGCATCCGAAGTTATCCAAGTGCAACTAACTCTGTGCAAGACCGCAATCCAAATTGTAGCTTGCTACAGACCCCCCCACCATGCCCCAGGATTCCCACTCCTCATTTCTTGATACACTAGAAAATATTAGGGTACAACCCAACACCCTAACAATGGGCGATTTCAACAACCCCACAATTAACTGGGAAAACTACTCATGTACCAACTCTTTTGCTCAACATTTTCTGGAATTCATAAATTCCAATGCCTTGGATCAACTTATTCACACCCCTACCAGGGGAAGCAGTATCCTAGACCTGGTCATTACCAACATGGGCGACTGGTGTTTCACACCAGAGGTCAAATCCTCGTTGGTCAGATCCGACCCCAAGCTAATCACCCTAGACATCCACATCCCGCCCCCACACCCCATTAGGGAAACCACCATAAAAAACTTCTCCAACGCCAACTTCACACTTCTTATGACAGAAGTGGCAAACGTCATGACACCCATGAAGATGGACAATAGAGATACAACTGCTGAATCCTACACAAATGCACTTTATAAGCAGTTACACGAGCGCATGGATTGTGCTATCCCTAACAGAACCAAAATGCTATCCTCCAAAAAAGGAAGCCAATCTGGTGATCCTCTGCCATAAATGAACTCTACAACTGAAGAAAGAAACTGTTGCAAAAAAGAGTAAAATCCCATGACTGAAGGAACTCCCTGGTCAGCCTCAGTAAGAAGCTGAGATCCCTCATAAAATCCTCTAAAGCTAGTTATGAAAACAAAATTGCCACTGACTAAAGACAACCACAAAGCATTCTATAGCTATGTCAAGAATCTCAATGACAATACTCAGATCTGCTCTGAGTTACAGCACAATGGCACTAAATATACAGAACCAACTGATATTGCCAACATCTTGGCAGATTGGTTCACTGCCAAATTTACCCCCCTCTCACCTCCTAGAGGGCCCATCTCTATACCAGAAGAATGCAAATTTCCTGTAATCATGGCTGCACAGGTAAAAAACACACTCTCCAAAGCCAAAAACACATCATCCATGAGACATGACAATATCCCAGGCTGCATTCTACACAATCTACAGAATGAACTGGCACCCACCCTAAGTATCACGTTCAATCATAGTCTCACCTCAGGCTTTGTGCCCACTGAATGGTGCACCACGATGGTTATCCCACTCCACAAAGGGGGAGCCATGACAGACCCTGGGAACTACCACCCCATTAGCTTGACTAGCCTGGTCTGCAAGGCCATGGAACATATCATCATGGAACTCATAAACAAAGACATTGGTAATCTCCAAACTCTGGACCCCACACAGTTCGGGTTTGTAAAAGGCAGATCATGTCTCCTAAACCTGATAGACTTCTTTGAAGCAGTCACCAAAGCTATAGTTGAGGGTAAGGTGGTTCACACAGCCTATCTAGATCTCGCCAAGGCTTTCAACACCATCCCCCACTCTTGAATTATAGATAAACTCACTAAACTAGGTATAAATCCCTATGTCACAAGATGGGTTGCCAACTGGCTCACAGACAGAAGCCACACTGTGAAAGTAGCAGACACCAAATCCGACTTCAGACCAGCGACAAGTGGAGTACCACAGGGTTCAGTCCTGGGTCCTCTCCTGTTTGGTATCTACTTCTCTGAAGTACAGGCTAACATAGAAGGTCTTTGACTAACAAAGTATGCAGATGACTGCAAACTAGGAGCCATAATCAAAACTCCTAATGATGTGGACATCCTACAAAAGGGCCTCACTGAGACAGATGTCTGGCGTCAAAGCCATGGCCTGAAGCTCAATGCCAGAAAGAGCATTGTCATCCCCTTTGGTAAAAACTCTGTACCCATGAACTACAACATAGGTGGTAGTCTACTTAATACTAAAAGTGTGATAAGAGACCTTGGGACACAGGTGGCAGTAGTCTCTCCTTTGATAATCACATCTCCACAGTGGTCAGGAAATCCTTCTACATGGCACACCTCATCACAAAATGTTTCTCAGCCAGAAAAAAAGAGGTCATTGTTCCCCTCTACTCATCACTCATTAGACCCATTATAGAGTACAACGCCCCTTTTGGTATGTACCTCACAAGACATCTACAACAACTGGAAAGGCCACAGAAATACCTCACAAGGAGGATTACTGGCCTCAAACAGATGCCTTACACAGACCATCTCAAAAAACTCCTGCTTTACTCTGTCGCATATCTCCTACTCAAAGGCAATCTCTACCTAACATACAAAGCTATGTCAAACCCAGAGCTGTTGGACATGCTCCACTTAAAGAAATCCCAATCCCTCCAAGCTACATGCTGTAGGGACCTAAACCTTGTCAGCACAATAAACAGAACATGCTGGAGGGATAAATTCCTGTCCCAGAGACTTCCCATACTCTGGAACAGACTACCTATCTATGTCAAACAGAGCTCCTCATTAGCACTGTTCAAGAAAAGTCTTGATGATTGGATAGGTAATAGGAAATTCACCCTGGAGATCATTTCTGTGGAAAATTATTTTCTTGGGTGGCAAAAGCCAGGGTACCTTTTTGGCTAGGCTTATATAGGCCGTAGGGCCAATAGCCTAGTACCTACCTATGAAGGTTTTTCTTTAATAGTGCTCCATACTACCATTATTGGTTTAACTGCAATCCAAAGCTCTCAGTTTTGATTGACTCAGGTTTAAAATAAAATTGAAAGTGGACCACAATGCTGATCTTTTGTTCCCAAATGACTGGTCACTGATGAGTCAGAAATTCTGTTTGCCTCACCAGTTGAGAATACCAGTTTCAAGACTGCTCTTTCTTGAATGGTTCCCATACTAACCGCCTTGTGAGGCTTTAAGAATTACACTATTCTCAATCATGGCTGCAGTCGCAGTATTATTATTAACCACCAGATGTACTTGCATTTTTATCTAGTATTTTAAGGGCACTGTTAATAAACTTACTTATTTCCCCCTATCAAACAATGTTCTGTATAGAGCAGTACAAATTACCCAATCATTTACAGTGTCCTGTGTCAGCATATAACCTCCTCTGCTCCTTGTGTATTTGCATGCTCTGTTGTTTTGTTCTAGTCATTTACATGCAGGGCTACACATCATGCTACTGTAGTGTCCCAATGCCTTATATGAGCAGTATATCCCTGCATTAACATATCCTAATAAATTCTTTCTGTACCACTTGTCAATTTCTGTTGCCTCCACAATATCAATGCTTTGTTCTTCCATCAAAGTGACCACATAATGTCATCTTTTACTCATAATGTAACACTGGGATATGATATCTTCCATTTTAATTTGCTGTCTCATTTGTTCATTATACACATCCTAAAGCCCATATAATCCTCATCATAAACCCACAAGAGCATCCCACCACCACTATGTGGAAGTAGACTGTTCTTCTACTGTGCTTAGCACTGAGAGGAAGATTCAGAACAGAGATTGATAGGCAGGCATAAATCAGGAGTCTGTGAGCTTCAGGACAGACATGGATAAGCAGGCATAAATCAGGAGTCTATGAGCTTCAGGACAGAGACGGATAGGCAAGCATAAATCAGGAATTTATGCTAATATAAATCCCTTTCAGTTCAGTGTGCACAATTTCCTCTGACTTTTTCTTCTTCCAGTTTATTGTAAAATAGCATGTATAATATAAAGTAAGATTATTCATATTGTTTTAGTGTACATTTCTGCCATATCCCTTGGTAGTTCGCCCCAGTACAGAACACACACACACATCACTCACTTTCAGCCACCATAGGCAGGTATGTGGCTCATGGCAGAAAGCCAAGATCCCCTGCTGCATGAAAGGAATTATATTATTTGCGTGACTGGTCATACAGCATTATATTTCAATGTTTCAATGCAATAACTTGATAGGCTTAAAGTATAATTAGAGGAAATCGTAAAGGTCATATCCCAAACACCTATGACTATACACATTTTCTCTAAAACTGGTGCCCAGCTTGATTTTAAAGATTTGTAGAGAACTTCACGGGCAATTTATTTCAACTTCTAGCCTATTAGTTTTGGAAGAATTTGCTCTTCACTTGTGTTATATTTATCAAAGACAATTGTTGAGTATAGGTTGTGTGACATGAACCCAAACAGCTAAGATGTTTGAAGGGTTTTCATCTTGGCAATATTAGGCAGCATTAGAGATTAATGAACATGTTTTTCTGAAATGTAAGACAGTAAATCAATTGTGGGAGGAAATATGTGATGAATGTTTAAAGGACTGAAAAATGTTTAGTATAGAAATATGGACATGATAGAATATGGAGACGATGAAATATGAAACAAAATGATATAGATAGAGTAGATGAAAAATTGTTTTGTATAGTGTGGATTATCTGGAATGAACGAATGAATGATGTAAAATATAATGGGAAATGGGTATTATCAGAAATTTTGAAAAAAATAAGATTTTGGTTGTGGAGAAAAGAGTCTGGAGAATTAAGTCTAAAAATTTTGAAAGTGAATGAAATGCTTGTACATAATTGTAAATAAGCTGTGAAATTTGTATCTAGAATGTATATATATCGTATTTTGTGAATTTTAATAAAGGACTCCTACACTTTTGGTAGTGCCTTGGGATTTTTTACATCCACCTGAGCTACGACAAACTCAAGCAGATGGGGCCTCGATTTAATGTCACATCTGAAGGCAGAATAATAAATACAGTTATGGGAAATGACCTGGTCCATTTGAAACCATGGTGATGGCTATAGTCTCTTAGTGACAGCGCACAAAGTACCTTTCTGAAAATACTAATCTGAATGGTCTATAATTTGTCAGATCAGATGCATCTCCCTACTTATGTATTGCTAGCCAGTTTCCATCAGTCTGGGAAGTATCCTTGACTGATTTTTTTGGAATAAATGAATTAGTTGACAGAGAAGATCTTAATGTGGCTCTGAAAGAATCCATTCAGTACAATTCCAATGGCTCAGGGATCAACTGTAATTTATTAAAATAAAAAAAATATGTTTTCACACAAATGGTATATCTTCAAATATATGAAACCAGAGAAAAGCTTCTGAAATATTTAAATAGAAGTAGTCAATCCCATGAATAAAATGTATTAAGTGCTTAAATTTACACTATCCATTCACTACACGATTCTTCTTTTGGTTCTTGACTCAGGCATTAAGGCCAGGAGCGGTGTCTGCTTTAGTAAACTTGCACTCGTGTACTGTGGCATGAATATGCTAATAAAGAACATTAGGCATTATTTTGCTCCTGACATCTGACATATGTTCTCCTATTTATCCCTTAAACTTTCTGTTGGATGTCCCTACATAACAAGCACCTCATACTATGCATATAGCCAGATAAGCAATATTTTTGCATCACAATCAGTGTATATTTTCAAATAATTATTGTTGCATGGCAGATAACGCCTCCTTTCTGTATATAAGTTTGCAACATCTACATTCATGGCATGGTGTGGTGTCAGCTTTCTAGATCATCCTATTCTTTATCTTAAAATCCATTCCTTTATAGCAAAGCTTCTGTTTCAAATTATTAGCATTTTTAAAGACAAATAGTTTAACTACTTTAACAACATTCAAGCCAGTGTTTTTTAACAATACATTGTATGTATCCTATGTGTTCTACTATAGCTAAGAACCACACTCTCCTTTCCAGTACATTAATTCATCCATTTAGAATAAATGTGTGCTGGAGAATAAGGCCAAACAAAATTGGAAAGTTCTGGAATCACCTTAACTTCCTTCTACTGTGATAGCTTTTGTCCGTACTCTCTAGCTATGAAATTACTCATCACTGTTTCCAGTTGCTCCATTCATTTTTTTTCACTAGTGTTTAACCTAGATAATCTTATAATTTTACCTTTCATAACAGTCTAAAATATGTTTAAGTGTATACTAGATCTAGGCAACAATATTGTTTTTAATTGATTTCTTATGTACTATTGTTACAATAGTAACATCTTGTGTACAGGTGAAAATAGCTATAAAAAATTTAAAAAAAAATGTTACCCTGTGCTGCAGTAATTTTAAAATGAGGTGTGCAACTCTTATAATCCGTAAAACTATGCTACTCATCCATTGTCCCTCCCCATTGTAGGAAAATACTGTCAAAGTATTTATAAAAAAATAATTTTAAAAACAAATTCATCTTTGCAGGTAAATAAGATGATATTTGCATAGAAACTGACAACAGATGTACCCATAACTACTCTCCATATTTATGTATAGAAGTATTCTTTAAATTTAAAAGCATTATTGTGCACCTCGGCATTTCGTAAAAATCTACTGCCAATCATTAGCGGACCGGAGTTCCGCTGTGGTGACCCCTTACCGGGAAAAAGACAAAAGACAAACAATTATGTAAAACCAATAGTAGTTCACATATACAAATAATCATATTTTATTTAAATATGTCATTATAGATTTGACTTCAAAATCATTAGGTATTACAGTAAATGCAAACTCTGCATCTAATATAATAATATAATTCTACTTCTTGTGCTGTTCATTCTGTGAGAGTAGCTTGCTTAAAACCTTTGCTGTCCTTAATAAAACCTCCTGCACCAAAGACATTTTTCAAATCACATTCCAAAAACATCAGCATCGGTTCAATCACCACCTATCTGAGACTATAGGTCTCATTGGTGGCTTTTCAATGTTTTTGTGAATCTTGGGTAAGGAATATAAACAAAACAGATTCGCAGTGCTGATGTAATTATTCAGATATATAACACATCTGTGTTTCTCATGTTATATTTGAAAATTCACACTATTTTCATAAGCATTTTTATCCCATTAACCCTTATGTTGTGCGGAATGTCAAATCTCTAGCAGCCTACACACATAGCATGTTTTGAAAAATCAACTAAAAAGATAAGATAAACAAATGTAAATATTTTGTGAATAAAAGTTATTAAAACTGTACAAATAGCTATGTTAACAGTAAGAAACATTCTTTACAATGATAATGGTAGGTGCATTTGTAGTCTTTCTATAAATGCTATAATATCCCATAATTGTAATACCCGCAGTTATTTTCATTAGGGGTAATATATAATTATCAACCAGGGGAGAAGAAAGGGCAGTCTACAACCAGATGGGATACATTATTTCAAGCACAGAAAGTGAAATGTTCTAGGCTTAAAATGGCCTACAAGGCAGCTAGCCTTACTTACCTATGAAACTATATATGGATCTAGGACTGTTGAACGAAAGTTCAACAGTCCGAACCCACTATCACCGAACACACTTTAGCGAAAGCGCTTTCACCGAAAAAGCGCTTTCGCTAAAGTGTGTAAAAAAACATTAAATTAACGGTTTTGCCTCATATTTTTTATCTTTTCTGCATAAAATTTGTGATTTTCTGGCATCTCACTGAGGATTGAATTCACAAAATAATGGCATACATATGAGTTTCTGATTTCATATCCTTAAGAAAATGTTTATTAATACAACACCTGACATTCTAACAACTTTCTAAGTGTATAAGAGGGCTGAGAGGTTGAAAGCTATGATTCTGATGGCCTATACAAGTTCCTCATTTGTACTTTCACATTTTTCCTACTGCACTGGTTTATGAAGGCAGGCTGTTTTTGCATGTTATCAGGCTGTTGGAAAGAATCCAGACCAATGCTACTAAAAGGTGTGTTGAATCAAAAGACAACACCAGAGATGACAGGAGCTGGAGCTTTTCTACTAAACATAAGATATGGGGGAAAGCCATAATATAGGTAAATGATCATGTCATGGGGTCTCCTGAACAAGGAAGACAGAGGGGGAAGGAAGGGGCACAAGTTGCAGATTACACCTAGGGACACAGGTAGACATAGCCACAACAGTTAGAAAATCCTTCTATGTGGTACACCTCATCATTTAGGGCTTTTCATCCAGAAAAAAGGAGGTCATTGTCCCTCTGTACTCATCCATCATTAGACCCATTATAAAATACAATGCCCCATTTGGTATATACCTCACAAGACATCTGCAACAACTAGAAAGGCTGCAGAAATACCTCACAAAATGAATCACAGGCCTAAAGCAGATGCCTTATGCTGACAGTCTAAAGAAACTCCAGCTATACTCTGTCACATATCACCTACTTAGAGGTGATCTCTGCCTAACATACAAGACCATGTCAAACCCAGAGTTGTTGGACATGCTACACTTAAAGAAATCCCTATCCCTCCATGCCACACACTCCAGGGTTCTTAACCTTGTCATCATGATGACTAGAACATGCTGGAGGGATAGGTTCCTGACCCAGAGACTCCCCATACTCTGGAATAGGCTGCCCATACATGTCAGGCAGAGTGCCTCAATGGCCCTCTTCAAGAGGAACCTTGACGATTGGATGGGAGATAGGAAATTCACCCCGGGGATCACATCAGTAGCCCTGTTAGACAGGGGTCCAGGAAAGTAAATATTTGTGGGAAGCAATAGCCATGGAATCATTATGGCTAGGCTTGTATAGGCCCTAGGGCTGATAGCCTAGTACCTGCCTTTGAACCTATGAACCTATGAACTAACTAATCCCTAGATCCTTCATCACAGAGAATTCTGAACACATTTTTTTTTCACAGTCGGTTGTGTATACATGGAACAGACTTCTGAAATTGGTGCTGAAGACAAATTGAGAAAAAGTAAGTGAAAGGGTTACGAATGGAGGGGAAGTGGAATGTTAACTGCACAATGAACAAATCAGAGAACTTACTGTTGTTATTCTATGAAACAAAACATTTCATCTTGATCAAAATGAGCATTTAAAATTACTGTAAAGAAATCATACAAGTTCTCATTATAAAAATTAAAAAAATGCTGTAAGTGGGTTCTGCAGTTTTACATATAGCATACAAAAGTGAGATAACCTATCCTGTCTCCAATCTGCCTGAAGAAAACTAAGACAATAATGCCTAGAAGTCACCCATAACAGTACTTGTGAGAAACTGAATGGCTCTAGTGAATTAATTGCAACCACTCTCTTGTTAGGCATAACACATTTGATCATTAATTTAGAAGATTTCACATACGCTGTAGCATGCTAATAACATGCAAAAAATAGGTAATGCTCTAGGACACCTTTGCCATGGTCATAGTCCCGGTGGTTCATGTTACTGCTCAACTTATTTTTCATCACAGTAGACATTAATTCTGGGCTATTTTCTCTAAGCTACTGTCTCATTTATAGTAGCACTTTTATTTATTTATTTTTTGTAAGACTAAAATATATTCCCTTGCCCTGAGATTCAAAGAGATTTCCTCTATCTACATTAGCTGGTCATTGTGGGTTGGGCAATTAGAGAGAAAGAGACTATGAAAAGCTGCACAGATAAACACCTAATTAGAATCTCATTAGAATGCCTCTGAAATGAACACTGCATTGTCAGAAATGACCACACTATTGTTCTCCTTAACAGCCTATGTATTGCAATAGCATATCCTCCTCCCATGAAATGCACTAACACAAAGTCAGATATCTGGACACAAACACACTTCCATGCATGCTCATACACACACACTTACACACACACACACACACACACACACACACACACACACACACACACACACACACACACACGTCAGCTTCTTATACTTCCCCCTCCAATGAATTACCACAAAGAAAAACACAAGTTAACTGCACCTATACTCATGGAATTAGCTACAAATACTTTCATAGGAGTGACTGGATGAATGTCGTCTAAAGACTGTGTTCTGTTTTTTCCAAGAAAAAAACTTATATGGCAGTGTTATTCTCCGAGTCATTCAAGTTAATCTGGAGCCACCATTTCTGAAGAAGAGCACGTGGTTAATTTGTATTAGCTGTTCTCCTTGCCTTCTGCATTGTGTGAGTACCTCAGTGAGACCACTTCCCCTCCCTTCTGCGACCATCAGGGAAAAAACGTAGACAGAGAAATGTCTTTGAACTGAAAAGACTTACTGTGATGGGAGACATTCTGAGTTAAACTTCTGTAGCAGGCTAAGCCTTTTGAAACTTACCCTTCCTGTGTCCAGTATTTGATTATACTGAGTCTTGAATTTTTACCATTTTGACTAGCAAACTAGTACAATGCCATCTGCAGTGATTACCTACGAACATAGAGGGTATCACAACATTTAAAACAGTGGATATGTAAACATTAATGTCAAAAGGAGCCCAAAAGATACCAGATAAGTAATAAAATTGTGTTGCTGCCTTAAAAGACAACTAGGTCACATCATTTTATACTTATAACAGGCATTCTGACTTGTATTTCCAATTTAAAGAATCTTTTGAGGCAAGAACATCACCGCTAGATGGCACTATAGAACAGCTTTGCCCATGAAATGAACTTGTTCATGATGGAGAGCTAAAAAATATATTATCAATCTCGTCCTCTGTGTGTGTGTGTGTGTGTGTGTGTGTGTGTGTGTGTGTGTGTGTGTGTGTGTGTGTGTGTGTGTGTGTGTGTGTGTGTGTGTGTGTGTGTGTACACACACACACACACATATATATATATATATATATATATATATATATATATATATATATATATATATATATATATGGTTCCCATTCAGAAGCCTGAAACATCATAAGCCTGAAAATCAAAATCCTGAAACCAAAAGCCTGAAAATTCAGAATCCTGAAAACTCAAAATCCTGAAAGCCCAAAATCCTGAAAGACCAAAATCCTGAAACTCAAAATCCTGAAAACACAAAATAGACATACTGATGTCATTGTGGCTTTGCTATTGTTAGCCCTGTGGTGTTAGGTCATGCGTTGGGGTCAGGTAAGTGTGCGGTTGGTTTTATTTTAGGGTTAGGGGCGGTTTAAGTGAGTTAGGGTTAGGGTGCAGGTTAGGCATGTATGCAATAGTGACAAATATTGGGGTTAGGGGCGGTTTAAGTGAGTTAGGTTTAGGGCACGGGTCAGGTGAGTGTGCGATAGTGACGGACCTTAGGGTTAGGGTTAGGGTCAGGGTCAGTTGGTAGATATTAGTGTCTTTATAGTGACATATTAGCATTATTTGTGTTTTCAGGATTTTGAGTTTCAGGATTTTGGTCTTTCAGGATTTTGGGCTTTCAGGATTTTGAGTTTTCAGGATTCTGAATTTTCAGGCTTTTGGTTTCAGGATTTTGATTTTCAGGCTTATGATGTTTCAGGCTTCTGAATGGGAACCATATATATATATATATATATATATACATATACATATATATATATATATATATATATATATATATATATATATATATTCCTACACAAGAAATTCCTTTAAATAAGGATAAACCAGTCAAAAGGATCCAAAATTATCCAAAATATAAAAAAAAATGCTCCAGTAACCCCCAAGTCCAACAACAGACTGGTTTCGCTTTCCATGTTATCAGTTATATATATTTCTCACACACATACATTTACATATATATATATATATATATATATATATATGTGTGTGTGTGTGTGTCTGTTTGTGTGTCTGTATCTGTGTGTCTGTGTGTGTGTATATGGTAAACACATACGCACATATATGATAGGATCTTCAAGATCTGCATTATGTTGACAGACTAAAATTATTGTCACTTTACTCTGCGTCATACAGACAGCTAAGATGCAACCTGTGCCTTGCATATAGAGCAATCTCTGACCTAGCTTTAATGGAATTGCTGCACATTCGCACGTCAAATGGCATACACTTGCTCAAAAGACCTTAATCTAGTATGTGACATCAACAAAACTTGGTGGAGACAGATTTGTCTCACCGAGGTTGCTCCATCTTTAGAACAAGCTTCCTATTCATGTTAAACAAATCCCCTCACTGGCCCTATTTAAGCTTAATTTGGACGATTGGATGGGTAACTGGAAATTCACCCCAAGGATTCCACCTGTGTCACTCTTGGGCAGGGGCAATAGTTACTGATTTGAGTATCTGCTTGAACCAGACCCCCTTCGGAACATGGGTTGAACTTGGCTAGGCTTGTAAGGGCCCTTGGCCCATTGGCCTAGTAACCTCCTATGATCCTATAATCTATATCAGTTCATTGATGTTCACTTACATTGAGAACTGGAAATATAAAATAAAATATCAAAATGAAAGGGTTCTACCAAACCCATCAAATCCTCAAAAAATAATAAAAATAGCATTTCTGAAGGGGGTGGGGGGGCAAGCCTACCTGCATCACCTACAACCTAATTGCTTTCATATACAAACTCTGCCATTGTACTACAATGGAAAAAAGGTTAATTTACCTTACTCCACCTTCTGTGATCTCAGGAAAACCACACACTGTATGAAATCTCAGTGTAAGTGAATAGGACAATAGCCATTTGCTTATACTGTTAAAGTCCTACAAGCTGCAGATCACCCAAGGCTTAGCGTAATCAAAGAATTAAACTTCAGTGAAATGATGCACTTGTCAAATTCCATGAAAGCAGACTTGAACAAAACAATTATAGATAGATAGATCTAGATAGATCTAGCTATCTAGATCTAGCTATATAGACAGATAAATAGAGAGATATATAGGGTACAATGCTTTTGGTTAGTTGGCAATTGTCATAATGGTTAGGATGTTTACCTCATAGGCAATAGTGCAGGTTTAATTCTCATCAAAGGAAATTAGCTAGGCTTTAAATGGCCTACAAGGGCAGCTAGCTTAGTACTTGCCTATCAGCCTATATCAACATATAATACAGATCTATATCTACATATATATATATATATATATATATATATATATATATATATATATATATATATATATATATATATATATATACATACATACATCATCATCATCTTATTTCGGCTGTTCCCATTAGGGGTCACCACAGCAGATCACCTGTTTCCATTTCTTCCTGTCCTCTGCATCTTGCTCTGTCACACCAACCACCTGCATGCCTCTCTCACCACATCTATAAACCTTATCTTAGGCCTTTCTCTTTTCCTGTTACCTGGTAGCTTCATCCTTAGCATCTTTTTCCCAATATACTCAGCATCCCTCCTCAGCACATGTCCAAACCAACATAATCGTGCCTCTCTGGCTTTGTCTCCAAACCTTCCAACCTGGACTGACCCTCTAATATACTTTTTCCTAATCCTGTCCACCCTCGTCACACCCAGTGCAAATCTTAACATCTTTAATTCTGCCACATCCAGCTCAAACTCCTGCCTTTTTGTCAATGCCACTGTCTCCAACCCATATAACATAGCTGGTCTCACTACCCTCTTGTAGACCTTCCCTTTCACTCATACAGGTACTCATCTGTCACAAATCACTCCTGACACTCTTCTCCACCCACTCCATCCTGCCTGTATTCTCTTCTTCACCTCTCTTCCACACTCACCGTTACTCTGAACTATTGACCCCAAGTATTTAAACTCATCCACCTTCGCCACCTCTACTCCTTGCACCCTCACCATTCCTCTATCCTCCCTCTCATTCACACACATATATTCTGTCTTAGTCCTGCTGACCTTCATTCCTCTTCTCTTTAGAGCGTATCTCCATCTCTCCAGGGTCTCCTCTACCTGTTCCCTACTCTCACTACAGATCACAATGTCATCTGCAAACATCATAGTTCACGGGGACTCCTGTTTGATCTCATCTGTCAACCTGTCCATCTCCATTGCAAATAAGAAAGGGCTCAGAGCTGATCCTTGATGTAACCCCACCTCCACCTTAAATGCATCCATCATTCCCACCGCAGACCTCACCGCTGTCACACTACCCTCGTACATATCCTGTACCACTCTTACATACTTTTCTGACACTCCTGACTTCCTCATACAATACCACAACTCCTCTCTAGGCACCCTGTCATATGCTTTCTCTAAGTCTACAAAAACACAATGCAACTCCTTCTGACATTCTCTGTACTTCTCCATCAACACTCTCAGAGCAAAGATCATATTTGTAGTGCTCTTTCCCAGCATGAAACCACACTGCTGATCACTAATCATCACGTCCCTTCTTAACCTTGCTTCCACTACTCTTTCCCATAACTTCATGCTGTGACTGATCAATTTAATCCCTCTGTAGTTACTACAGCTCTGCACATCACCCTTATTCTTAAAAACCGGTACCAAAACACTTTTTCCTCCATTCCTCAGGCATCCTCTCACTTTCCAAGATTTCATTAAACAATCTGGTTAAAAACTCCACTGCCATTTCACCTTAACACCTCCATGCTTCCACAGGTATGTCATCTGGGCCAACAGCCTTTCCATTCTTCATTCTCTTCATAGCTATCCTTACTTCCTCCTTGCTAATCCATTGTACTTCATGATTCACTATCCCTACATCATCCAACCTTCTCTCCCTCTCATTCTCTTCATTCATCAACCCCTCAAAGTACTCTTTCCATCTCCTTAACACACTCTCCTCGCTTGTGAGTATGTTTCCCTCATTATCCTTTATCACCTTTACCTGCTGCACATCTTTCCTAGCTCGGTCCCTCTGTCTAGCCAATCGGTACAGGTCCTTTTCTCCCTCCTTAGTGTCCAAACTTTCATACAACTCTTCATATGCCTTATCCTTAGCCTTCGCCACCTCGCTGTTTGCCATGCAACTCATCTCCTTATACTCCTGTCTACTTTCTTCATCTCTCTGACAATCCCACTTCTTCTTTGCCAGCCTCTTTCTCTGTATACTCTCCTGTACTTCCTCATTCCACCACCATGTCTCCTTGTCATCCTTCCTCTGTCCAGATGTGATACCAAGTACCTTTCTAGCCGTCTCCCTTACTAGCTCTGCTGTAGTTACCCAGCTATTTGGTAACTCTTCACTGCCACCCAGTGCCTGTCTTAACTCTTCCCTGAACTCCACCTCACAATTGCCCTTTTTCAATTTCCACCATTTGATCCTTGGTGCTGCCCTCACACGCCTCCTCCTCCTCTTCTTGATCACCAACGTCATCCTACAAACCACCATCCTATGCTGCCTAACTACAACTTTCTCCGGTCACCACTTTACAGTCTCCAGTCTCCTTCAAACTGGCCCTCCTACATAAGATATAATCCACCTGTGTGCATCTTCCTCCACTCTTGTATGTCACCCTATGCTCCTCCCTCTTGTTAAAATATGTATTCACCGCAGCCATGTCCATCCTTTTCACAAAATCCACTACCATCTGACCTTCTGCATTCCTTTGTTTAACACCATACCCACCCTTCACTTCCTCATCCCCTCTGTTCCCTTCACCAACATGCCCATTGAAATCTGCTCCAATCACCACTCTCAAATTCACTCCAATATTTTTCTTTCTCATCCATTGCACTCCCAACTTGTGGAGCATATACACTAACAACAATAATCATTACACCATCAATTTCCATCTTCATAAACATCACTCTGTCCGACACTCTTTTCACCTCCAAAACACTCTTAGCATGCTGTCCCTTCAGAATAACTCCTATGCCATTTCTCCTCCTATCCACACCATGATAAAACAATTTGAACCCATCTCCGATACACCTAGCCTTAGATATATATATATATATATATATATATATATATATATATATATATATATATATATAGAGAGAGAGAGAGAGAGATCTAGATATATATATATATATATATAGATATACCATATAGAAAATATAAAGCAGAAATTAAATATATACCAAGTCTAAGGTTAATATCTTCAAATATTCTCACACAGAACACCCTCATTTTAGGTCATTGCTGGGAATCAAGACCCCTTTAAAAACATGTTTTAGATATGTAATAGCAAGTTTCAAGACTTGTTTTTTTATGTTTTGGGTTTTGCATGATTGGGTCTTACACTTCTAACATGGAGCATAAGATATATACTATATACTATACACACACACACACACACACACACACACATACATAATTTATTTTTATTTATTCCAGTTTGATTACCGGGGAGGTCCACTGGGCTTGGGGGTCCGTTTTCAGTGGAGGCCCAGGGAGAAAAGCTCGACTGGAAACAAAATTTAATTACATGAAAATTCAAAGATAGTTTACATTACAAATAACAGGTTGCTACAAAAAAAGAATAAACACTAACAATTTCTATTTTGTTCAGGAGGAAAAAAAGGCCTATAGCATAAAACAAGATTTTACTATTTAGTTACCTATGCTATCTATATTTAAAAGTGAGGTCAGGAAGGTAAAGAGGTTAGCCCGGAGTGAAGGGGGAAGAGAGCTTGAGAGGTATGGGCTGAAGACACTTCTCTTGGTGGATGGTCTCCCCACTGGTGACTCAGGACAGACCTTTCACTCAACCCCCTCCGGTAACCACAGTGACCACAGAAGTTACACAACATGAAGATTATTAAACAGTGTACCTTTTCAAAGGATAAAATCAGTGAGTCAGGCACCGTATTTAACTTTTTATATTCCTGCGCTCGATGACCCAGTAGGTCAATTTTGATTCAGTCCAGTCACCACCACTAACAATTCCCTTGTATATTATTGTATCTGACTTGAATACAGCGGCAATTTGATTATCAGCGTTAATTGGAAACATTTTACATATTCAGAGATGGTTGCTGTTATTTGAAAGTTAGTTAAGTAGGGGAATTTTCCTGGCCAAATTTCTGCTAGTCTATACTGACTAGTCTGGTTAACAGAACATGAACAAGTACCTACTCATTCACACCGTACACTTCCTTACTCTCGCTCTCTTCACTTACTTCCGACTTCAATCGATTTCTCTCGCTTGACACTATTTAAAGTTGCCACAACCCTGCATTTTTCTTCACTTTATATTGCAGTTGCTGTTTGTACTATACTTACATACCTTTAATTTCTCTATTGTAGTTACATTTTATCTAAATATTAAATCATTGTTGTACAAGTTGTATCTATTTACTGCCACAATTTGTAAAGTTTGGTATAATTATTCCAACTGTTGATGTTTTTTGTATTATTTCTGAAGAATGCAAAACTATTGTTTTTAAAATGTTTTTGTAAAACTTTGGAGCTTTGCTCCCTTTTCCTATAAAAATGTGTACCTACCAAGTGGGACTTTTCAAGTAATCAAATGTCAATAAGTTATATAAATAATAAAATAGAATCAAACATATAAATTATATCCTTAAATCAGTCAGACAACGTTGGGAGGAAATCGCTCATTGCCTGAGGGCTTCTCGACACAAGGGGTAGGACCTGGTCCCGCCCTGCTTGTTGATGTACCACACAACTGACATGTTGTCTGTTTGGATCGCAACAGTCCCATAAGATTAGGTAACTAAATATATATCCATATGCAGCACATACAATACGTACTGGCATGCACACACACACACACACACACACACACACACACACACACACACACACACACACACACACACACACACACACACACTCACACACACATGCACACACACAAACTGCTTGCTGGCAAATCTCAATGTTTCAGTATTATGAAACAGTCTACTGGACTGTAAAAGCATACTGAATCTGAGACATAAGTCAAGATGTAACTGCTATGATAATGCTGGCTGTGTATAGCAGGCCATTTTATCTTTTGCATTTCTGTAACAGGTATAGTTTCAATTACAACTGATATGAAACTCTTCTGAAAGCATGCAGCACTTTCCTAGAGTCTTAACATACAGTGCACTATTCAGTTCTGGAGCCCTTAAGTGCGCTATTCAGTTTTGGAGCCCTTATTTGACTAACATACAGTGCATTATTCAGTTCTGGAGCCCTTATTTAACTAACATAAATTGAACTATTCAGTTCTGGAGCCCTTATTTAACTAACATAAAGTGAACTATTCAGTTCTGGAGCCCTTATTTGACTAACATACAGTACACTATTCAGTTCTGGAGCCCTTATTTAACTAACATAAAGTGAACTATTCAGTTCTGGAGCCCTTATTTAACTAACATAAAGTCCACTATTCAGTTCTGGCACCCATATATGACTAACATACAGTGCACTATTCAGTTCTGGAGCCCTTATTTGACTAACATACAGTGCACTATTCAGTTCTGGATCCCTTATTTGACTAACAAACAGTGCACTATTAGTTCTGGAGCCCTTATTTGACTAACATGCAGTGCACTATTCAGTCTGGAGCCATTATATGACTAACATACAGTGTACTATTCAGTTCTAGAGCCCTTATTTGACTAACACAATACACTATTCAGTTCTGGAGCCCTTATTTGATTAACATACAGTGCACCATTCAGTTCTGGAGCCCTTATTCGACTAACATACAGTGCACCATTCAGTTCTAGAGCCCTTTTATTACTAGGAATGCTAAAGTCTAATCTTGCATAGCAAAGGGTCAGCGTTGATGGTTTGGTGATAGTGGGGGAGACAGCATGAATGACAGTTAAGCACCAGAACTACATGGTTATAAGTGCAAACAGTGTGGAATTGGGTACCCAAAAAGTAAAGTATTCAGAACAAGACAACAGCGGAACAAAAGAGCTAAAATTGCCTGTTAGTGTTACCTTAAGTTATGCCTGTTGAGACCAAAATACTTATTCATGAAGTGCAAGGAAATTAAATGTCTTGTTTACAGTGACTCAGTAAACAGCAGTTAACCAGCAATGTTTGCACCCAAGTTTCCATTTCTACTGGCCAGTGCTTTAATCACTAAGCAGTACTGCATTTTAAAAAGGTTATCCAGCTATCCAGCCAGCCAGCCAATTTCAATACCCGCTTTATCCATTTCAGGACTGAGGGTAAATGAAGCTTATTCTAACAAGTAATAGTTGTATGGCAAGAAAAGCCTTTAGAAGATACCAGTCTGTCAAAGGATGCAGTCAGACACTCATGTACTGAATGCTTACTTTAGACAAGTTAAGATTCAACTAACCACATGAGATTGTATTGGATTTTAATCTTTGATTGGAAACTGTAGCCAACAAAAACCCATGCAGATAGAGGCTGGATGTACAAAATCCATACAGAATGTGTCCCAATCAGGAAATAAACCAGTGAAACACGTGCTTATAGATAGCTAATTAAAAAAATAAAGGATGATGTGGTTCACAAAAAATGAAATGACACCAAAACGTACACTGATGCCAGAAATGGTGCACAAGCATCTACTACTAGGGTATCACCAAAACTGGTAGATGATTTTGTAACTTAAAGTATACAAGTACTTAACACAGTGATTATAAAGTAATGGGCTCCAAAGCTAAATACCTGGGATTAAATCCTATTAGTTTCATTTTCATACAGCATACTGCATTACCACAAGTATCTCACTTAACTTGCTTTTTTCACAGTTCATCCTTGAAAATGGACTGCTAGTCTCAGTAAAATTAACATACTAAAAAGAGTGAAGAAATTCAGTAAGAGGAATACTTTCATTGATTTAGAGTCTATACTGTCAAATTCATGTTGTTGCATAAAAGTAAAGATGGCATATTTTGGTCAAGGGCTATTAGATTCTTAAAGTATCCACTGTACTTTACTTCCCTTTCCTATTTGCTTACACTGAAAACACAGTCTCTAGGGTGGGATTCATAGTCAAATAATGCTAATTAGAATGAGCAATGGCTATGCTTGAAGTGTACAGGCTAGATACATATTAATACATCTCCTTAGTTGTGATGTGCCTTGTGCTCCACAAGTATCCATCTTAGGTGTCACATCAACAGTGACAATCATCTAGATCCAAGGTTTACACCACCAAGTGGCTAGCTCTGCCACAGTAGTTCATCTGTACCATACACACAGAAGGTCAATTTAGAGTGTCCAAGCCACCTGCCTTTGCAATGAGGAAGGACATGCACACACCACACAGAAGTCACCCCACCCAAGAATCAAACCAGGGAACTTCTTGCTGTGAGACAACAGTGCTAACTCCCACACCACTGTGCTTTACAAATATCAGCTCTGTGTAATTCCAACCTAGCTCTCCTAAATAAAGCATTTTCTCCTGCGTTAGCATATATCATCAAGAAGTAGAGAAATGGCAGGGCAGTCGAGACTGGATAGAAAATATCCAGTTCAGACACAAGGGAACAATTTGTCACAAAAAGTATTATAGGTGAACAGAACACACCAGAAAATGCAGTGCATAAAACAGTAAGTGGCCACAAGATAGGATGAGACAAACTGAGAGGGAGGTTAAGTGTAACAAGTCACCCTTTACTGAAAGCAATAATAAATCTATTCACAATAACCTTTACGAAAAGGGGCAAAACTGAGCATTCTGTAGAGCATTACTGATGCCTTGACACATGACAATAACAGCGATATCATAGGTTGTCCGCTACCTGAAAGAATTTAGTTAACAAAGCAGCAAGTATGTATTTTTCTTTTTTCAGGGGGTTGAGAAAGAGAGATTTTACTGTGGGTGTCAAAGATTTTTTTGTAGCTATGGAAGTGAAGCACTAGTCAGGCAGACCGCACAGAAGATCAGGGCTATGAACTGTCAATGAGCTGCTTCCTATGTCCCAGGATTTGAGTGCCTTAGCCAACTGTATGACTGAGCAAGTAATTTAACCAGACACTGCTTTATGGCAGCTGGAAAATTGGGCTAAACTCTTCAGTAGTCAACTTGGCTGAAAGCCTAGTAACTAACTATGAACCTAAAAGCCTGAGCAGTGATCTTTGCACTAAGTTAACAAGCTCACAGCTACAAGATAAGAGAAATCAGGTTGATGTTCCAGCCTGACAAAGAGCTATCTACAGACACCTACTGACAAGTGAGAAAACGCAGACATATGGTAGAAGCCAATACTAAGGGCAATGGCCTTGTAGGAAGTGGGGCTTAACATGTTAATAAATGGTAAAAAAAAAAAAGAATAAAGGCATACCTGAGGGTAAAAGAAATGCCTTTGGGTTAACATAACACTGACTTAAACACTTAACTTGTCAGAAACAAAAAAAAAATAGGATCATGTAGAAATGTAAAGTCTTGGTACAACAAACCACTGACTCACTTCTTTTTTAGTTTCTGCCATTCATACAATTGCCTCATTTAAGATTTCAAATGTTTTAAAAAAGACCTGGATATTAAGATTGTTGAAATGCAAGATAAACAGTAAGTTTCAAGTCAACAGATTCATCACTACATGCACAGCTTTCTTAGGGAGTTGTTTGTAAAAGATTTATTGCTTTATGAATTAAAATGCATCCTTACTACAATACGAGTTAGACCTCATTTCATCAATTCACATACTTCCATATAAACAAAAGCTATGTCATCTGGTTCAGCCATTCAAGCAAAGATTGGTTTAGGAATATGACAAAAATAATGCATTTCCTCTGTGTTGGTGTTCTCAGCACACTGACAGAGAGATGAAAAGATGACAAAACTTGTCTCAGATAGGAAAGTTATTTCAATGGCAGGAAGATAAATGAGTTTAATTAAGCAAACAGTACTATGGCTAGCAATAACTAAAATTAAAAAAAAAATGTGTCCTTGAACTGCTAGCTGCTGTGATTTATGAGCCTTGGGAACAAGGATGAAGGTAGATTACTTCTACTCCCCAATCCTGCAAAATAAAGGGGGTCCACTCAGAGAGAATTGAAAGAGCAGTGTTCCATTTATAGCTACTGTGCACAGAGCAACATAGAGTGGCTAAGTATAACTCCTTCAGTTTATGTGTTCTCCTTGTCAGACACATGGAAATTGAATTCTACTTTTTACCACTACTCTTATTACATAATATCACATGCCGAACTCGGTCACTTCCTTCCTGTCTATTTTCAACTCTGGTTGCCCTAGAGACATTATAAACATGCCGCATGTGTGTTATTTCTGCTCACAGTCAGTGGTATCCCTCTTGAGCGGGACTTAAGGGCACGCACATCAGGTGTTGCTTCAGGTTCCCTTTAACACTTTAAAGTAAAGAAATGTGAGGATAAGACTGAGTGTGTCAGACACTTGGGAAAATGTAATAATTTTATATAGTCCACAAAATGAAGCAGCTTTTCAGGCAAAACAATAAAGCCCTGAGCAGGGCAAGCTTAGAAAATTGTGAAAAAACCCACGGATGGCTCAGCACACTTCAGTTCACTTTATTCCACAGAAACACAGCACATTAATGCTCCACCATACATTTCCATTTTAAAAATCACTTCCTCCTAATAATAATATTATATACTCCATAATTTTATATACATGTAGGTATGTCCCTGCATCTGTTTCTATGCATGTGCATGCATCTGTGCTCACGCCCATAGAGGAAATGCATTTTTTTGTGTCAAATTTGTGTCTGCATCCGAGGGTCCATGCCCGCATCTGTGTCAGTCATACCTCTCAGCTTCAATGCAGGAAATCTGAACAAAGTCTAAAATAATGGGGTGGCAAAGGCCCAAAAATAGGGACATATTTTAAATATCTTATAAACTTTGAAAGTTGCTAGAACAGGATTTGTGATAGCATGCATTTTCTGAATGATGCAAAGTCTAAAACTCAAATGTCAATATTTAGTGACTTCATTCCTCTGATTTGACAGAAAACCACAAATTTTATGAGGACTAGACTAGAAATATGAGCCAAAAATCTGGACATTTTGTGAAAACATTGACAGTTGAGAGGTATGGTGTCCATGCATGTGTCCATGTGCATCTATGACCATGTGTGCACCTTGTATCTGCTTGCAGGCATGTATGCACTTGACCCCTATATTACATGGCCTGACCCATGTGAACCACTTACAATGATGACCAGAGAAGGAAAGAATATGTAAAATACACTGCAAGATAGTAAAATGGACAATACACATTGGATATCTGTGCTGATCTGACTTAAATATGACACTGAGAATAATGCAATGTTGTTGTTTTAAATTTCTCTATAACTTAAACTTCCACCTCCTGTTAACAAAACAGGAACATAAGACCTTTCCTTCAGTAAAGCTTTAAGGGTCCCAGCGAATGCTGGGAGAAAAGTGCTGGACTGTAAGATACAGGGAAGAGTGTTCCAAACAAGAGAACCCATTGCTGACTGGCATTATTTCTAGTATACAGTTTTCTCTTAAGATACTAACTGACAAAGGATGATGGTGGGGAATGGAGGGTATGAATGGGCTGGCTGCACAGAAAGTGTAGGAGGAAGAAACATTGTTAACTTGTAGAAGACTGCAGTTAATCAAGTCAATGATGTATATACTGTGGAAGTGTACTGGTATGGAAGTAGCATTTCTGAAGGTAATGCAGCAGTGGTCTATCTTTGAAAATAGCGAGAAGCAGTGTGCTTTATTTGACAGTATTTGATTGTGGTTACTGGTGGTGGCAAAGTATGGGGGCAACTACAGGGTAGTAGTAGTAATTGTACTAGTTGTTTACAATTTGAAGCAAAGCCTCTTTACATGTGAAATCTGGCTTCATATGTAACAAAACTGGAAATGCTATGGGCTGATTTAAGATGGGCAGAAACTTTGGAAAATAATCTCTTCATTCAATAGGACAGTGTTTGAGTTATAGACAATGATATCTAGTAGTACTGTATAAATATTTTGCATTTTTCATAAGCATTTCTTCTGAGCACAGTGTAAAATATTCCTTATTGTGTACCGAAAGTCTTAATCCACACTTTCAGGGAGTGACTAATCATTTTAATAAGACCAGTCAATTGGTTTGTTAATTCTGCTACACTTGGTAATATTGTCACTGTAGAAGAGCCATCATTCTCAATGGTCTACCTAAATGGTTAATTTCAAGTACGTTGCTGTATAGCCCAGTCTAAGGCTGTGCTTTAACAAGTACCTGCAGAAACCTAATCTTACTCCCAAAACAAAGGCACATTACTACTGGTTCAATTTCAAATGTTCCTGCTTTGCAATGTCTCTATATGATAATTCATCTAGTTATACTTCTCTCTCCCTGGAGTAAAAAACAATGCATTACTCTTGCCGAGGTGGACTGGTTATTTATTAAGAAAAGTGCATCCTTGCCTGTCTTTCTCCTCACCCTCAGAATTTTTGTCTAAGGATACTATTCCCAACTTGATTTACTACTCAAACAAAGTCATTCTTTATAGTCTGCTGCCTAGTCTTGAAAAAGCATTACATCTTCATTAACCTGCATTGAACCTAAACTCACAAATATACCCTTTTTCTTCCCTGGACAATGTCTATATGATCCCATGACTTAGGATGTAAGATGCATAAAGGTTCTGACATTTAAAGAGCCCGATGCAAAGTCCATGGATGAAATATATCCTGAATTTTTCTTATCATTGTGTAACCCATGCCCATAGGTTCACAGGTAAGTACTAGGTTTGCTGCCCTTGCATACCATTCTAAGCCTAGCCAGTTTCCTTTTTTTGTGCTCAACATAACCAACCCAATTTGGCTAAAGATTAGCCTTACCCATCTCATGGTCAAATAATTAAATATTAACTGGATCATACCATAGAAAATGTGAGAGGATTTTTGCATGGGATAGAGCATTTAAAAGCTGCCTTTGTCCATTAATACTACAGGGGGCAGTCCTGGAGTAACTTTTCTGTTTCCCATCCATAGATCGTTATGCTTGAATATGGACAGGGATAAAGTTTGTTTTACGTGGATAGGCAGTCTGTTCCAGAGCATGGTATCCTCTGCAAGATATACCTATCCCTCCAAACTATTCTCTTGATGTTGCAGAAGAGGTTTGGACCCCTAAACCAAATATTTTTGATGCCATTTAACTTGCTGATATGCAAAAAATCCATCAGTAATGCTTCAGAGGATGTCTTGTATGCCAGACACAGGTCACTTCTTAGCAGTCTGTAGAATGCAGACTGCAGTGACAGGGCTATGAGATGGTCCATGCAGGATATGTTGTTTAAGCCTTGTATCTTTTTAGTAAGTTATCTTTGTAGGCATTCCAGTTGTTACATGTGTCTGGACAGATGGAAGCCAAAGGGAGCATTATATTCAATGATTGGCCTAATGATGACTGAGTAAAGGAGACAATGACATCCTTAGATCTAGACACAATCCCTTTGATTATAAGCTATGCAATATAGAAAGACTTCTATATTGCACAGCTTATAAACAAAGCTGTGCAATATCTTCTATAGTGCACAGCTTATAAATAAAACTGTGCAATACAGAAGGATTCTAACTTTTGACCAACATGTCTATTGTTGTATCACTATCCACACAAGTTCCCAAATCTCAAATGACTGGGTCAGCTCTTAGCGGTTTATTCTCATTGTGGTAGTTCCCTTGGTATAGCACTTCCCAAAAGATACAATAATGCAATTTTTGGCATTTAGTTTCAATCCATGATTTTGGCACCAGTTATTTATTTGGGACAAACCTTCCTACAAGATGGCCAAGTCATTTGGGGATTCAGTGGCTGCTACTAGCTTGCAGTCATCTGCAAACTTAGTCAGCCAGAGACATTTGTTATTGGCTTTTACTTCAGAAAAGCAGATGCAAAACAGGACAGGTTCCAGCCCAGAACCCAGGGGGACTCCACTTGTCACTAGTCTCTTTGTGGAGGGAACTTCTCCTATTTTAATTTCCTGCATCCTATCTGAGCCAGTTGGCAATCCAACATATAACACGGGGGTTTATTCCTAGTTTATTTAACTTTTCTACTATACCTGAATGAGGAACTGTATCAAAAGCTTTAGCAAGGTCAGAGTATACAGTGTGTATCATTTATTCTTCATCCATTGCTTTGGTAACCTTTTCAAAAAAAATCCACCAGGTTGATTAAGCATGACCCAACCTTGACCATTCCAAACTGAGATGAGTCCAACATTTGGTGGTTCCCTATGTCCTGATTGATTAGTTCCATGATAAGCCATTCCATAGCTTTATGGGTCTGTAATTGCCTGGTTCTATGGAAGGTCCTCCCTTATACAGCAATAATTGTAGCTATTTCCCATTTGCTTGATACATAACCTGTGTGGAAGCTGAGACTGAACAGGGTTGTTAAGGGTGTGGCTAAATTGTGCTTCATGCTATTTAAGATGCATCCAGAGTTATTGTCAGGACCCATGGATGCAGTATTTTTAGCATTTGATAGCACATTTAGGACTTGATCTTGTATGATATCTGGAGGCGAGACAGTTTCAGGTATATCTTGAGGGACACACAGAGGAGGGAGAGAGGATCAAAGTTAGAGATAATTCATCAGAGAGTAGGTTTGCTATATTTTCATCCTTGGTGTAGGTAATATTATTCAAAATTAGCTCAGCATATATTGCTGCATTGTGCTTTTGAGATCATGAACATAACTAAAAATGCATTGTGATTGTTTATGGCTTAGGTAGATAGTTTAGCCTCAGACTTGGCTTTGGTAGATTTTTATTAAACTCCTGAGTTGTTCATTTATTTCAATGACAAGGGCTCAAACATTCTGGGAATTTCTTCAAAGTTTTGGCCAAAATTATTTTCCTTTTATTATGAAGCACAGTTCTCTGAGCAACATAATACCCATTTGTTAACCGAGTAGGCCCACTGAGCACAGAGTCCCTTTTTAGGGGTGACACGGGAGCAATGTCTGGTCAAGCGACTTCAAGTGACTTGCTCAGGCTCAAACAACAGGCAAAAGAGGACTGAGAGAATCTAACCCTGTAAGGCAGGAACTATAGTTCACAGCTTTAACCCTCTGCACCAACTGCAAGACAAATTTACAATCCTACTTTTCCACTTCCTGCTCTTCTCCATTCTTCCTCCTACATCTATGCCTTGTTCCACCACTCTGTCACTGGAACAAATTATCACAAGAATGTTCACACATAGGCTCACTAATGTACAACTCCTACCACTGAGATTATTTACTAAATGATCTAATGTGTTTGTCTCAAAAAAAAACTTATTGCTATTTGTCTCATTTGTATTCCTTTCATTTCTCTTAGAATTTTCAATAAGTATATCTGCACATAATTATAAGATTAGTAAAGCTGTGATAAATTACAAATACATCGTGGACTGTTAACATTTACTTTCTAGACATAAATTTATCTCGGTGTTTGCTGCTGAATAATGTTTGTAACGTTGAATTCTCTTGTGGATGTATAGGTTTGCTTCATCTCCTGTATGTAATCTTCATTTATCTCTTCTGCCAAGTATCATGATTTTTTTCCATTTTTCATCATGTAATAAAGTTGCAGAAAGGGTAATAATGCCAAGCTATTTACCTTAAATAAAAGTAAAAAGACAAAAAAAACTAACATGCTGTTAATTGCATCATTGTGCCTGCTTTCTGTTGGTTCAAAATGGCTAAGGCCACCTACTAACAGAACAAAGCAAACAATAAATATATAAGTAGTCCTGGATTATGACATAGCCTGTTGCCAAGAGAGAACTTGATTTTGTAGTCACAGGTCCATGACTTCAAATATAAAGATAATAGTGAATAACAGACTTTGAACGAACACAGTCTGTTTAATGGATTTTATGTTAGCAGTAAACAGAAACTGGAATTATAATATAGGCCCACATTCATAAGTATGTAATAAGATGCTCAAGAGAATATACATGTTCAGAAACATAAAAAGTATCTGTTTATAATTTGGAGAGACACTGTCTCTGAAATGCAAAATCAAACAGATTTGCACTGGTTGTCTGCAGCACTGATCTCATCAGCAAAGAGTTAGTTATACACATTTCATTGTTTAGGATCCACTTAATATTTATGGGTAAGCTGTAGAAGCAGAGGTAGACTAAACTTTTCATTAACCACTGCTAAGGTGACACCTTATGCTACGGGCCAATTCAAGTCATAGAAGAGAAAATGACTGCATATATGGGAGAAAGGAAAACATCTTTTCTTGGAGTCCTAATGAATTAGGATATAGTTTATGGTTATGTAGCTCAGTGGAGTGCAAGGGACATAACGCAAGAAAGGTGGGATGATTTAGGTTCTAACTCAGAGTGCTAATAATGTGACAATAAGGACAGGGAAGAAATAGGTGGAGGTAAGCAATTCAGCAGAGTGCAAGAGCTATAACAATGAGGCAAAATAAGTGAGAGGAGTTAACTCTGCAGCATGTAAGGGATATAAGGTAAAAAAGTGGGAGGAGTTAAGTAACTGAGAAGAGTGTTAAATACATGACAACAAGACAAAAGTGGGAGGTGTTACCTCAGTAGAATGTTAGGGGCATGACAACCAGGACTAAAAATGAATGTCAAAGAATATGACAACCGCAGCAGGGAAAGGAGCTAGGTATATCTACAAAAATGGAGTACAAAGGCCATGATAACAGCAAAGTGAGAGAGGTTTGGAAGGAATATTAGTAAAGGTGTAACATCTATGAAAACTGAACAGCAGAGAAAAATCATAAACAGGGGACTGTGAGATAAATTTACTTGCAAAATCTGAACACAGCAAACTTGACATCTTCAGGAGAAATCAATGGGTCTAGGGATTACAGTTACAAAAACATAGGACCAGGGAATGAACTATGATGGTAGGAGGTTGAAGGAGAGGTGACTTAATAAAACTGAGTGGTAAAAACTAAAAGTGGATAAGGCTGTAAGGTGAATCTCACAAAATTAAGTACAGAGAACTAAAGTGTAAGTGGGAGACACAAGCAGGAATGCAATACAAATATTGATATGTATCACTGAGGACATGACATGACAGGAAAGGGAACTGGGTGCTGTTTTTCTTGTTGTGAAATGTTTTGCCCACATCCCACTTCATGCAACCTGGCTACTCCAGCTGAAGAAATGACATTGCAGTTGTCGCCACTCTAGCACAAGAGAGAGGTAATGTTATGCTGTATTAAATTTAGAATTCTTCTCTCTCTCTCTCTCTCTCTCTCTCAGAGGGGGAGGTAAAAGTAATGTTATATAAATGTATTCCCTTACAGCTATGCATCCCAATCCTTCAACAATCTAGGTCCCACAGTGCAAAATATGATACAAAATATAGGATTCTTCATGAATCCTAGAGATATTTCTCAAAATATTCAAACTACATCCATATGCAGATATTTTTTTCCAATAAACATCTTTTAAGAAAGCTGTCCCAGAGGCATCAAGTTCTTCTGAAATGTTGAATTTAATTCAGAATATTAGACTCCAGGAGTAACACTAGATGCTTGAATCTTAGTTGATTGATTAGTTCGATACTAATTTGATTTTCTGGATATGCTGTCAGTGTTCCATTGCATCAGTCAGAAATGGTTTGTTCAGAAACCTTTATGACTAGAAAACTAAGAGCAATACACTTTTAAAAATGTAGTCTTTTATTCAGTGCAGACAACCCACTTGTGTTTCTCCCTGAAGGAGGCATATCCTACAGTTCTAGGCTTAATATAATCAACTCTAAGGTCACTGCACATCAGGACAAGGGAAAACCAAAACCTTGGCAAACTCATTCAGTATAAGTACGTTTTTGTCAAGTACTGCTTATCGAGCAACTGGTCTTTGGCTTACTGTCCTGATACCTGTTGGCAATTAAGACCTGGAAACTAGCAGAAGGTAACATGCTCAGAAAGGTAAGAGATGCAATGTTTTGAGGACACTACTTTCAGATGATGTATCAGGCTGACTTGGGAATATAAGCTGATCTTGGAAGAAAGGTAAAATGTTATATGAAAAAGCAATAACAGTTGCAGTTGAAAATTGGAAATAGCCAGCACAAAGTGCATCAAATTAAACAAATTCTGGAGGAAAGATTTGGTTCCAAGAACAACTTACAACACAGCAAAATAGAATAATCTTGTGAAATGCAAGTGTCTGGTTTGTATTTCTTCAGATACAATATGAAGCCAGCATTAGAACACTGCAGTATGCAGCATTAGAAAAAAACAGTGATGTATAATGCACAAAAGACATCTTCTCACATTTGATCAGGCAATGTGTGGTGTCACATTTTGTCAAAACTTCAATATATTTTGTGATTCACAGGTAAGTACTAGGCTAGCTGTCCTTAAGGGCCATTTTAACCTTAACAATTTTCCTTTTAAAAGGACAGAATCAAACCATGGACCTTGAGAATGTGAAGTAAACACTTTAACCATTATACCAAACCCCAAGTGCTTTGATTTGCAATGAAAGGGCAGTAAAGGTAAACTAGCTCCATAGTGTAGAAGGTTTGGCTCTGACTTTGTCCCAGACAACATCTGCATGATTTGTAGATTGATTGCTGGGTCTGTTGGCTGACAAGAGGTAGGAGTAAATGTGTCATATCCCAGCTTGCTGTTCTGAGAGGCAGAGTGTGGGTAGGCAACATCGGCAAGAAATGCACCTGGGAAGTTCCAGAATTGTAACTGTCACATTTGGGATAGAGGGAAATGAACCTACATGGGAATGCCCACATTCTACCAGAGGCAGTGAGTACGTGAAAGTGGATATTCACAAAACACTCAACATGGCAGGCATTGCACTAGATTTTCTAACCAACAGAGTGGTCATTAGGAGCATTAAAACAATCTTGTAACCCATGTTGGATGAATACCATGAAACCTGGCTCATGCCTTCTTCTGCTACCCTAGAATACATGGGGTCACAGTAACAAATGGGCTAATAATGGATGGGAGGTTGATGGCCTTGATGGGGGCATCACAGCATGCAAACAGTCAAATTTGAACAGTGCTATACCCCCCCCCCCGTAAATAAAAATAAATATATGATAGAATAAAGTCCAGAAAGATTATTTTAAAAAAGGGAGGACAGCAAGGAGTACAACATTATCACTATGGACACTTCAGTTCTAGCTACAGAAAATCTTAAGGTACATTGAACTTCTTTTTTGCGCAGACCTATTTTTCTTGGCCTGAGTACACCCTCCATCTCTCTTCCTTCATTCCTCCATCCCTCCCTGCCCTCTTCCTACAATTGTATGTCCATCCATGTGTACATAGCTTAGCAGTTAATACAAAGTCCTGGGCAAAGAAGTGCGAATAGTCTGCAGCATACAGTGCCTGGAATAGTACTGCTGGTGATGAATGATGTGAGCATATATGTAGCTATCAGCAGACAGTAAATCATGGCATAGTGATTTCAATGTAGAAAGAGAGCCAAAGTGGGAATTTGTTTGTGTGTATGACATCGTATCAGATCTGTTGTTAATGCTATTTGAAACGTTTGGAGTATTCTACCTTCCCCTTTAAGAGAGGAATGCATATTCTTGTGCAAAACAGCCCTCATGTGCAAACCTGTATTTAAAGGTATTTAAATAAGGGGCTACCTAGCCCAAGTCATCAGACAAGAGGGAAATGCTTCTGAAGAATTCTGGAAGAGTTTGTGAACAGTACAGTGGAGACCATAATATCAGTTCTAAAATAAGACCAGAGAGAGAGAGAGGGAATGGCTAACCAGAGGAGACTGCTGGTAATCCTCAAATCAAGGGTTGTTTTATTTTGACTCAATATCAGAGGTAGCATCACATTTGATTTAATCTGATGCCACAGAGTTTGGTTTTAAACCACAGAAAATTTTGGAATGTGTCATGTATAGAAAGTGCAGATTTTAGTTTTGTTCTGAAAGCTGCAAAGACGTTTTGTGTTATAAAGACTGTCACCCCTTATTTATGTTGAACTTAGTTATTTTAAATTTTTACTTTCTTGTTGTTTTTACATAGAATTTGAAGTGTCAGATGCATTATATTTTACACTGGTGGATGCTGTGGGCACTACATTCAGTTTTTACAAAATTTCCTGAATTCCCATCTGTCTCTGCCAAGTAGGAACAATTTTCCAACAGAATGGCAATTAATTTTATAGGTTCATAGATTCATACTTAGCTAACTGTCTTTGTAGGCCACTTTAAGCTTAGCCAATTATTCCATGTGAGAATCAAACCCTGCGTCTTATGTCTGTAAAATATATACCTTGACCATTATGCCAGCCTCCCTGATAGAAGCTTTCTTTTCTTGTCCCTTCTGTGTGGTCTGCATGCTAAAACAACATGTGGCCATCAGCTGAACTGCAATTAGGAAATATTTACTGATGTTACCTTCAAAGTAGTGTGAGTGTTGTACTTGAGCTACAGTAAAGGAGCCAGTGCCAATATGGAGTCCTGAGGAAGTCTGCTGCTCCCATGATTCACAAATACATTATGATTGAACAACGTCTTCAGACCAATGGCTGCTATTGCCAAGGGTATGCTAGCAGTAGCTAAATCCTAACTAATGTTCACAATAAGTGAATTATTGCTTAGCTCAATACAATCCATCTGTGACAGATGCAAATACTTAACTGAACTGGAGACCACACTCTCACAATCTAACACATACCAACACAGCATTCCACAGTTAAAAAGTCTTTGCCCAAGCCTACAAGATCCATTAAGGATAGAATCCAGTGTAAAATAAGCACTACAACATATATGGATACAATCACAGCTAGGAGTCACCATGTGGTACACTATCCCAAATCAAGTGCATCAATATATCTGGCAGACACAAATAAAAATGCAGATTGTTGACTCTCATGAGGCTAGATAAAAGCAGGGTGATCATGAGTTGTCTTCAGAAGCCAAGAGAGATGGTATTTCAAGGGTCTTCATGGAACTTATACCAGAAGAATTATTATGATTATGAAATGATGGTGGGTCACATGGGGATAAATGAAATAGGTTCATAGGTTCATACTAGGCTATCTGCCCTGGGGCATTTATAAGCCTAGCCCAAAGTTTTTGTGGCTTTCACCGCCCCTTAAGTTTGAAGGATACTATGCCCATTATTTTGCCGTGCCTCTGTCCAGCAGTGACACTGAGGTGATCCCTGGGGTAAACCTGCGATCTCCCATCCATTGGTCAAGATTTCTCTTGAACAAGGCCAGTGAGGTGCTCTGCCTCACATGTACTGGGATTTTGTTCCACAGCATAGGGAGTCTCTGGGTGATGAATCTGTCCCTCCAGCACGTCCTATTTATAACCGTGTTAAGGTTTAAGTCTCTTGCTCTTGTAGTTCTGATGGATTTGGATTTTTTGAGGTGGAGCATGTTCATTAATTCCGGGTTGGACATGGCCTTGTATGTCAGGCACAGGTCACCTCTGAGCAGACGGTATGCGACTGAATAGAGCTGGAGTTCCTTCAGTCGGGCAGCATAACACATATTTTTGAGACCCTTTATCCTTTTCGTGAGGAACTTTTGGGGCCTTTCCAATTGCTGCAGGTGTCGGGTAAGATACATTCCGAATGGGGCATTGTACTCTATCATTGGTCTGATGAGTGATGAGTACAGGGGAACAATGACCTCCCTTGATCTAGATGTGAATCCCTTCATGATCAGGTGGGCAATGTAGAAGGTCTTCCTAACTACTTTGGCAACGTGAGTGTCAAATGAAAGGTTGCTGTCAACCTGGGTCCCCAGATCCCTGATAACCTCTTCTGTGCTTAGTGGATTGCCACCTATATGGTAACTAGGGGTAACCTTGTTTTTCCCGAAGGGTATGACTATGCATTTTTTGGCGTTTAACTTTAGGCCATGGCTCTGGCACCAGTTATCCGTTTCTATGAGACCCTTTTGAAGGATATCTGTGTCTGATGTGTTTTCAACTATGGCGCCCAGCTTGCAGTTATCTGCAAACTTTGTCAGCCATAATCCTCCTGTGTTTGCCTGTACTTCTGAAAAGTAGATGCCGAACAAGAGGGGGCCCAGAACTGAGCCCTGTGGGACACCACTTGTGACCGGCTTGGAGTCTGACATGGCGCCAGCAACTCTGACCCTGTGGGTTCTGTCACTTAGCCAGTTTGCAACCCATCTTGTGATGTATGGGTTTACATTTAAGCTGGTGAGTTTTTCAATGATACCCGAGTGGGGTATTGTGTCAAAAGCTTTTGCAAGGTCAAGGTAGGCTGTGTGGACTGCCTTGCCCTCATCAATGGCCTTGGTGACTGTTTTGAAAAAGTCAACCAAGTTTAAAAGGCATGATCTGCCCTTGACAAAGCCAAACTGGGTTGGATCCAATGTCTGTAAGTCCCCTATGTCTTTATTTATGAGTTCCATTATGATCCTCTCCATAGCTTTGCAGACCAGGCTTGTTAAGCTGATGGGGCGGTAATTTCCAGGGTCAGTGGAGGCACCGCCTTTGTGAAGTGGGACCACAATTGCCATACGCCACTCCTTGGGTACGTATCCTGAGGTGAGGCTAAGATTAAACAGCTGCCCTAACTGCGGGTTTAATTCCTCATTGAGTTCGTGGAGCACACAACCGGGGACACCATCTGGTCCCATAGATGCTGTGTTTTTCACCTTGGAGAGATCAGTTTTCACCTGAGCATTTGAGATGTTTGGGGGGCTACAATCCGCTGGTATAGATATCTCTCCTTTTGGGATTTGCACTGAACCTGTCAGCCAGTATGTTGGCAATGTCTGTTGGTTCAGTGATTTTTACATCATTTTGAACTAATTCTGAGCATATCTGGGAGTTTCCTCCCAGGTTCCTAACATAGCTAAAAAAGGCCTTATGATTGTCTTTTGAGTCCTTAGCGACTTTTCTCTCAAAATTTGCCTTGGATGATTTTATGAGTGATCGTAGTTTTTTACTTATAATGATCAGGGGTGTCTTCCCTTTTAAGGATTTTGCTCTATCTTGTAGTAGCTTTCTCCTTTTATTGTAGAGCTTGTTTATGGCTGGGGTCCACCAGACTGGGCGCTTGCCTTTGGTGCAAAGAGTCTTTGTTTTGTTTGGGATTGCCTGATCCATGCAGTCCTGGAGGTGCTGGTAGAAGGCATTTGTAAGTGATTCAGCGGCTTGAGTAATGGTTTCCACTGGCTCGGGGGCCTTGAAAGAAACCACACCAGTCTTAAGAAGTGTGAAGTCGGCTTTTGAAAAGTTCTTCACTGTGGTATTTTTTATCTGGGGTGGGGGCGGGATGTGGACTTCCAGTGAGATTAGTTTATGATCTGATCTCACCAATGAGGGTATACTTCCGGTGTTGAACATTGTGTCCCCATGTTCGTGATGATGAGATCTAGTATGTTTTCTCCTCTTGTAGGGATGGTGACTAGTTGTTCCATGGCATTAGAGTTTATGAACTCTAGGAACCTTTGGGCTAGAGTGTTGGGGCTTGAGTAATGATCCCAGTCTATATTCGGATAGTTGAAATAACCTAATATGATGGTGTTTGGAGATACAAACTCCAAATATGAAAGTCTTTGACACCTCCTTCTCAGACTATCACCAGACACCATTTACTAAAAGGTACTTTCTAAAACAAAAGACACATCCTCCATGTGATCTGGTATTATATGGCCCATAAACCCCTGAGAAATATACAGAGACATTTCAGAGCTCTCCTTGCATGTCACAGATGCATTAAAGACCATGGTATTGAGCTAAACTATTCCTTTACCAAGGATGATGACAAAGTATAAAAAAAAGATGATTGGTTTTAACAACTAGCTAAATAGCTGTTGTCATTCTAAAGGAATCCAGTATATGTCAGCATGAGATGAAATGCTTGATAAATGAAATTCCTTTGTCAGGAATGGATTGCATATGTCATTCCAAGGCTTTTAGATTCCAGTGAAAGCCTTTATTGCCATCCAAAGTGCCTTTTTAGACAAAGTTCAGCTAAAGAGCCCCCCAACTTAACTAGTAAAGCAACTCAAATAAGACCAAATCAAGTCTGCTCTACTCAATGCCTTACAAGTTACCAGACTTTGAGGCCCACAAATCAAGGATAACATCAAAAAGTTAAAAAAAAAACAGAAAGACATCATCAGGAAAACTAAGGCATCCCATGAGTTCAGTCTGGCATTGTAGGCTAAAGACAACTATAAATCATTCTTTAGTCATATCAGGAAGATAAAGAACACTCATCACTGCTCACAGCTTCCTCAAAATACACCACTCAAATCCAATGGATATTGCCAGCATGCTTGCAAACAATTTCAGTGTAAACTGCCTTGGAGACAACTATACAAACTCCAAATATGAAAGTCTTTGACACCCCCTTCTCAGACTATCACCAGACACCATTTACTAAAAGGTACTTTCTAAAACAAAAGACACATCCTCCATGTGATCTGGTATTATATTTGGCGGTGCAATAAACAACACTAAACAAGCATTGGCATTCCCACTCCTTAATCTATTCACTCTGAGCTCATTGTCCTCAAGGTATGATGCACAGCTGTGGTGATGCCACTTCACAAGAGTGGCTCCACCACTGATCCTGGATAGAATGGCACCACCACTGATCCTGGAAAATATAGACCCATCAGTCTGATGAGTCTCATATACAAAGCTATGAAACATAACATAAGGGACATGATTAATGCAGATATCAAAAATCTTATCAGAATTGACCCCCAGCAGTTTGGCTTTGTCAAGGGTAGAGCCTGTCTAATGAATCTAGTAAACTTCTTGAAGGTAACACAGACAGTGCATAGTAGGCACTCTGTATGTACAACATACATGACCTTGTCAAGGCATTTGATATCATACCTCATGCCAACAAACTAAATGCATTCCAAATTGACCATTGTGTAGTTAGGATTGCAAATTGTTTGAAAGACAAAACCCATACAGTGAGGGTGGTAAATGCTTCTTCAGACAGTGTGAAGGTGACCAGTGGTGTTCCCCAGGGGTCTGTCTTTAGAGCTCTGCTAATCAGACCTACGTTTCTGATCTCAAAATCACAAAGAAGGATCTCTGGTTAAGTTAGTTTGCAGATGATTGTAAAATGGGTGTCATCCTTAAGTCCTCCTCCAGCACATAGGCACTCAGACCTATGCTTACATTTATTAGCAATCAGTGTATCAAAAACAGACTCAAATTAAATGGCAAAAAGTATAATTTTGGGGCACTAAGTAAACCATCCCTCCTTCCAGCTTACAGTACAGACATCACCTCACTTTAATATGGGACTGTAGTGACAGATATTAGAAGATGGGTTGGCAATTCCATCTTGTTTGACCATTATGTTGCATCAGTGGTTGTGTAACTCATTGCAAAATGTATATCTTCAAGATCAAAAGAAGTCCTATCTCCCTTGCATTCTGCACTGATAAGGAATATCACAGAAAGCAATGTCTTATTTGGGATGTATGTCATTAGACACATTAGGCAACTAGAAACACCACAGATGTTCCTAACTAAAAAGATCAACAACTTAAAAACCTGAACTGCCAGGAGAGACTAAAAGCTCTATCCCTGTATTCAGTACCCTATAGATTCCCTAGAGATGATATGAGCCTCACTTATCTTAAGGGATCCAGTAGAACAAAATGTCTTATACTTTCATAAATCACACAGTCCTACAAATACTAGGACCAGAGACCTGAACATACTTAAGCAAATAGACAGAACAAGATGAAAAGAGGGATTTGTCAAACAGCACCTTCCAGACCTCTCAACTTTCCATATTTTGGAGGAAAATATCAATTTTCAGGCTTGATTTTACCCCTTCACTTAATTTCCTGAAAACTACCTTATCACATATTATTTTTGAAGATGTCTTGCACAAAGAAAATTACACTACATGACCTTGACCATGACTCTTGGTACCAATAATTTAAAGAACAAAGACTCATACCTTACATCACCTTTTTTTCAGAAGTACAATTAAAGGACCTTGTGTGGTAGAATTTTACAAGTCAGCAGATTTTATACTCGGATAATGTGCTTATATGTTTTCTTCATTTTTTGTCACACATTTTTAAACATTTCTGAGTAGTAACCTGCATTCCTACTACAGGCAGAAGAGTTATGTGCTACTTAGTATTCAGATTATGTGCTAATTAGATGTCCAGATTTTTGGCTGGATGTATCTACTTTTCAAGGGAATTTGTACCGCATTTACATGCCTGCAGGTTGAGAGGTGTGGTACCTACCCCTTCACCAGAACAGACTTCCTCTCCAAATTAAACAGTGTGATTCACTGTCTTCCTACAGAAGGGAGCTAGATAATTGGATGGACATTCATAAATTCACCACTAGTAAAGCTGGCCTGCCCCACCTTGAAAGGGTAAGTAATGCCTAGAGTGGTTACTGGCAGGGTGTTAATGGCTTTCTGATCTATCTGTCTTGTATTTTCTGTGTTTCTATACTTCTGCTATTCATAGTTACATCTTGAGCTGTAATCCCTCCCCCAAAGCCACTAACATGAGAGGAAGGCCTAGAGGCATGTATAGTGGTATTTAAGCAAACTGATAATTAGGAATGCTGAGACTGGTCTGATTTAGACATTAGCTGTACAATTCACAGGAGCTCCCCTCCATGCCTTTATGGATATGAAGGCACAGACTATGAGGTCTGTAAAAATGTAAAGTGGGGCCTAATTCATATGGACAGGTATCACTCCACAAATAGGTTCATAGGTTCATACTAGGCTATCTGCCCTAGGGCATTTATAAGCCTAGCCAGAGTGTGTGTGGCTTCCACCACCCCTTAGGATGAGAATACTATACCCATTAGTTTGCTGTGCCTCTGTCCAGCAGTGACACAGAGATGATTCCCGGGGTAAACCTACGATCTCCCATCCACTCGTCAAGATTTCTCTTGAACAGAGTCAGTGAGGGGCTCTGCCTCACATGGACTGGGATTCTGTTCCATAGTGTAGGGAGTCTCTGGGTGATGAATCTGTCCCTCCAGCACGTCCTATTTATATCCGTGTTGAGGTTTAAGTCTCTTGCTCTCGTGGCTCTGGTGGATTTGGATTTTTTGAGGTGGAGCATGTCCATTAATTCCGGGTTGGACATGGCCTTGTATGTCAGGCACAGATCACCTCTGAGCAGACGGTATGCGACTGAATAGAGCTGGAGTTTCTTCAGCCGGGCATCGTATGACATATGTTTGAGCCCCTTTATCCTTTTGGTGAGGAACTTTTGGGGTCTTTCCAACTGCTGCAGGTGTCGGGTAAGGTACATTCCGAATGGGGCGTTGTACTCAATCATTGGTCTGATAAGTGAAGAGTACAGGGGTACAATGTTAAAGGTTTATGACTGACCATGTTTGCAGAGGTCTAGAGGACTAAACTTGGTGTCTTCATAAACTTCCCACAGGACATCAAAATCTTCCAAGACATCCTTTCCCAAACAAATAGCTGAGGTCAAACCCATGGAGCAAAACTAAATGCCAAGAAATATAGAATCAACTTTGCTAGCAACTATCACATTAATAAAGCTCTCCATAAAAGTTGATCCCATAGTTGGGAATATGGAAACCTATGTCAACAACAAATTGTTCTTTGATCGCCACATATCCACCATTGTAAGTACTTTTTCATTATACATTTTATATCTAAATGTACAATGTCTAGGCCCAGGAATGTGATCATTCTACTGCATTCAGCTCTCATCAGGCCAGTCATTGAATATAATGCCACATTCAGTATGTGCTTGTCCAAATACTTGTCACAACTGGAGTGACCACAATACTGTCTTACTAAAAAAATCAAGGGTCTAAATCAAAAGTCCTATGCAGACCATCTGAAAGCCTTGTCCCCTTCTCATTATCATACAGCCTACCAAGAGGTAACCTCTGCCTTATGTATAATGAAAAGGAGGAAACTCTCCTATCAGATCTATTACACAGTCACACGTCCAATGGGAGCATGAGTCCCCACTCAAGGGATCTCTTTGGCAACACAAATAGAACATGTTGGAGGTATAAACATGTATTGGAGAATACCACTTCTATGGAGCAATCTTCCACTCCACATAATGCAAAATACTTGTCTTACTCAATTCAAACATAATTTGAATGAATGGATGGGAAACCACAAATTCACACCTGGTTTAGCAACAATTTCCTTCATGGATAGAGGAAACAGGTAAATGTCCCATCATAACCTCGTTCTGCACACATATGAGTTATTCATATGCAAAATATAAGTGCTAAAAACTACCATGGGAATTGTAAGGCTAGGCTTCTTAAGATCTTGATACATCAATAGCTTAGTTAGGTTTCACAGGTATCATGAGTACTTAGAGCAAAATGGCAAATTCACAGTTAATCAGAATTTAAAGATACTCCCAACTGTTATTACCTTCTGAATCAATGAGCAGCAGAGGAAAAACGAGCAAACAAATAAACAAACCAGTAGAAAAGGATGTCCAACAGCGGCAAGCAAAGTACTTTAACGTTAGACAGTTTATTATAAAACTCCACATGTTTTCGTCACCCTTGTAGAGTAACTTCCTCAGAAGTAACATTAAACAACAACAATGTTGCAACTTATTTTTAAAAAGAACAGGGAGTTCATTCGAGGTAGGAAACAATTGCAGGTACTTTATTAAACACAAATTAAATTGTGAATCTAGGGGCATTGTTTATTTAGCAAGCTGCAATAACTGACCGGCATTTTACATAGGTGAAACGGACTGAAAGTTTTGTGAAAGAATTTATGAGCATATTTATGCTATAGCTAAAAATAAAAATGAAAACGCTCTTCTAAACATATTTATTTAAATAATGGTCATACATTCTTTTTTCAGGCAATAGATCAACTATTGCCTGAAATTAGGGGGGGTCCTAATTCTTTACTTCTGGAAGTTCGTGAACTAGAATGGCAGTTAGCTTTGGATGCCTTTACTCATCCTGGTTTGAATGATAATTGTAATATTGCCTGTCTATTGAAACTAAAAAGCCTTATGAGATGACTCAATAGATTATTCTGGTGGTGTACTTTTCCTAATTTTTAACTAACTAAAAATTTTTAAAACATATTAGGGTTAGTGTGTGTGTATATATATATATATATATATATATATATATATATATATATATATATATATATATATATATATATATATATATATATATATATATATATATATGAGTATTTTTGATGTTTATGTTTTACACTTGGTTGTTGATGATTTCTCTATATGGGAGAGTTTCATATGCATGAAACTAAAAATGTATTTGTTGGTTAGTGTATGATGTATTATCAATTACACATAGGTCACTCATATGGTTTTCATGTATGAGTTACTTGCATTAGTTAGCGGTTTTTACTTATTTTCATTTTTAAATTGTATTATGGTCCGTAAATATTACTTGTGTTGACATCTAATAAGTTCATCATGAATTAATTATTTTAATGTACTGTTGGCATTTTCTGTGACCGATTTAATTTTTTTGTGTTTGATTTAGTATCTATTTCTTTAAAAATTTATTTAATTTTGATTGGCCGATGCAATCACATGACATTAGGTACCGGCCTTTTTAAAAAATAAGTTGCAGCATTGCTGTTGTTTAATGTTACTTCTGAGGAAGTTACTCTACAAGGGTGACGAAAACGTGTGGAGTTTTATAATAAACTGTCTTACGTTAAAGTACTTTGCTTGTGGCTGTTGGACATACCTTCTGAATCAAGCCATAATACAAGATATCATGACTGAAGCTCTAGCAAATTATAGTTGTAGGCAGGTGTAAGTTAATTTTATTAAGAGTTGGCTTTGCCAGGCAGGCCTATGAAATGCGGAGAGTTTTGTTACACTTCCTGGAAGAAGAAGAATATGCTGTTAAAATCTATATGTTACTGTGAACTGCTTAAAGTAATGGATAATCTAAAGGAGACATTTACAAGTATTTAATGTTTTACATGTGAGAGAAAGACACATAGCAAAGTTCTGTATGAATAACATCAACAGAAATAAGTCTGCTATAAATGGTAAAACTGATGATAAAAATATGTGACACAAGGATTCCTGATTAATGAGCAGTTCATTTGAAAAAATATATATACACACACACGCGCGCGCGTATATCTATTTTTATGAAGCTGTAAATTTTACATGCATTCATGGGGATAAAAAATATCCTAAAGGCCTGGAAAATTTTAATTGGTTTTGGGAAGGTAATATGTCTTCTTGATGTATCATTCCTGATCCATGATGTGATTGTGACTTTGTGACTTTGCCTATTTTAAAAAAATGTGGAGACAATGGAAATATGAAGGCAGCAATTTTATCTTTACTGCTCAACTTAAATAATAAAAGCCTAAGGAACTCAAACCTGGTGTCACACCTCTTCACTGCTCTGTGGTGAAACCCACTGTTGTTTTCTCAGTCAAATCAGAGAGAGGCTATCTTTCAAGAGTAATTTTAAGTAGCTCCCCCAAAGAATATATATATATATATATATATATATATATATATATATATATATATATATATACACACACACACACACACACACACACACACACACATATAGGTGAATATAAAGGTAGAGAAACATAGCACCACTGGATATTAAAGGAGGGTAAACAGAAGAAAATGGAGTTAAAGAGAAATCAGTGGAATTAACCTTTCAACAAGCTTTGTACCCCATCTAGATGAGAGTTCTTTGGACTTTTCTGATAATCCACTTGAAGTGTGGAATAAATCAAATTTTAAATTTAAAGCTTCATCTCCAGCCAGGTTTCATTCTAGAAATTGAATTCCAGTGACTGTAGCACCAGCACTTTTTTCACAGAGAAACATACTTCTTGCAGTTTCAAACACAGACCTCACATTTTATCTTCTCTCTACTCCTCAGCCTTTACACACCCACTTCCACTGATCCCTGCCTGCACCCAGTCAGGAGTCATGGGGGGTGGGGTGCCAAGCACCCATAGGCAATTCATAGTCCTAAAGCCCATCCATTTCACAGGATAGGTGCCAGGTACCCATGGGTAGCCACAGGTCCTACAGCACAGTCATTTTACAGTGTGGGTGACAGGCATCCGTGGGTAAGTCATAGTCCTACAAACCAGTAATTTCACAGCATGGGTGCCAGGCACCTATGGGTAATTCATAGTCATACAGCCTAGTCATTTCACAGGATAGGTGCCAGGCACCCATGGATAGCCACGGGTGCTACAGCCCAGCATTTTACAAGGTAAGTGTCAGGCACTCATGGGTTAGTCATAGTCCTACAGCCTAGTCATTTAACAGGAGGGTGCCTGGCACCCTTGTGTTAGTCATAGACCTACAGCCCAGTCATTTCACAGGCTGATGCCAGGCTTCCATGGGTTAGGTGCGAGTCCTACAGCCCACTCATTTCACAGGGTGTGTGTCAGGCATCTGTGGGTTAGTCATAGTCCTACAGCCCTGTCATTTTACAGGTTGGGTACCAGGCACCCATGGATAGCCACAAGTCCTACAGCCCAGTCATTTATAAGGCATGTGCCAGGCACCCACAGGTAGCCATGAGTCCTACATCCCAGTCATTTCACAGGGTGGCTGCCAGGCATCCATGGGTCAGTATAGTCCTACATCCTAGTCTATTCACAGGGTGGGGGCCAAGCATCCATGTATTAGCTGCAAGCCCTACAGTACAATTAGTTCACAGTATGGGTGCCAGACATCCATTGGTTAATCATAGTCCTACAGCCCTGTCAGTTCACAGGTTGAGTGTCAGGCAGCCATGGGTTAGTCATAGTCCTACAGCTTAGTCATCTAACTGGGTGGGTGCAAGCCACCTATGGGTCAGCCATGAGTCCTACAGCCTAGTCATTTGACATGGTGGGTGCCAGGCATCCATGGGTTAGCCATGAACACTACAGTGCAGTTATTTCACAGGGTGGGTGCCAGGCATCCATAGATTAGTGATAGTTCTACAACTCATTCATTTCACAGGGAGGGTGCCAGGCATCCATAGGTTAATCATAGTCCTACAGCCCAAACATTTTATAGAGTGGGTGCCAGGCAGCAATGAGTTAGTCATAGTCGTACACTCTAGGCATTTCACAGGGTGGATGCCAGGCACCCATGGGCTAGACATAGTCCTACAGCCCAATCATTTCACAGGGTGTGTGCCAGGCAGCCATGAATTAGTTGCGAGTCTTACATCCCCCTCATTTTGCATGCAGCCATAGGTTAGTCATATTCCTACAGCTCACTCATTTCACAGGGAGGGTGCAAGGCCCCATGGGTAGCCAAGAGTCCTACAGCCCAGTCATTTCACAGGACAGGTGTCAGGTACCCATGAGTAGCTGCAAGTCCTACAGCCCAGTCATTTCACACGGTGGATACCAGGCAGCCATGGATTAGCTGCGAGTCCTACATCCCTCTCATTTTGTATGCAGCCATAGAATAGTCATAGTCCTACAGCTCACTCATTTCATAGGGTGGGTGCAAGGCACCCATGGGTAGCCAAGAGTCCTGCAGCCCAGTCATTTTACAGGACAGGTGTCAGGCACTCATGAGTAGCTGCAAGTCCTACAGCCCAGTCATTTCACACGGTGGATACCAGGCAGCCATGGATTAGCTGCGAGTCCTACATCCCTCTCATTTTGCATGCAGCCATAGAATAGTCATAGTCCTACAGCTCACTCATTTCATAGGGTGGGTGCAAGGCACCCATGGGTAGCCAAGAGTCCTGCAGCCCAGTCATTTCACAGGACAGGTGTCAGGCACCCATGAGTAGCTGTAAGTCCTACAGCCCAGTAATTTCACATGGTGGATACCAGGCAGCCATGGATTAGCTGCGAGTCCTACATCCCCCTCATTTTGCAGGCAGTCATGAGTTAGACATAGTCCTACAGCCCAGTTATTTCACAGGGTGGGTGCCAGGCAACCATGGATTAGCTGTGAGACCTGCATCCCTCTCATTTTGCAGGCAGCCATGGGTTAGTCATAGTCCTACAGCTCACTCATTTCACAGGGAGGGTGCTAGGCATCCATAAGTTAATCATAGTCCTACAGCCCAGACATTTTATAGGGTGGGTGCCAGACAGCTATGGGTTAGTTGTAGTCATACACCCTAGTCATTTCACAGGCTGGATGCCAGGCAGCCATGGGTTAGACATAGTCCTACAGACTATTCATTTTACAGCGCGGGTGCCAGGCACCCATGGTTTAGGCGTAAGTCCTAAAGTCCAGTCATTTCACAGGGTGGGTGCCAGACACCCATAGGTTAGCTGCATGTCATACACCCTAGTCATTTCACAGGGTGGGTGCCAGGCAGCCATGTATTAGCTGCGAGTCCTACAGCCCAGTCATTTTGCAGGGTGGATGCCAAGCAGCCATGGGTTAGTCATAGTCCTACAGTCCAGTCATTTCACAGGGCGGGTGCCAGACATCCATAGGTTAGCTGTGAGTCCTACAGCCTAGTCATTACATAGCACTGGGGGGTGCCAGGTACCCATGGATTATTCACAGTCATAAAATCTAGGCATTTCACAGGGTGGAAGACAGGCAGCCATGGGTTAGACATAGTCCTAAAGTCCAGTCATTACACAGGACAGGTGCCAAGCACCCATGGGTTAGTCATAATTCTACAGCCTAGTCATTTCACATGGTGGGTGCCAGGCATCCATGGGTTAGCCAAGAGTCCTACAGCCTAGTCAAGTCACGGGTGGACCCAGGCATACATGGGTTAGTCATACAGCCTAGTCATTTCACAGTGTGGATGCCAGGCTGCCATGGGTTAGCCATAGTCCTACAGCCTAGTCATTTCACAATACGTGTGCCAGGCATCTGTCGGTTAACTGTGAGCCTATTCATTCCTGCCTGTGAAGATCCAGTGGCTCATCCATTCCCCAAATGTGAGACTCAAGTGGCTGGAAGTGGGTCAGCTACAGGTCCTATGCAGAGGCCTACACTTCCCTTCCTTAGGCTGCTTTCAGGCTTACAATAGCTATCTGGCTGGAGACAACAACCCACTTCACTGGCTCTGGAGGGAAGTCCCTAGAAAAGAGCAAATGCAACACGGCCATTTACAAATCAGAGATACACTCAGCCCTTGTTAGGTGTTACCATTAGATGCATGGCTGTACCAAATTTGCAGGCAATCTTATTTGACCTTTAGTACTGCACATTCCTATCTTCCATGTTTGAATTTATGATTTCCCATATACTCAGTTTTTACATTATCCTAAGATTAACTGGAAAAATAATAAGACTAGCTTGCTTTTAAACATGTCAATGTGTTTGATTGACTTTTAATGGTAACTTATTCCACAGTTTTGAAATTTGTTGTGTTACATATCTGTCTTTTTTGTGAACCTTATGTTTCATTGTACAAGTCAGTCTTTCACTGTACCTTGCAGTGGCATGACCAAATCTGATCCCAGCTGAGTTCTCAAAATCACTTGTCAGTTATTTTAAAAGCCAGGCACAATTTCTGTCTGACCAGTCTGTAAAGACAACTATATACATTTAAATATTTTAATCTGTGCATGGTAGATATATAATTTTTATTCTTTTGGTATAATGTATTTGCAGAAACCCAAGTTCTCCAATTTCAGTCATTGTTAAACTGCAAAAGATAAAATTGTATTCAAGAATTCATCTTACTATGGAGATGAATACATCCTTCATTGCTTTATGATCTCTTGTTTCAAGTGTATTCCACAACCAACATACCTGTCTTAGTGCTCTAGCTTTAATCTAAAAAACATGGTGTTTAAAAGGGTCGATATTAAATCAGCGAATGCTTAAAAAAGCGAACTCTGATTTATCGACCCCATGCAAGCAAAAGCTTACAATCCCAAACACTTAGAACAGCGATTTTTTTTCCCCCAGAGGAAAAATATCGCTATTCCACAAAAGAAGAAAAAAAAAAACAAATTTTAAAACATTACATGAAGTGGTGGGGCTTCGCCACCCACACCCTCCGACGTACCCCCCCTACTTAAATATACCAACTCTGAGATTGCACTATAGTGACGAAAATGGCAAAATAATGAAGGCGGCCAAGCAATTTCTTTCCCAGGGAAAGAATTCCCTTATATGCCATTTCGGCATTTTGCCGTTTTGTACTTTCAAGTTAGATCAAGACGCATCATTTTTATAAGCTTCAGAGGTATTTTTGAAAATAATGTGTTGAAAGGTAAAAGTCCACGCATGCACCCCTGTGGACCCCCATTGTGGCTGTTTTAAAGCTAGAATATACACCTTGTAATACAACTCTGTTGCCTTTTAGTTATCCATTTAGATATCCATTTGTTATATTTGTGTTTACTCAAGTCTTTCAAGGCATGTTATTATACAAATGTGGCCTAGCCAGACAAAAGCTTTTGACACATCCAAGTATACAACTGCACCATTTGTTCCATGGTCCCTTAAGGCTGACGTTTTCATGAAACAGGATTTGACACATCAAGCATGATTTTCCTTTCATGAATTCATGTTGGTTATTATCTAAATTACTCCTATAAATCTTATTCTTTATGAGCAAACAATATGCATCTTTCCATGCATTTACCTACAATGGACATAAGACTTATGGGTCTGTAATTTTGTCTGTACGCTTTATCTCCACCCTTATATATGAAACAAGTAAGTATAAGTTTGGATAAAATCACTTTAGCTAGCAGATCCAGAAGACTCTCTCTCTCTCTCTCTGATTACCTCCCTGTGTGAGAAATAAAGACACCTTGATGAAGTTTCCAGCAGTTCATCCAGTTAACTAGGCAGCTGGATGAGTGTTCTTGTTCTAATGAACACCCTTATATATGGGTATAATGTGAAGAGTTCAAGTCCTGAGGAACAAACCCAAGTTTTAACATTCCAGTCAAAGGGCCAGTCGAGTTTTTAGGCAGTATTAGTATGAATTCAGCTGGCAGCTTGCCACTCCCCATTGCTCTTCACTTCTTAACCTGTTCTAGAGATACCTTAACATCATCTTCTGATATCATGGGATACTTCCCAGACATCACATTTAATGGTGATTGTTCCATCAGCTTTCATATTACAAACTTATACCTCCAAAAATAAGTAATGAAGGTTGCCATTTCCTTTTTTTTCCAAAATAAGACCAAATTAATCTTTAAGAGGTTATATTTTACCCCTTATGTTATTTGTAGCTTTCACGTACTTAAAATAGCTTCCTATTATATGGTAGATATTCTCACAATTCCTTCTCTTCACTTTTAAGACAAATTCTAACCTTCTAGTAATACTATTTAATATTCTTTTATTATGTTTAGCACTGTGTCTGTTGTACATATTGTCCAACCATTTTGTTTTTCTTCCATAAGGATGTCCTCCATGGTTTCCCTTTCTTTCCTTCCTTTGTTTGTAAACTTACGTTGTTGAGTTTTGTATATAACTATTTTTAAATGTATCCTGAATTATAGTCCTTTACTGTCTCTAAATGAGATCTATCCCAGTTTTCCTTACTTATAACACAATGAATCACCTTTGTGTCTAACAGTCTAAGGTTGTACCAGACAAATGGGTCAGGTTTCTTTATTTGAGTGTCACCTGGTTCTGAGGATATACTTCATGATCTGAAGTTCCCATTGGGTGTAGGCCTTTGATATTTCTTATTATATCATCTTTATCAGTTAGTACAAGAACAAGTATATTTAGACGTCTTGAAGTAAAATTTACTTTCTAGGTTTATGGTCTTTTGAAACTGTATTTCATGAAACTATCAAACAATAAGTGTTCAGTGTCCCAAGCTTCACTTAATTACTATGATATTTAAGCCAAGTTGTTCTATGCATAATTCTATTTTTTAACTAATGGTATGTGTATCAGTGTAAAACACTCTCTTATTGTTTTGATTCTCATTTCTCAGAATCTTTCTGTATCCCCTAAAATAACTGTCCAAAGCTAGTTCTGAACAGCTTCATTACATGTTGATCAACTTAAGTGAAGTAAATCACCAGGAAACACCTCACAGTCTAAAATAAACATTTCCCAGAGTGTGATAACCTTAAACTCCTTCAAGAAAGCTTGCTTTCTTAACCATATGTTAGAAATTTTAGCCTAAGTTAAGGCATAATCTAAACACAGTCACTGGAGGAATCTCAAAAAAGTTATTTCCCTTTTTGTCTGCATTCAATTAATATTCATATAACAACATTCTGTGTTGCAGGGGTTGCAGGGGTGCATTATGTAAATCATTAGTCCTTGCTATGATAAAAATATTTGTGCACTGATTTTTATCTCTTATTAGACTGGCATACATATCTGGTATTTCCAAGCAAACAAGATATAGTGATGGACTCCTTATTTAGCATGGTTAAAGTCTTAACCTGTTTTAAGTGCAAGTCACCTAAAAACAGAATCACACCTGATGTCCAGTTCATTAACATTATGAATTTCATCTTCATTGGTAACTCTTATTTTTTTTCTTTTTGCTCCCATTACTGCATTTTCTTATCTCTTTCTTTTAATTTTTCTTTCACTGACTGTATTATATTGTGCTGGGAACACACATTTCTTAAGATTCACAGCTGCTTTTCCTTATCACTTTTATTTACTTCTGTCTTATCCATGTTACCCTTCTCATTGCAAACTGAAACATGCATCTCCAAATTGCTATTTTCATTGGTAGTCATGCTTTCCTGTTAATACTCATTTATCAGTATCAGTTTAACTTGTGGACTGTTAGTGAAGCTATACTTTTAGCTTGAAGTGGATGCATTTCAAGGATGATGTATTTGTTAGCATTTCCATCTGTTGTAGTAATTCAATTACTACTGCCCCCACCATTAATAGTTGTATTTTCATTAGAATTTTTATTTTTTTGTGTTTTCATAAACTCTGCCGTTATCTGTCCCCATACCTCTCAATCATCTCAAATTGCCCAGGAGCAACTGTTTAAGATAAATACCGCTGCATCCCCGACTGCCCAATTTAGGTGCTTTGGAGCTGATATTTGCATTAAAGTGGCCTCTGTTCTAGCTGCAGATGTCTCAGCCAAGCTGAGCAATACTTAATTTGCATGTGAGATGGTTTTGGTCTTCAATTAAGATCCACTCAGTCGACGTATTAAGCATGGCAGAATGGACAGTTGTTCATACATCATCTGAAATCTCAAGTGGAAAGACTTATGTGCTCAAGATGATGATTCTGATGTGGAGGAAGACTAAGGGGAGGAAGAGTGTTGTGCTGCTGCACTGACTCATGAGGGAGGTGTGCAGAGCCAGAAAGACCATGCTGGCCATGGAGAAGGACCCTGGAGGATTTAATTTGGAGTCTGGTGCACCATTGCCATTACGGATCATGGTTTCCAGCCTGGAGAAGACCAAGTTCTTGGAATTGTTCATAAGAGGTCAGACATTCTTTTCACAGTATGAGGAAGAGGAGGAGGAAGATCTTCCCTGCTGCAGTTCATAATAGGTAACTTAAGAACTTAAGACAGAACCCAACAAGCAAATGAAGTGTCTTTCTTAAACATATTTTCTGCTGGGAATCCAGGTATTCTGAGTGAATACATGCAGGCACAGCCATGCATCTATTTGTTAGGACACAGAACAGCAGTGTGTATTTTACTGTACTACGCTTTTGTGTTTTTGTTAGGATGCAGAACAGCAATGTGTATTTTACTTGCGCTATGCATTGGTTTATTAGGATGCAGAATGGCAGTGTGTATTTTGCTCATGCAACACGTTTGTTTGATAGGATGCAGAACAGCAGTGTGTATTTTACTCGTGCCATGCATTTGTTTGTTAGGATGCAGAACAGTAGTGTGTATTTTACTCATGACATGCTTTTGTTTGTTAGGATGAAGAATGGCAGTGTGTATTTTACTTGTGCCACACATTTGCTTGTTTGTTAGGGTGCAGAACAGCAATGTGTATTTTATTCGTGCCACACTGTTTGCTAGGATGCAGAACAGTGTGCATTTTATTCGTGCCACACATTTGCTTGTTAAGATGAAGAACAGCAGTGTGTATTTTGCTTATGCCACACATTTATTTGCTAAGATGAAGAGCTAGTTGCATTGTATTTGTGCACAGAGCAGCAAACCTGTGAGCATGACTTAATTTTTCATTTATGTTTATTAAAAACTGATCCACTAATATGGGAAATACAAGAAGGCAAAGTGACACTCCATATGCCATGATGACTTGTTTATAGTGGCCTGCTATTATTGCTGTCCAGCTAAGAAATGAATGTATGTCAGCACTGTTATTTATTCTGCTGCCCTCAGTACTGCCAAAGTTTGATTTTTCCTGGCCATTGCTGATAAGTGTTGTTTTAACTGGTTAGGGAAATAAAATAAAGTAAAAAATAATACAAGTTATGTAAGTTAGCTGCAAAGTTTGCAACATACCTCTCAACCTCGGAGCAAGAAATCTTGATGAAGCCTTAAAATATGGGGGGGGGGGGGACAAAGGCCTAAAAATAGGGACGATTTTTAAATATTGTTCTTACAAACTTAGAAAATTGATAGAATCA